>NC_044311.2:21474807-21775276 GCF_007474595.2 Lynx canadensis | reverse complement strand
AAAAAACCAAAGGAAGCTAGATCCAGTTTCCCCTAGAGCTGAAGCTTTGCAGCACCCTATGGTTAGTAGACTTAATGTGTGGAAGGGATTTGTGCTGGTCCTCTGGGGGAGCAGCCTGGCTGCTCTGATTTTCAGGCTAACTTGCCCTACCGGAGATAGGCTTAGAGGGTGCAGGGAGATGGGGCTTGGTGTAGTGGCTCTCTTGTCCACTTGGTGGCGCTGTTTAGCTCACTGAGGTCTGTTAGCGCTGGTTCACTAGGGTTGAAATGGCTTCAGCCTGTTCTCTAGTCTCCAGAGCTGGAAGTTTGTGCACTCAAAGACATGTAATCAGTCACCTCTCCTGTGTCCCGGGCTTCCATCAGAGACCCTCCTTTACCCTGTCTGTGTCTCAGCTGTCTGTCTGTCAGGCAGCACCACCCACCTGGGTTTTATCTCAGGTGTGGCTGTGTTTCTGAACCCTGTGCTTTAGGGAACCCCCTGGCTTTGACCCACACTAATCCTCTGGGGGAGGGTCTCACTGTGCTGTGGTTGGTGCCAGCTTGTCCCAGGAACCAGTCGTGAGACTGCCCGGTGGCAGCAGCTTGGAGTTTATGGTAAATTGCAACACACTGCCTTTGTTGCCCTCAGCTGGCATCTTTGTTCCTATATTGGTGACAGGGCAGCTCAGTGGTGCCTACTGGGTCTTTTCCCCAGGGAGAGGCCATATCACCTCTACCAAATGCACTCCAAGCAGGGGAACTGCTTCTCCCGGAGGAAAGACCCAGGGGTCCTCAGACCATGCTGTCTGTTCCCAGGGCTCTGTCCTGCTGCCTTGTTGGAGCACCACCAGGGACTGACCTCCGAAACTTCAGATTCTGTGCTCTCCTGTTTATAAAAAATGGTGGTATTGAAACCCTCTCCTGCCCGCGCGCCCCCCCCCCTTCTCACCCCCCGTCAGTGGTTTTGGGAAACAATTTTCTTGGGCAATCCCTGCGTGTGTTTTCACTCTTTTTTTTTTTTTCTTTACTCTTAGCTCACCTCTCAGGGATCCCTCCCCACTGCAGAGCCTGCTGCTCTTTTCTCCCACAAAGCAATTCTCCGCAGTCCTACCTAATGGGGTCATTTTTCCTGTTTGTAGAAGTGCAGCTTTGTTCTCTAAGACTTCCAGTCGATTTCTTGGGTGTGCAGAATGATTTGATATTTATCTAGCTATTCGCAGGGAGGACACAAGCTTAGGGTCACCCTATTCTTCTGCCATCTTAATCCTCCTCTGAAATAACTGTATTTCAGTAGAACAGGTAAATCGAGGGTGCCTGGCTGGCTCAGTTGGAAGAGCTTGCAACCTTTTTTTTTTTTTTTTTTTAATTTTTAATGTTATTTATTTATTTATTTATTTATTTTTTTAATTTTATTTTTGAGAGAGATAGAGAGCGAGCATGCGTGAGTGGGGTAGGGGCAGAGAGAGAGAGGGAGACACAGAATCCAAAGCAGGCTCCAAGCTCTGAGCTGTCAGCACAGAGCCCGAGGTGGGGCTCAAACCCACGAACTGCAAGATCATGACCTGAGCCGAAGTCAGACACTTAACTGACTGAACCATTCAGGTGCTCCAGCATGCAATTCTTGATCTTGGAGATCTTTGAGCCTCATGTTGGGTGTAGAGATTACTAAAAATAAATAAATAAATAAGTAAGTAAATAAATAAATACATAAATAAATAAATAAACAAACTAAAAAAAAGGGGGGGGGGAAGGTGAATCAATTTAATGAAAAATGTTAAAAGCAATACAGGGGGACCTGGCTAGCTTAGCCAGGAGAGCATGACTCTGCAAATCGGGGTTGTGAGTTCAAGCCCCAAACTGGGTGTAGAGATTACTTAAGTAAGTAAGTTAATTAATTAATTAATTTTTAAAAAGTAGCGTAGGTAGTTTATAGATATGGTAAGTTTACACAAATAATTTAAGCTTAGGAAACACGTGCTTAGGAAATTCAAGGACCTTTATAATCTAGCTCCTTATCTGACTGAAGTCACACTTTTCTTTCTCAAATCCTCCTAGAGCACCTCTCTCATCACTATTATTCACATCTTGACTGCTCATAATACGTCTTCTCTGAATCCTCTATTTTGACACGGGACTATAGTTTTATTTGTTTATATAGTGTGTCATTTGTGTGTTTTATTTTCTCAATGAAAATTTCAGTTACCTGCCCAAGCACATGCACATTCACATAAACACACACACACACACACACACGCACGCGCACTGCTTTTTGGAAGTTCATTTGCTGTGGGACCTGCTAGAATCATTGTAAGGTTGGGTCTGTGGGAAGGTTGGAAAGCCAGACCTAGGCTAGTGTCTAGTAAGTTGGGACCTAAGCTTCTGTAATGGTGATCCAGGCTGGGAGAGCCAGGTAGTTCCAGGCACAATGTCCAAAAGCTACAACAATTCTGGAACAAGCTCAGGTAGTTGTCAGGATAAGGGGATCAGCCCTGGTGATGAGAGTATGGCAGCAGGTTACTTCCAGGTAACCGTCCTTGGGTAGTCAGGAAAGGGCAACTGGGAAAGCCAGGGGATCTGCACATGCTTACTTAGATCAGCACCTACCTGTTCGGTTACTGGGTGGCCCTGGGAAGGAGGCCCGCCAGACTCACTGAGTGCCAGGGTCTCCCATAACTACTGAAGAGGACTCCTGGTTTTTAAAGGCTTATTTTAACCAAATATATCTGGATTTGAATCCTAGCTTCCTCTAGCTACATAACCTCACTTTCTCCTCCATAAAATGATAAT
Organism: Lynx canadensis; assembly: GCF_007474595.2. NCBI lineage: Eukaryota > Metazoa > Chordata > Mammalia > Carnivora > Felidae > Lynx > Lynx canadensis. The sequence goes on along the minus strand of NC_044311.2, from coordinate 21,772,511 downwards.
AATAATTTCTAATAATTATTAAATAATTAAACTGATTGCATGTGAAGAGAACCTAATATAATAATGAATAACGATCGTAATACTTTTATTATTAACGTAGTTGAAAGAAAGTGGAGAATCCTAACAGAGAGACTAGTGAGTAACTAGGTAATGGCTTTACCAGAATTAAACTAAACTACTGTATTATCTTAAATCATTGGTGGAATGAGCTGGTGTTGTAAATCAATATGGCAGTCATCCAATAGCATGAAGGGGTTGTATTATTTCTAACATAGATTGGACCTATGGTGTCTTGGATGAGGTTCCATTGCTGTATTCAGAATGTTATATCACTTCCGAGTACTTTTTTCTAGTTTAAAAAATAATGTATAGAAATTAAAGAGGACCCAGCCCATAAGTTACTGTGTTTTTTAAATTTGTTTAACAAATACTTATTTAATGACTATCCAATAAAGGAATTATGCCAACAGGTCCTGAGGAGAGGGGATGAATAAGACCAGAACTGTCTCTGCTGTTTTAGAGCCAAATACACAACTCATGTCTGGTTAGTGAATTGATTGTGATGCATGCTAAATGAAGCAGGGGATGCTAAGAATGCATCAATAAGGAGATCTGACCTAATCTAGGTTGTCAGGGTGTTTAAAATGAGATCTGAAAGATAAATAGAAGTGAGTTGGGTAAAGCGGGGGTGGGGGTGGGGGGGAGAGCATTTCAGGAAGAGCATATGCTAAGGCACTGGGGTTGAAGGACCATGGATTTCCCAGGACTAAAATATATTTAATGTGGCTGCAGTGCAGAGAAGAATCTGTGTTGCAGAATGTGACTGTGAGGTGGATGAAGGGCAGTAATACCCTCTGGGTGATATTAAAGAGTTTGGAATTTGCTTTGTAAAAATGGGGGAAGCTAATGTCCATTGGTGAAATGAACTCAGAGATCACTCTGGCAGCTGTGTGGAAGGAGGTGGGGAGCAGTGTCAGAATGGAGAGAGATCAGGTAGGAAGTGTTCAGGTAGTGCAGTGTTCCAGTGAAGACATGATGGGGTGCACCCTGGGGAGTAGCAGCAGAGGCAAAGAGGGAGAGCAATCTGAGATATTTATAATAGCTCCCTTGGGAATAGAGGCTACTTTTGCCAGAGAAGAGAAGGCGGAGATTTTATTTTTAGAGCGAAGAGGATATTGGCTGATTGTCTGCACAGAGAAGGAAAGAAGAAAGCATCTTACAATTTAATGAGGGAGAATTTGGGATCACTTCTTATAGTAACAGACCTGCCACATAGAAACTGTATAATTTTTAAATGAGGGGCTTTTAAAGTAAGATAGAGAGATCCATCCTGGAGGCAAGAAGATGAATCCAAGGACCTCTTGAACTACTTTCTGTTTCACAACTTATTATTCCACAGTACATTTGCCCTAGTGCGTCTGTCATGAATACTAGGATATATTTTTATTTAAAAATAGTCCCAAGCTTGAGTACTCAGTATTCCCAGAAGTGTTCCTGGAGCACTTACCCATTTTATCAGTGTGAGAAAGAGAGAAGCAGATCTGGACAGCCAGGAACAGCCCTGGAGCACATAGCGAAGCCCTGGCCTTATGTTACACACAAACAACAATGCCAGACAAGGCCCCTCTGTGACTGTGGTGGGTCAAGAGAAAACAAGACCACTCGATAATTATGTTTGAGCATAGGCAAAGGCAGGAACAATGTCTAAACCACAAAAGTGGCCAGACGTTTCCCATATCCTGGCTGATAGGAATGGCTCCTGCTTCTTCACCAATGACAGCTTTAGACTCATCTAGACTTACCTTCTAGATAAGAATAATGGAGGCCCCCCCTCACAGAATTACCCACATCCTGGTAACATCCAGTCCAGGGCAAAGTCCTGCTTTCTTGACCTCTCCCCCGTATCACCGAACTAACATAAGCCCAGATCTCTAATACTGCCTGTTGGTGAGTTGCCCTATGGTCCCCCACAGGTGTGTTCTCCATTATTGCAACAAGTCAAGAAACCCAACTTTTTCAGCTATCGCTGTTTCCACTGGTCTTTAGCTCAAAAGCATTAATAAGCATAAGGAACAGTCGGTGAGATCTGTACTTTTTTCCCACCCCTTTGCTATTGGAATGAAATGTTCAAATTTTTTTTTCTTTAAAATTTTTTTTTTAATGTTTGTTTATTTTTGAGAGAGAGACAGAGCGTGAGCAGGGGAGGGGCAGAGAGAAGGAGACACAGAATCCCAAGCAGGCTCCAGGCTTTCAGCGCAGAGCCTGAATTACTAAGTCAGGAGACAGACGCTTAACCAGCTGAACCACCCATGCTCCCCAAAATGTTCAGATTTTCTATATTCTGCTATATCACATAGCTGGTATCTTCTAATTTCATATGTGGTGTCTTGATACCTATAAGGTCATAGCATTCTAGCCAGGTTCTTTGTTAAAACATTGGAGCCCACTTCTTTGTCTTTTTACATCACCAAGTTCTTATGTCAGAAGAAACATAATCATTGACAGAAATCTTTGGCTTTCTTGTTACCATCTTGCATATGGACAGTTATGCAAATTACGACACGAAAAGTGTCACAGTCTTAACTCAAGCCAAATCATACCGCTTGTTCCTTCTAATGAGGCTTTCCTGTTTGCAGCAAATGTGGCTCTTTTGTGTTGAAGATTCTTAGTTTTTCCACATCTGTGAGAGAATTCCCACAGGAACTTTGATCCCATATATTCATGGATGAGTATTCATGGGTGATGCTGATGGTTCATGATGCGTACAGGGACAGACTGTCTTCTGGAACGTTGCTTTCTCTCTCAGCTAATTCCTTGTACAGGACATAGTACTCAGCAACATCATGTACACAGTAGTTTCGTGACACTCTTGGGGGAGTTGGACTGTTTGTAAGTTCCGACACTCAATGGCTCTTGGTGTTTGAGGGCTGTTGCTGTGGGTATACATGCTGCAGTGTTACCCACGAACCTTATTTCACAGTTACATAACCCTCACTGCACTTGTATTGCATGCTAGTTGAAATATAAAACGAAATATAAAAGTTGAAATAAAAATCAAATGAAAGCAATCTTTGTTTCCATGCATTTTGAGTCTGTTTGTCGAGTTAAAGGGACCATATATGCATTCCCTTTCTTTAAGGACCATATACTTTTCTTTAAGTCAGTGCACCGTCCATCCACGCCTCTAAATTTCTGGGTGGAGGGCTTCCCTTTGTGAGGGAAGCGGGCTGAGTGAAGGAGGCAGCAGGGGATTGTTCTGTGGCATTGGCTCCTAGATAATCATTTTACCATTCTTTGGGGATTAGAATGAGGAGAAGGTCTCAGGAAGAACAGTTTTTTGCAGCTGAAACTATTATCACTTCCTCCTACATAATATTTCAAATCTTGAGCCCTCTTAAGATGTCACCCCATTTTGATACTAATAGGGAAGAGAGCGAACCAGGAATATGGGAAATGGGTAGAAAATGGTCAAGATTTGAGTGTCTTTTAGGAAACGATTTCTATTATATTTCATGAGAAAGTGTAAACATTATCCTAAGTGAAATAATTTAAGCCTTTTGAATAGTTTTGAATAGATATTAAATGTATTTGTTAAATTGCTTACGATTCATTAATTCTTAAGTATTAAATGTCAACCAATAAAAAGTTACTGTTTTTAGAGTTTATTTTGAGAGAGAAAGTGTGTGTGTGTGTGTGTGTGTGTGTGTGTGTGTGTGTGTGAGAGAGAGAGAGAGAGAGAGAGAGAGAATCTTAAGCAGGCTCCACACTGTCAGCACAGAGCCTGACGAGGGGCTCGATCTTATGAACTGCGAGATCATGACCTGAGCTGAAACCAAGAATTGACGCTTATCTAACTAAGCCACCCAGGTGCCCCAAAAGTTACTTTTAAATTACTAAATCTGATCTTTCAAGAGGGATTGGTTTTATAATCTGGAAAGTTCATTTTTCTTTACTAATGAAAAAATCATTGAAGGCTTTCTTCTGGAATAGTTTCATAAAGAAGAGGAAAGGACAAATATCCAGAGTTTTAAATATTCTCGTGTTAAAAAAGTTATTTTAATAAAATACTTTATTTTATACATTTATAGATGAAATACTTTATTTTTAAAGTTTATTTATTTATTTTGAGAAAGAGATAGCGCAAGTGAAGGAGGGACAGAGAGAGAGAGGGAGAGAGAGAATCCCAAGCAGGCTCAGCACCACCGGTGCTCGAATCTGTGGAGCTGTGAGATCATAACCTGAGCTGAAATCAAGAGTCAGAAGCTTAACCAACTGAGCCACCCAGGTGCCCCAATGAAATACTCTTAAACTAGTTTCTATTTTTGTCTCATCTTTTAAAATTATTTTTTCTTTTGTTTGTACTAAAGTTATAACCTCTCTTATTTTGAAACAATTTTAAATTTATAGAAAAGTTGCAAAAGTAGTAAAAAGATCCATAGAGTTCTGTATGGTCTTTATCCACATTGTTAGCATTCTCTTTCTTTCTCTTTGTCACTCTTTACACACACACACACACACACACACACACACACACGCCCACATGCACACACACACATACACAAACATGCAGTATATATACTTACATACTGCTTGTGGGTTTTTTTTTCTTAACTACTTGAAAATGTGTTGCATACATGATGCCCTATAACCCCTTCATATTTAGACTGTATTTACCATACAAAAATCAAAATTATGAAATTGACATTTATCTAACATTATCATCTAATCCATAGATCCCATTCAAAGTTTGCCTATTTCCTCCAAAATTTCCTTTATGGGTCCAAGAATCAATCCAGGATCATGCATTGCGTTTAGTTGTCTCTCCAGCATGGAACAATTTATAAATTGTTCTCTCATGAAATTGACATTTTTGAGGAATAAATGCCACTTACATTGCACAGTCTCTCTTATTTGAGGCTGCCTGATATTTCCTCATAATTCATGCATTTGGGGCAAAATTATCTTTTTTAATTTCTGTTTTTGTATGTGTCACATAATATAGATAATTTATCAGAAAAGCAGCACATGTGTAAATTTATAAACAAATAAATGGAGGTACATGCACAGAATGTTGCTACTCATGGTGACGGATGAAGATAAAGAGTTGGAGGCCACTGTGCTAAGTGATAGTGAGGGTAACCAGCCACAATCTAGAAGAGAATGAACATTTTTAATTTGGGACTGGGGGAGCCCAGAAGCCTTGAGCCCATGAATTATCCTGGTTCTGGATTAAGACCATACAAAAAAAATTTTTTTTTAATGTGAAATTTATTGGCAAATTGGTTTCCATACAACACCCAGTGCTCATCCCATCAGGTGCCCTCCTCAATGCCCATCACCCACTTTCCCCTCCCTCCCAGCCCCCATCAACCCTCAGTTTATTTTCAGTTTTTAAGAGTCTCTTATGGTTTGCCTCCCTCCCTAACTTTTTTTTCCCCTTCCCCTCCCCAATGAAGACCATACAAAATTTTAAGCCTCGTATCTTTCTGTGATCAAAGGCTTTCCTCTAATTCAAAACTTGTGATATAGAAATTTAAAAACCTATGCTTTCCATTTATTAAGATACTTGCTTTCAATGGCTGTCATAGTTGAAAAAGTTCTTCCAACATATTGTAAACCCCAATACAAAAAGTGTATCTTTGAGTATGGTTTCCAAACTGTAAAACTCATCTTTCAAAACTAATAAAAAATTACATAAATTAGGGGGCACCTGGGTGGCTCAGTGGGTTAAGTGTATGACTTTGGCTCAGGTCATGATCTCCGGGTTCGTGGGTTCAAGCCCCACAATGGGCTCTGTGCTGACAGCTCGGAGCCTGGATCCTGCTTTGGATTCTGTGTCTCTTTCTCTCTCTGCCCCTCCCCTGCTGCACACACTCTCTCTCTCTCAAAAATAAATAAACATTAAAAAATTTACATAAATAAAGTAAAATAAATCTTACAATTAAAAAAACATATTAACATAGGATGCATATATAGGTTCTAAGTATACCTGTGCAACCTCATGTTTGTTTTTACAGGTGATGACAAGGGTCCCTTTTCTGAATATTCTTTCATCCTAACCCTACATAAAAGGCACACTCACCATTGCTCAGGAAGTCAGGACTTTGGAAGTTACTCTCTGTGATCTCCTTATTTGTTGCAAATAACCTTTCCTTTTTGTGACCACTCCACCTGGTCTGGTCTCTATTTGTGACTCACCAAAGAGCAAACTCAAGTTAGTTACGTTAGTTACGTTGTAAGGTAGGTTGTCTCTTCGATTAATGAATGTATGTCTTGTTTTCTCAGTCAGGTTGGAAATGCCTCAAGACAAAACAAAGAACTTAGTTTTTGGTTAAAAAAATACATAAATATTTTTGTTAAGACAAAATTATCTATTTGAGGTTTATAATTAAGAAAAAAATTAACATGTAGGTTTTACACGCACTGGAAAAATTTTAACAAGTTGAAACAATTTTCCAGGTTTCTTTAAGTGTGCCTGTATTAGAGTTTTTATAGGCCATAAAAGTTTTGGCAACAATAGTATGCAATGATGGGAACACTTTCAAACTTCTGCTTTCAAAATGCTCTCTCCATTGCATAAATGTCTTTGAAGAAGTAATTTATTTTCTCACTTATTGTTAGAGCGAATGTTTTGTGGTACGTTGAATTTTTATGTCCCCCAACTGCCCCCATAGCAAAAGTCAGCACGTTGGAATCACTTGATTTTGTTGTTGTTAGAGGAAAATAAAGAACTCATCTTTAAGTCAGCCAACTCTTTTAAGGATTTTGCCAGTCTAAACCTGCAGTTCTCTGTGTGATTGCTTCACTGGATGCTGTTGGTGTGCAGTTCACAGCCCTTTCCACTGTGTTGGTGACTGAGAAGTCATTCTCTAGGTATTTCATTCAGTGGAAGGACGCCTCACCCAAGGTCACACCCCCTCCCAGGGGGCAGCTCTCATCAAAAGACCGGTCCAAGCTGGATATAAAGGCTCAGCTGGCTTGCTGGTAACTAAATTTAATTTCTCCCTCTGCTCAATATTGCCTTCTGCACTTCCCCATAGTTGATTTTTTTTTAATGTTTATTTTTATTTTTGAGAGAGAGAGAAAGAGAAGTGTGCCCGAGTGGGGGAAGGGCAGAGAGAGAGGGAGAGACAGAATCCGAAACAGGCTCCAGGCTCTGAGCTGTCAGCACAGAGCCCAACGCAGGGCATGACCTGAGCCGAAGTCAGATGCTTAACTGACTGAGCCACCCAGGCGCCTCCCCTATAGTTGATCTTGAGGGCACTCTCCAGTAAAAATTTCTATATGTTATTCTTCTCACAAGGGAATCTGATCTAAGAAAAGTACTCTCCAAGAAGGAGTGCAAAGAGTCCCCTATATTTTCAAATGTCTAGTTTTTATAAAGCCTAGCTTCCGTATGAAATATCCTGCACTTTGCTCTCTTATAGCTTCACCATCTTTGCTGCAGCAGCTTGCCTGTGAAAGATAGAGGGAATGCATTTCACGTGCGTTGCTTTATACTTTTTTTTTTTTTGGAGAATTTAAAAAATCCCAATTCAAATAGTTGCCTGAAACATTCTAAACATCATAATTTTTCTAAAGGAAGTTATTTATTATTGAGGGAAACTATCATCTGGTCCTTTTTTTATTTTTATTTATTTATTTTTTATTTTATTTTATTTTATTTTATTTATTTTAATGTTTATTTTATTATTTTTGAGACAGAGAGAGACAGAGCATGAACGGGGGAGGGGCAGAGAGAGAGGGAGACACAGAATCGGAAGCAGGCTCCAGGCTCTGGGCCATCAGCCCAGAGTCCGACGCGGGGCTCCAACTCACCGACCGCGAGATCGCGACCTGAGCTGAAGTCGGACGCTCAATCGACTGAGCCACCCAGGCGCCCCTGGTCCTTTTTTTAGTAGCTCACACTAGAAAAGTGCACTTCACGTGTTTTATTATTGGAAACAGGATCCAGAAAATACCATAGCTGAAAAGATATTAGAAGCATCAGCGTTTCGTCGAAATATATAGCAAACCTTCAACACTACGTAATTTGTTCTAACATTTGTTTCTTCACTCTTCTATAATGCTTTCCATATATCATTCAACACTATTTGCCGACAAAGATACACATTTTAGGTTTCACTACATGCTTTTTGTTTTGTTTTGTTATGTTTCAGTCATTTCAACTGTGTCGGAAAGGACCCGTGTTTCCCCATTGGATGTGGCTGTGCCTTTTACCTTTGCTTGAAAATGAGAAGCCTCAAAAGAAGCTTCTAAATATTTATTACCACATTTCACGACACTTTGTAAAATTCTACCTTTAGTGTTGCATGACTTTATCAGTCTCCGAAAAATTGCAATGGCTTTTCTTCAGGTTTGAGATGCTTAGTTTTAATGTATCCCACTGATCTTGATGGTATCATGCTACCATTTGCTACTTCTATTTCTGGCAACATGACAAACCAGGTTATCCAGAAAGCTTCCTGCTATAAAACACTCGCGCATGCTAGATAAAACAGAAAACAATGTCATTTTTAAATATGTAGCCGAGTGAGAAAGCATGTGAGGAAGTCCCCAATGGGCAGAAAATGAAGTACAAATTGAAAACCAGAGCCAAATCTCACTGAATGGTGCTTTGGCAGGCTGGGGAGTGGGATCAGGAGAGAGCGGTGGAAGTCTTGTTTCTGTGTTAGTGCCTACACAAGAATAGAAGATAATGTCTTGGGGTCTCAAGAGTTTAAAAATTGCATTTGAGACCCCCCGTGGACAGCTGGGACCTTTGAAGATTCACCTGGAAAAACAGTCTACCCACTCACTGCTGCTGAATATTGTCTGAAAGACGTTTGTATGTCTTCATTTGGATTTTATTTATTTATTTATTTTTTTAATTTTTTTTCAACGTTTTTATTTATTTTTGGGACAGAGAGAGACAGAGCATGAACGGGGGAGGGGCAGAGAGAGAGGGAGACACAGAATCGGAAACAGGCTCCAGGCTCCGAGCCATCAGCCCAGAGCCTGATGCGGGGCTCGAACTCACGGACCGCGAGATCGTGACCTGGCTGAAGTCGGACGCTTAACCGACTGCGCCACCCAGGCGCCCCTTCATTTGGATTTTAGATAGAAAAAGTCTTTAATGAAAATTCATAACTATATCCCTATCTTCACCCAGAGTTGGGATTAAGATATTCCTAGTTGTAGGGTTCTGGGAACTCTTGAGGGAATACGTGAACATGGCCTGGGCACGTGAAAACCCTGAGCATTTGACAAAGTAAAATGTAAAGCTTCTCTGGAGGAACACCTTCAATCCAGATAGTACACGATTCCCACCCATAGCGTCCTGAAGCATCCCGAAGAATTCACAATACAAAATTACAAAGCGCATAAGAAAACAATATGCCACTTGGGGCGCCTGGGTGGCTCAGTCAGTTAAGCATCCGACCTAGGCTCAGGTCATGATCCCATGGCTCGCGAGTTCGAGCCCCATGTCAGGCTCTATGCTGATAGCTCAGAACTAGAGCCTACTTCAGATTCTGTCTCCCTGTCTCTCTGCCCCTCCACCACTTGGGCGCGTGCGCTCTCTCAAATATAAATAAACATTAAAAAATTGTAAAAAAAAAAAAAAAAAAGGAAAAAAAAGAAAACAATATACCACCATTGCAAGTCAGCATACACAATAAGCAGCAGTAATATACTGTCAAGAACCTCAGATAAGAGAACTGCTGAACAGTAAAGATAAAATAAGCATGCTTAAAATAGTTCAGGATGTAACCAGAGTCAAAACTATGAGAAAGAAGCAGACACCATGAAAAAGACCAAGAAGATTGGAAAAAAGAAACAAATGCAACCAAATAGAACTTTTAGAAATAAAAAATACAGTCAGTGACATTAAAAACTCAGTGGACAGATTGAACAGTAGATTGGTCCCAGCTGAAGACAGATTTAATACACCGGAAGACAGAAATGATGCAGTTATTTCGTTTTGCCTTTGGACATTGCACCTTTCCCATCTGGCTGCTTCTCTGAAGCAAGCGAAAGCCTGTTTTCAGTTAGTTCCCCATCCCTTGTTCTGCTTTAGTGTGCAAATCTTATGCATTTTGACTCCTTTCCCTCTTAGTCTCTGTTGCTGTGAGTGGACCATTTTATCAGAGATATTCCCGCATGTGCCATGCTTTGATACTCTAAATGAATCTGCTTCCTTATTGATAAAGTTTTTGTAATATTGGAAGAAGCTGCATTTAAAAATTTTTTTTAACATTTATTTATTTTTTGACAGAGAGAGAGAGACAGAGACAGAGCATGAGTGGGGGAGGGGCAGAGAGAGAATCTGAAGCAGGTTCCAGGCTCTGAGTTGTCAGCACAGAGCCCTACACAACCCACAAACTGTGAGATCATGACCTGAGCCGAAGTCGGATGCTTAACCAACTGAGCCACCCAGGTGCCCCAGAAGCTTCATTTTAGATCACTGAGCCAGGATTGGTCAGCCTGGAGGAAAATAAGAAAATTACAGATAGGCAAATAGTCCTGATATTTAAAAAGCCCATAAAACAGATAATCTGAATTTGCTCGCTATCCTGAAATAATTTTAAACAATTTTAAACAATTTAACTAAAATAATTTTAAACAATTATACTATTATATTAACAATTAAAAAGCTCTTAGGAATTAACCTTGTTTCAAAAGAGCAAGTTATCTGTCTAGTTAATTTACCGATAGATCGGGAGAATGCTATAGATAGAATATGAGAAAATTCATCTCGGCAGGTTGGACAAATGTGTATTATATTAGTCAAGGTGCGGGAAGTAGAAACTATTCCAGGTATTTCAAGCAGAAAAGAAGTTACCATATTTCATCAAAAGTTATCGATGTCAGATGCACCATTGTTTCTAAGAAATACAGAGTGCTATTAAATTATGCCAAAATGTCTTAATACATCTTGAGTGAATTGGTTACATCTGTCTTTTATTGTTTCAAAGTTATTTCATCTATTTTGAGGAATTTGGTTGTTGCTCCTGCTTTTGGTTGCATTGTTTGACATGAGATAGGCAATTCTTTTACACATACCTCAGTATGGGGTAAACTGGGAGGCTCTGCTATAAGGCAAGGACTGGCACATTACAGCCTGTGAGCCAAATCCGTAAAGTTTTACTGGAGCACAACGGTGCCCGTTGGCGGATCTATAGTATATGGCTCCTTTCCTGCTACTATAACAGATTTGAATAGCTGTAACAGAGACTGTGTGGCTCCTATGGAAAGGCTGGCCTCTTAGAGAAAAAAGTTTGTCGACTTCTGCTGTAGGGAATATGTATTATAAAAAGAGCTACTGCTTATCAATAGTGTGGTGCACTGTAGCAAGTACTTTGTGTGGAGTAGAAGTCTCTCATCCAAGATGGCCAGGCACAGTTGATTGATGGAAACAGTCAATCAGCAAATATTTACAGAGCACCTGTCATCTACCAGGCAACATATTCAAAATAGAGAAGTCTGGGAAGTCTCACAAAGGAGATGGCAGGAGTGAGGACCTGAAGGAGGAAAGCACAGGGCTTGCAGACATCTGACGGCAGAGCATTCCAGGTAGAGGGAACAGCCATTGCAAAGGAAGTAAGGAGGGGATATGCCTCATGGTTTAAAGGAAAAGTGAGAAGACTTATGTATTTAGAAGGGAGAAATAAATAGGAAATAGGATCCAAGAGGTAAGAACAAATGGGAGCAGGGATGGAGCAAGTTATGGTCCGTTGTGAAGTCTTTGGTTTTGCCCGTGACTGAGATGAGAAGCCACTGGAGAAGGTTGAGTGGAGGAGCAATGTGAACTTACCTAACTGGGTGCCTCTGCTGCTTTGTTGAGAATAGATGGAAAAGGGGCAAGACTGAAAGCCCATCAGAGAGGGGTTTGGTGGCAATTAAGGAGCATTTTCTTTCTTAAAAAAAATTTTTTTTAATGTTTATTTATTCTTGAGAGAGAGAGACAGAGACAGAGTGTGAGCGGGGGAGGGCAGAGAGAGAGAGAGACAGGGCGACACAGAATCTGAAGCAGCCTCCAGGCTCTGAGCTGTCAGCACAGAGCCTGACGCGGGGCTCCAACTCACAGACTGTGAGATCATGACCTGAGCTGAAATCAGAAGCTCAACCGACTGAGCCACCCAGGTGCCCCTAAGGAGCATTTTCTTTTTTTTATTTATTTATTTATTTATTTATTTATTTATTTATTTATTTATTTTTTATTTATTTATTTTTTATTTTTTATTTTTTTTTATGAAATTTATTGACAAATTGGTTTCCATACAACACCCAGTGCTCATCCCAAAAGGTGCCCTCCTCAATACCCATCACCCACCCTCCCCTCCCTCCCACCCCCCATCAACCCTCAGTTTGTTCTCAGTTTTTAACAGTCTCTTATGCTTTGGCTCTCTCCCACTCTAACCTCTTTTTTTTTTTTTTTCCTTCCCCTCCCCCATGGGTTCCTGTTAAGTTTCTCAGGATCCACATAAGAGTGAAACCATATGGTATCTTTCTTTCTCTGTATGGCTTATTTCACTTAGCATTACACTCTCCAGTTCCATCCACGTTGCTACAAAGGGCCATATTTCATTTTTTCTCATTGCCACATAGTACTCCATTGTGTATATATACCACAATTTCTTTATCCATTCATCAGTTGATGGACATTTAGGCTCTTTCCATAGTTTGGCTATTGTTGAGAGTGCTGCTATGAACATTGGGGTACAAGTGCCCCTATGCATCAGTACTCCTGTATCCCTTGGATAAATTCCTAGCAGTGCTATTGCTGGGTCATAGGGTAGGTCTATTTTTAATTTTCTGAGGAACCTCCACACTGCTTTCCAGAGCGGCTGCACCAATTTGCATTCCCACCAACAGTGCAAGAGGGTTCCCGTTTCTCCACATCCTCTCCAGCATCTATAGTCTCCTGATTTGTTCATTTTGGCCACTCTGACTGGCATGAGGTGATACCTGAGTGTGGTTTTGATTTGTATTTCCCTGATAAGGAGCGACGCTGAACATCTTTTCATGTGCCTGTTGGCCATCTGGATGTCTTCTTTAGAGAAGTGTCTATTCATGTTTTCTGCCCATTTCTTCACTGGGTTATTTGTTTTTCGGGTGTGGAGTTTGGTGAGCTCTTTATAGATTTTAGATACTAGCCCTTTGTCCGATATGTCATTTGCAAATATCTTTTCCCATTCCGTTGGTTGCCTTTTAGTTTTGTTGGTTGTTTCCTTTGCTGTGCAGAAGCTTTTTATCTTCATAAGGTCCCAGTAATTCACTTTTGCTTTTAATTCCCTTGCCTTTGGGGATGTGTCGAGTAAGAGATTGCTACGGCTGAGGTCAGAGAGGTCTTTTCCTGCTTTCTCCTCTAAGGTTTTGATGGTTTCCTGTCTCACATTCAGGTCCTTTATCCATTTTGAGTTTATTTTTGTAAATGGTGTGAGAAAGTGGTCTAGTTTCAACCTTCTGCATGTTGCTGTCCAGTTCTCCCAGCACCATTTGTTAAAGAGGCTGTCTTTTTTCCATTGGATGTTCTTTCCTGCTTTGTCAAAGATGAGTTGGCCATACGTTTGTGGGTCTAGTTCTGGGGTTTCTATTCTATTCCATTGGTCTGTGTGTCTGTTTTTGTGCCAATACCATGCTGTCTTGATGATGACAGCTTTGTAGTAGTACATCACATTAACAAAAAAAAAGAGAAGAACCATATGATCCTGTCAATCGATGCAGAAAAGGCCTTTGACAAAATCCAGCACCCTTTCTTAATAAAAACCCTTGAGAAAGTCGGGATAGAAGGAACATACTTAAAGATCATAAAAGCCATTTATGAAAAGCCCACAGCTAACATCATCCTCAACGGGGAAAAACTGAGAGCTTTTTCCCTGAGATCAGGAACACGACAGGGATGCCCACTCTCACCGCTGTTGTTTAACATAGTGCTGGAAGTTCTAGCATCAGCAATCAGACAACAAAAGGAAATCAAAGGCATCAAAATTGGCAAAGATGAAGTCAAGCTTTCGCTTTTTGCAGATGACATGATATTATACATGGAAAATCCGATAGACTCCACCAAAAGTCTGCTAGAACTGATACATGAATTCAGCAAAGTTGCAGGATACAAAATCAATGTCCAGAAATCAGTTGCATTCTTATACACTAACAATGAAGCAACAGAAAGACAAATAAAGAAAATGATCCCATTCACAATTGCACCAAGAAGCATAAAATACCTAGGAATAAATCTAACCAAAGATGTAAAGGATCTGTATGCTGAAAACTATAGAAAGCTTATGAAGGTAATTGAAGAAGACTTAAAGAAATGGAAAGACATTCCCTGCTCATGGATTGGAAAAATAAATATTGTCAAAATGTCAATACTACCCAAAGCTATCTACACATTCAATGCAATCCCAATCAAAATTGCACCAGCATTCTTCTCGAAATTAGAACAAGCAATCCTAAAATTCATATGGAACCACAAAAGGCCCCGAATAGCCAAAGGAATTTTGAAGAAGAAGACCAAAGCAGGAGGCATCACAATCCCAGACTTTAGCCTCTACTACAAAGGAGCATTTTCAATAATCCACTAAGAACTGGTGGTTGCTTAGGCCATCGGGGTGGTAACGAAGGCAGTGCAAATATAGATGCAAACGTTTCAAGGTGGAAAGCTTTGGATATATAGGAAAATTCAGAGGACAATTTCGTAAGTCCCTCCACCTTCAAAAAAGTGGTTAACTTAGGACCAGTTATCTGTCCTATATAAACCACTCAATTCTTCCCCTCACATACTATTTTGAAGAAATCCCAGAGAATTCTGATCTGTTTTGACGGTAGAATCGATAGGATTTGCTGCCACTTTGGACGTGAGCTGTGGGATTCAAACATGGCCCCCAGATCACCTGGGAGGGTGGAGCTGAGACTTGCCGAGATGGGAAAGACTAATGGAGGAACAGACCTTTTCTGGTGGGGTGGGGTGGAAATGAGGAGTTTGGATTTTTACATAGTAGTTTTGAGATGTCTATTAGCTATTCAAGAAGGGAGAACTTAACAGGCTCCTAGGTTGTTCTATGTATCTATCGGTCTATCCACTTGTATCTCTCTCTCTATAGGTATACAAGTATCCAGACTTCTTAGTGTGCAAGTTTGGGGAGGGGGGGCGGTTCTTTATTATTGGCATCTGCTGACCTCATGGTACATTTCCCTCTAATTCCCCGCTGGCGCTGAGCCCTCTTTTGGCTCCTGAATGCCAAATGTTGTTGCACATTAGAACCACCAGGGGGAGATGCCCAGGTTGTATGCCAGACCCATTGTATCAGCATGTCTGGGGGTGGAGCCAGGCATCGGTCCTTGTAAGCTTGGAAAGGAACTGCAAGCTAGCCCTCGGATACTCAAAATATGGTTCTCCGTCCTGTAAATGTGGTCTTTCTACCAGCAAAGCTGAGAGCTTGTTAGAAATGTGGAATCCCAGGCCCCATCCCACCCTGCTGAATCAGAACTTGCATTTTAACAAGGCTGTTCAGTAATTATGTTCACATTCATGTCTGGGGAGCACTGTGTCTGTATCTTCTGTGCTTTTCCGGAAACCGTCTTCTCTGACCAGTTGCCTGCCCGTCCGTCCTGCTGGCTCCTTCCCATTTATCCTTTAAAATTGACCTCCGGCCTCCCCCTCCTGGAAGACCTCCTCATCCTTCCTTCCACGTACTCTGGGTGTTCTTCTGGGAAGACCTCTATTTACCTTTGCCATATCCCTTATTATGGCTTACTGTAATCGTAGACTTAGCCAATAGATTTTAGAGGTTTTTGCCAAAAATCTCCTGTATTTTGAATTTTTTTTTTCAACGTTTATTTATTTTTGGGACAGGGAGAGACAGAGCATGAACGGGGGAGGGGCAGAGAGAGAGGGAGACACAGAATCGGAAACAGGCTCCAGGCTCCGAGCCATCAGCCCAGAGCCTGACGCGGGGCTCGAACTCACGGACCGCGAGATCGTGACCTGGCTGAAGTCGGACGCTTAACCGACTGCGCCACCCAGGCGCCCCAAAAAATCTCCTGTATTTTGAACCCACAGCGACAGAGACTGTGTCACTGGTGTTCTGTCAATGTCCGTGGATACGACTGACTCCGGCAGAAATTGTGCAGGTGAGACTCCCAGGTCTAGATGGCAAAGCCCTGGCTCTGTCAGATCAAACCACTGGAGAGACTGACTCTAACAGGCAGCAGGCCCTGATGTGCTCTGGGTTTCTGATTTTCTGGCTGCTAGAGGCTGTTGATTCTCTTTTATCTTCCTTGCTGCGAGGAGGGAGACCGTGGCTTGCAAGGTGTGCGCCCATAGCCAGGGGGAGCTCTGAATTCTGTAGGTGTACCTTCCTCACAGCTGTGGCAGAGAATGAGGGGTTAAGATAGCCTGGATTTCTTCTAAGATCTTATTAAAATTGTTTCCTATGATGACTTTTTTTTTCCTAGCTGTAAAACCAGTGCACAGCAGAGCACAGTGGTGGGAAGGTGGGCAAAATGTAGAAACTTGCAGTTTTAAGATAAATACATTACCAGCAGTGTAATGCACAGCATGATGACTACAGTTAACGCTGCTGTATGGGGTGGGGTTAAGGGAGTAGATCCCAAGCGTTCTCAACACAAGGAAATTTCTTTTTCTTTATCTGAGAAGGTGGACGCTGACTAAACTTATTGTGATAAGCATTCCACAATATCTGTAAGACAAACCATTATGCTGTGTACCTGAAACTTATACAGTAATGTGTATCAGTTATATCTCAATAAAACTGGACATAACAAAGCACAAAGAAAATGTAAATTATTTGTAATCCTGTCACTCAAAAAAAAAAAAAGCAACATTTTTGGCTTATGCTTTTCTAGTATTCACATGGAGAAAATAATACAGTTGATTACCCCATTCCCACACAGTCAAGAGTTTGTGTATGACTTCTGAATTCCCAAGAACTTTGCTCTTGACCTGGAGGAAGCCGTACTGATAACATAGTCGATTCACATATATTTTTTATGTTCTGTTTATTATATACTCTATTCTTACAATAAAGTAAGCTAGAGGAAAGAAAATGTTATTAAGAAAATTATAAGTGGTGTGCCTGGGTGACTCAGTCGGTTAAGCATCTTGGTTTTGGCTCAGGTCATGATCTCACAGATCCTGAGATCTTTCGTGTGAGGATCCCCTCTCTTTCTCCCTCTCTCTCTCTCTGCCCCTTCCCTGCTCATGCTCTCTCTCTCTCTCTCTCCAAATAAATAAATAAACTTAAAAAAAGAAAATCAGAAGGAAAATGTGTTTACAGTACTGTATTATATTTATTGAAAAAACTCTGTGTATAAATGGATCCTGAGGTTCGAACCTGTGTTCAAAAGTCAACTGTACTATGTGTCTTACGAGGACTCACCTCACCTGCCCGCCTTTAGTATCTCTCTGGCTTCCTTTTTTTCCTCCTCATTCCCTCTACTTGAGCCACACTTACCTCATTGCTGCTGTTGGTGCACACCAGGCATACTCTACCTTCAGGCCTTTGTTCTAGCTCTTTTCCAAGAGGGGCCGTCTCTGTGAATACTCCTCTCCTTCCAGTCTCTGCTCAGATCTCACATTGTCAAAATAGCCTAGCCTGACAGCTCTATTTAAAACTGCAGCCCACCCCCACGTTTCCTTACACCCACTATTTCCAGTTCCCCTGGGCCTGCTCCAGGCTGCATTTCCTCAAGAACTTAGGATTTTTAAACATATTACAGAACATACTTGTTTTATTACATCTGTTGTGTATTGCCAGGCTTACTTGCCCTCTCTCCCACTCCCCTTGCTTCCCGCACCTTCTAGAATGTAAACTGTTACAGGCCAAAGGATCTTTTTGAGGTGATTGGTATATGGTAGATAGCCAATAACTGATGAAGGAAGAAATGAATATATAATCGTAACTGAAATAGTAACATACCCGTGATGTACTCTTTTGCAGTCAGTGATAAACTGTTAGCGTTTCCAATTTAGCAATCCACTGTGTCCATCTCATCACATAAATAAATATTCCTTGACATGGTTATATCCCTGGAAGTTTCTGATTTCAGACAGTTTCTGTAAGCATTATTTAGCTCAAACACTAGTAAAGAATTAAAGTGAGACTGGGGGAAGGGCCGACTGTGCTCCATTCATTACATTTATTCCTATGTGTTTGTTGAGTGAATGAATATATATTATAGAAAAGCAAATACTATATATTTATATACATTTCATATAATAGGATATAGTTTCATTGTTACATATTCTTATGTAACACTATTATGTGAAAAAGAAAACGGTGGTAGAGAAGCTGAGGGAATAAAAAATCTGGATTATATATTGAAATAATAGCCTTGCAGACAAAAAGCATGGATGACTTAAATCCCAGTCATTGGTGTATGGTAGAACCTCTCTCCAGCTCTGTTTGGGGTCACCCCTTCTCAGGCAGTGGCTGCTACTTCTCTTGAAGTGTCTGTGACAGCAGCTGGTCCCCTCCCTACAGGAGAGCCAAGCAGCTGTTCTCTTCCTCCTGGCCCCTGCCCTTGCTTCTGTAGGGGACTGTTCCTCTGGTTGATGGTGGAATGACTCCAGGCTAAAATGCACTTTTTATTCTTAGATCTCGTTTTCAGGTTTCGGAGGGAAATTGCATGTCACGGGGGACTAAGAGGCAAAGGCCCTTGTGATGAATGGAAAGAAAGAAGCCTATTTTGTCCTTAGTCTTTTTCTTTGTTTCTTGGTCTGGCTTATTCTCCCTTATCCATTGTCCTTTTGCTGACCATTGTGGTTGGACGACCACCTAGAGCTTTTTCATCTACTAACCAGCATGGTTCACACATTCCAAATGACAGCAGAGATGTTAGGAAACTAGATCTCGAACAGGGGGAAATGGCCAGTTTTCTTATTGTTCTTCTCTGGCATTTGTGTTGTTTTGAATTATTCTTTCTCTCTAGTTATCCTGGGAGACGGTGAGTGTTAAGGGCCTTACATTTTGACTTCAAGTGAAGTCAGAAAAGTCATCTTCTATTTTCAGAAATGAATTTTTAAAAAATGAAGCTTTCTGAAGTGTACATTACTCTTTTCATTAGAAAAAGGAAAAGTTCCAAGAAGGCTGGTAGGCTGGATGCCTTAAAGAGGAACTTCAACGGAGATGCCAGATAAAAGTACAATAAGAATTTCTTATGGTTTAAATAACTGAAGAGTAAGAGGCATCTATTGTTACTATCCTGTCCATCTTTTTCTCTTTATCTTCTCTATGTTGTGTATCCATCATCTTTTTTTAAAAACTCTATTTCAAAACCCATTACATCTTTCAGCCCAAAGAGATTTCTGAGAAGTCCTGTTTGTATGGAAAGATGGATTTACATAATAAAATGCAATTCATAAAGATAATTTGAACATAAAGTAGACTCCAAGAGTGTCTTTTCTGGAGCTGGAAGATGAATTTGGTAAGTCTGACATATACGCATAAAAATTATGTAACATGTATTTGTGAGAAACGAGAGTAGATATCAATATTCTTTCTGAATAGTCCAGATAATTAGAAAAGAAGTAGAGGAGAGAAAAACCCACTAGAAATAAGAAGATTTAATTTCAAGTGTAATCAGAAGAGATATGCCAAGTAATTCATCACTAATTCCAATAGTCAAGAAAAATGTAGAAAAGCCCTAGGAAGCATAATTAGCTATGCAGAAGGTTGAAACATTTGTAAAATGTCACAATTATAAATTACCATTTTTTTCCCCCATGAGACCTGAGAAATGCTTCATCAACAAATCCCAGAAGACTTTTCAGCAAGTCTCGGGAGGAAATACTCTCATTTGATGCAGGACTTTTCACCTAGAGAGAGAAGTGGCTGACTGTGGAAGGTTTGTTTCATATTTTTTGAAAAGCTTTCTGGAAGTCTGCCACTTATACTTTCTGAGCTTCATTTCCTCTTCATGAAAAATGGGAGGAACTGTACCTGTCACCCGTTTGTCTCCCAAGGGTGTTGTAGAGCATCTACAGGAAGTCCATTTACCCACAATCCTGTGCTATGAATGACAGGCCAATGGGCCTCTCTGGCCCAATAATGTGTTCCTGGTTTCTTCTGCCTCAGGGAAGGGAGTGTCTTATTATCCCCTAACCTCCTATTGATAATATTTATTTGCTACAGTTCAGACAGCTCTTGATTGAATATAGAACTCAAAAATTTATCTTAGGCTGGAATCTTGACCAAAGGACCCATTTCTAGGCCTGGCTGCCCTAAGTCCTCTTCACAAAGCATGCTGGGAATGGATCAAAAGTTCTGATCTCTGTGGTTTCTGGGTATGATCAGGGCTCTTCCTTGCTGTCTCTGGTTATGTCTGAGACTATCTAGGTGGATTTTGTTAGGGTAAGGAATTGGGGTGGTCTAGGACTGTGGCATGTTTTTTATTTCCTAAATTTTTCTTTCTGGTGCTTATAGGCCAATGGGAGTCTTACCCCAGTGGCTTTGGATAGCAGGCAGGGGGAAATTTACCTTCCCATTCCTACAGCTACATTAAGAGGAAGAAGCTCTGTGGGGTTCGGGGTGGAAGTTGGCTTCGGTTTTCCCTGAGGGACAATACTGTCGATGATTAGATTCTGTGGGTCTATTAATCACAATACAACTCATCTATGGTATGGGTTAAGTGGACTTCTGTGAGCTGTAATACACTGTCTCTAACGTTGTTAGAGAATAATGTATCCCGAGTTACCAAAAAAATGGGCTTAAAAATGTTTGGAGGCCGACCATTTCTCAGTGGGGGCTAGGGGAATGATGTAGGACAGCCATAAGGGAGCATTCAGAAAATGTGGTCCCAGTTGTCATTCACTAGAACTTGCAGATCTCAGTCACCTGAATGTAAGTGTCTTGATAGCTCTTCCTGCCTCTACTTGGTTTAGGAGGTTGAATGCATGCAATTCTCTAGTCAGGTGGAGAGGTTTCTTTTGTTTTCTATTCATCCCCCATCTGTGATTGCCCTAAGGTTTGCTTTCTTTTTTAACGCAGTGACATTTTATTTTTGTACTCTGGTAAAAGGGTGATTTTTCTTTTTTAAAAATTTAAAGTATTAAATTATAAACGAATGCTGAATTTTCTTAGTTGTGCAGGTCACACTTTTGGAATCACCTTTGGATCCTCTTTTTCTCAGACTCCATATCCGATCTGCCGGCAAAGAACGTTGTCTCTACATTCAAAATATCTTCAGAATTCAATGACTTCTCGTTCCCTCAGTGTTACCAAGTCACTGTCATCTCTTGCCTGGATCTTAACTAGTCACTCTGCACTCATCCTTTCCTCCTACAATCTATTTTGCTACAGTTGTCAGAGTGATCCTGTTAATGTGTAATCACATCTTGTCCCATTTCTCTCTCTTTCTTTCTTCCTTCCTTCCTTCCTTCCTTCCTTCCTTCCTTCCTTCCTTCTTTTCTTTCTTTTCTTTCTTTTCTTTTTCTTTCTTTCTTTTTTTTCTTCTTTCTTTCTTTCTTTCTCTTTCTCTTCTCTTTTCTTTCTTTGCTTTCTTCTTTCTCCCTCCCTCCCTCCCTCCCTCCCTCCCTCC
The DNA here is from genome assembly GCF_007474595.2 of Lynx canadensis. Taxonomy (NCBI): domain Eukaryota; kingdom Metazoa; phylum Chordata; class Mammalia; order Carnivora; family Felidae; genus Lynx; species Lynx canadensis. The sequence goes on along the minus strand of NC_044311.2, from coordinate 21,750,968 downwards.
CTCCCTCCCTCCTTTAATGGCATCCTGTCTCCCTGGCAGTAAGAGCCAAAGGCTTTCCTGACAAAGCCCTATGCAGCCTCATTTCCTACTCTCTGATACATGCCCTATCACTGGATACCAACTCCTTCAAATGTCCCTCCTTCACTCTGCTCTAGACACATAGTTCTTTAAATTGTCCAGGTACCCTCTTGGCCAAAACCATTGTACTGGCTGTGCTTTCTGTCAGAATTCTTATATTTCCATATGTTCCTCACCTCCTTCAGGTCTTCTTAGATGTCACCTTCTCAGTGGGGCCTTAACCAACAATCTTATATAAAATTTCAACCTCTGACCTCTTTGGAGCTTCCCACAGTGCCCTCCCTTGCTTAATTTTTCTCCATAGCCGGTAACACCATCTGCTGTCCTATATCTTGTTTGTTTGTTTGTTCATTCATTTGTTCAGTGAAAAACAAACTTCATGGAGATAGGGATTTTTCTCAGTACCTGGAAAAATCCCTGGAACATAGTAAGCACTAATACGTATAATATATTTGTTGAGAGAATCAAAGTATGAATGACATGTTTTTTTTTTTCTTGATTCTATTGAAATAATCATATGATTTTTCCTCCTTAAATGTTAATATAGAGAACGGTATTAATAGGTTTTCTAATCAGAAACCAACCTATATTCTTGGGAAGAAGCACAGCCTGGTCATGTGGTATTATCTTTTAAATTAATTGCTAGATTCAGGTTGCCAGTGTTTTCTTTAGCATATTTTTATCTAAATTCACTAGTGATATTGCCCTTTCTTCTACACTGCCTTTGGCATTAAGGTTGTACTAGCCTCATAAAACGAGTAGGGATTATACCTTGTTTTTCCAGTCTCTGTAAGCATTTATATAAGATTGGACCAAGAAATACAATATACAGGCGTGTGTGTGTGTGTGTGTGTGTGTGGAAATATTGTGCATTGTTGCCTCCCTTTCTTTAATTAATGAATTTATTAATTTTTAAAAGTTTTTCTTTTGATTTAGTTTGGGCAAAGTTTTCTATATATGTGGGTGTGTGTATATATGTATGCACATGTATGTATATGTACACCTATACATAAATATATATGTATATATAGAATTTATGCACTTCATCTAAATGTTTGCAGTTTTGGGGAGAAAGTTATTCATAGTAGTCTCTTTTTAATCTCTGTAATGATGCATCTGTAATGATATCTACTTTTTCATCTTAACATTTTTGGGGAAGGCTTCTTTTATTCTTTATCAATCCTGCGAGCAGTTTGTCAATTTTATTAATATTTTCCTAGAGCCAATTTTTAGTTAACTGATCTTCTTTCTCTAATTTTTTTTACCCTATTAAATTAATTTTTATTCCTATTTTATTATTTTATATCTACCTTCTTTTACTTTTATTATTTTGTTCCTTTCCTAACATCTTAAGTTGAAATCTCGATGAATTAATTTTAAGCTTTTCTTCTTTTTTTTAACAAACTAAATAATACAATTTTCATCAGTATTATTTTCCTTATAACTTAGTTCTGTGTTCTCTCTAATTTTTGTTTCATGCTTTCTTCTAGTCTGAATTATTTAGAAAATTTCTTAATTTCATTTAAATTTCAACATTTAAAAAATTTAACATTTAAAAAATTATCTTTGTAATGTCATTTTAAAATTGCATTATGGTCCATATGAAAACAATGATTTAAAAATTGTTGAATTTTGCTTTATGAGTAACAGGTGCTCAACTTTTATGTACATTTTCATGTTCTTGAAAAGGGTAGGTATTTTTTCATTGCTGGGTTCAGTATGCTTGATAAGTTCTTCTAAACATGCTTATTAATTATGCTGTTCAGATTTTCTATAATCTTACCATGTTTTGGTAAATACATAAGAATATAATATAACAATAACCAAAGTGTATAAAAATTCCATATACAATGCATATTATATATAATGTAAAATTCTTTATATAAATTCTTTATATAATGTCAACATATTTTAGTTCTGTTGATTTTTGCTTTTAAATTGAAAGCTATACTTTAGATGTGTACATGTTTAAAATCTTTATGTCATTTTGGTGAAGTGACCCTTGTATTTTTAATTTAATTTTTATTTTTTAAAGTTTTATTTGTTTATTTTTGAGAGAGAGAAGGTATGAGCACATGTGCAAGAGAGTGAGAGGGGCAGAGAGAGAGGGAGAGAGAGAATCCCAAGCAGGCTCTGTGCTATTGGCATGGATGTTTAACTGACTGAGCTACTCAGGCACCCCTGGTGAAATGACCCTTTTAATTATGAAGTTTAATTTAATTATTTTTTTCTAATAATGCTTTTTTGCTATACGATGATCTGATATTAATATAGCTACGGCTTGCAAAATTGTATATTTATAGTTGTCTATTATAGAGGAAATATTGGCAGCAACAAAAATGTTTAACAAGTGGACATTGGCTATAAAAAAGATAATATATTCATATTTTGGAACACTATGCATCTATATCAGATGATATTATACATTATAACCTCCATTAAGGAAAAAGAAAACTTGGGGCGCCTGGGTGGCTCAGTCGGTTAAGCATCCGACGTCGGCTCAGGTCATGATCTCGCGGTCCATGAGTTCGAGCCCCGTGTGGGGCTCTGTGCTGGCAGCTCAGAGCCTGGAGCCTGTTTTGGATTCTGTGTCTCCCTCTCTCTCTGACCCTCCCCCGTTCATGCTCTGTCTCTCCCTGTCTCAAAAATAAACGTAAAAAAAAAAAATCAAAAAAAAAGAAAAAAGAAAACTTGAAAGTAACTTGTATTATATTGATACTATTTTTGTACCTTCTAGAATTGTGTGTGAATATATGTATAGCAAATAGCCTGATGTCCATTAGAATGTCATTTTGGTTACATTTGAGTAGAGGAATTATGAATGGTTTCTAATTTTTTTTTTGTTTCTTTTAAAAATATTTTTCCATATCATGAATTATTTATTTTGAATAATCATGTGTAACTTCTATTATTGGAAATATAATATATCCTTCTATTTGATGAAAAAAGGTCTCCCCCATTATTCTGTAGTTTATAAACAGGAATTTTAGCCAGAGAAACCCTTACTCTTCAAAATTACATTAAAAAAAAATGTTCATGATGCTTTCTTATATGCTGGGTAGATTTTTATTTTTAATTTTAATTTAAAAAATTATTGGGGCAAAGTACACAACTTTTGCCTTTTAACTATTTTATTTTGTTATTTTAAGTCATCTCTACCCCCAGGATAACTACTCTGAATTATATAAACTTTAATTTGTAGGGGCGCCTGGGTGGCGCAGTCGGTTAAGCGTCCGACTTCAGCCAGGTCACGATCTCGCGGTCCGGGAGTTCGAGCCCCGCGTCAGGCTCTGGGCTGATGGCTCAGAGCCTGGAGCCTGTTTCCGATTCTGTGTCTCCCTCTCTCTCTGCCCTCCCCCGTTCATGCTCTGTCTCTCTCTGTCCCAAAAATAAATAAACGTTGAAAAAAAAAATAAAAAAAAAACAACTTTAATTTGTAAAACACAAATATTTGGGGAGAATAAGAAACTTTCATCCAATTTTCTTCAACAACTGTCATCATAAACTCAGAATGGAATGTAAAATAATGAATTTCAAAAAATCCTATTATTGTATGATTTTCTATTTCGAACTGGCATATTTTAGGAGGGCAGAGTGGAGGATGGAATTTTAGAAATAGAAATGTAAGGGTTTTTTTGGAACTGTGAGCGAGTAGAGCAAAATCCCTTCAAGTTTGACCAGCTGGATGAACAGGTTATACGTAGAACATATTCTTTCATTAGCTTCCCCTCAGAGGTTAACAGATGAGTAGCAGCAACATAGCAATGGTACAAAACTGTCACTTGGTGGAGCTAGAATACTATGCAATTCCAATATACTTGTGCAGCAGGTTTCTTGGGAAAAAATGGTTTTACGACAAAATTCAAGACTAATACCCTCAATTGTCAAATACTGGGGTACATAACCTTTCAAGAAAACTTTTTAATTTTTTTTTTTAATTGTGATCGAGTGTAAGTAAAGACCAAACTTATTGGGCTTATTAAGGGTCTTTTGCTTGTTGTAGTCAATAAATTGCAGTCTTTTTATCAAGCTGGATGCAACGCTATGTATAACCCCCAACCCCAGGAGTCAGTGAAGTAGGTATATCATCTACTGATTCAGTGACATCTTAGCACATTTCATATGGCTCCTAAAAGCTCACAGTCATTTCACTTGCTATGTCAGTTACCGTGAAATCAAGATGGGCTTTTAGGTAGCTTCATGGTGCCCAGAACAAAATGCTCAGTAGATGTTACACAAGTGTTTGTTGATAGATATCAGCTTTTGGGAGTCGCTGGGCCAGTTGGAGATTTTAGGACCACTCCAAAAACTGACCAGGCATTTAAGATGAAATTTTAGGGTGGTCATTAAATGAAGGTCACTAGAGACTTCAGAAATCCTTCCCAGAAATGAATTGGACTCTTTTGAAGGAAAGATTCTGGATGAGAGCCTTTCTTAACTGTGACCTTTCCAAAATTGAAAAATCAAAGAAAAATATTTATATTTATGTGTGCATAGGCATAATTTTGTGCCTTTATCAAGGTAACATTTTGCCAACTTTCCTCTCAGGTAGTGGGTATATTCCAAAAGGATTGAATCTAAAATAAGATCAATATCTTCCTTACTTAAGTGAGATCTTAAGTGAGATAAAATCATTCATGCTTTGACTATATGGATGAAATGATGAAATTGACATAGATATGGAACATAACTGATTTATGAAAAAGAATAATGGAGGATTTTTAAAGATTTCTTAATTTTGCTTGGTTCGATGCTCTCATATCTGTATCTTTTCTTTTTTCTTGGAAGGCTTGCTTTTTTGCAGTGAGAAAGATTTCATTTGATGCTGTAGGTGACTCTATCTGGGAGAAGTGTGGAAATAGGCTAATAAGCTTTCTATTACACATTATGAGGGTAGGTCCAGGCGTTGCAGGATTTGACCTTGAAGCCCTTTTGCAGTTTAGGGCTTTTTTTTTTCCTTAAGAAAGATTTTATTTTTCTTTCCAAAACTAAAAAAAGAAAAACAATGACTATGGAAGTGAGCAGGCCAAATCTGGAATGGGAGTTTACCAATCCTTCCTTCTACCTTGTTGTTTTGCCACTCCTAACACGAGGTTTCTTCCTTGAGATCCAGGATAGATGCTCTGATTCCAGTCATCATAGGTGTTTTTCAGCTATCAGAAAAGAGAAAGGGGCTTCTCTTTAAAATCACTTCCAAGAAGTTAAAGATTTCCCAGTTTCCCTGGAAGCTTGTTTTTAAAGCTTTCTTTCTATTTTTTTTTAAATTTAAATCCAAGTTAGTTAACATATAGTATAATAATGATTTCAGGAATAGAATTTAGTGGTTCATCTCTTACATATAACACCCAGTGCTCATCCCAGCAAGTGCACTCCTTAATGCCCATCACCCATTTAGCCCATCCCCCCACCTAACATCCCTCCATCAACTCTCAGTTTGTTCTCTGTATTTGAATCTCTTATGGTTTGTCTCCCTCTCTGTTTTTATATTATTTTTGTTTCCTTCCCTTATGTTCATCTAGTTAGGGCTCTTTTACATAAAAGGACATAGAAATGCAGAATCAGACACAAGAGTCTGCATTTATTTAAAATTAGAAAAAAAGTAGCAAGTTGAAAACTTAGAAAAGTTGGGAGAAACCCTAAAACATCACTAGATCCACAGAAATAAATATTTTTGTCCATTAACTGCCAACACATCTGTGTAATAATTTTCCAGACTAGCTTTTGGCTCCAAATATTTGCAATCTTATTTCTTCTCTACAATGGATATAATTCCAGTGCTGGATACCATATTTATATCATTATATGACTTCTGTCTCTTACCTTAACAAAACAGTGCTGGATAATTCACTATAGTGGGCAGTAGGAATCTTTTGGAATCCATTTGTGTGTCAGGAAAGCCAGTGATAACAAAACTATAAAGAGAAGTTACTGCAAACTACATAAATAACTCCCACTAAATTCAAGCTAAATGTATCCCCAACTCAACATCTCAGGGTACTACAAGGGGTCCCATGCAAATGAGGAGCCTTGAAATGTAAACTTCAATAGCTCCACTTGAATTTTACTCTTTAAAAATCATTCTATCATAATGCACCTCACTTGGTTAAAATTGTCATTATCTTTAGGGTAATTAAAAATTTGGAAACCACTAACACTCAGAACACTCACAAGTGAAGGGATGGTAAGTTTGGATAAAAATATCTTTAAAAATATTTCTCGTACAAAAAGGAAGATACACATAAGGATGTAATTTCAAGATATTGTTATTTAAGAATTGTTTGTTGGCTTTAACAAAGAGTGCTGAAGGAAATAAAAACATGGGCTTAATTCTTACATATTCTTCTGATTTACTGTCATTCATTTTATATACTATTAAAAGTATCATTAAAAAATTTAGCTTGAGGTGCCTGGGTGGCTCAGTCAGTTAAGTGTCTGACTCTTGATTTCAGCTCCGGTTGTGATCTTATGGTTGTGGGATCAAGCCCTGCGTTGGGCTCCACACTGAGTGTGGGGCCTGCTTAGTATTTTCTCTCTCTCTCTCTCTCTCTCTCTCTCTCTCTCTCTCTCTCTCCCCCTTCGCCCTATCCCCCACCCTCTCTCTCTCAAAAAAAATTTAACTTAAAAGTCATAGACACTTTCCTATTATTTAATTTGTATTCTTAATCTATCAGAAATATCTGCAAGTCCATCGATAACATCCTTGGTTATTTCATGGAGCATATTCACATTATTGAAATAAAAAACCCCAAATCAAAACCAACATAGTTTTGTATCAAATGTGAAATTGCGCTTGGGTTAATGTTATAAGGACATCTCTGGACTCCTTAATAGAGCATCCTCTACACGTCCTCCCTTTGTTGAACATTAAAACTATAGTAATAGGATTGTCAACATTTATCAAGTGATTGCTCCAAGCCAGGCACCGCTCAGCTAAGTGCTTTATATGCATTCCGTGTTTAATTTAAAAACAGTTCTAAGCAGTTTTATGAAGTAGGTACCATTTTGCTGATGAAGAAACTTGAGGTTTTAGAGAGTTTCTATGAGAAGCCTGGATCCATGCAGTTTGTTAAGTGGCAGGCCTGGTGTCTGACATAGACTTAAAAGAAAATCTGCTTTGTGCATCTGGATGGCTCAGTCGTTGGGGATCTGACTTCGGCTCAGGTCGTGATCAAGTGGTTGGTGAGTTTGAGTCCCACATTGGCTGGTCTCCAGCCCCGCTTCAGGTGAGCTCACACCCTGCTTTGGGTGATCTTGAGCCCCGTTTCGGGTAAAAACAGGAGCCCTACTTTGGGTGAGCCCTGCTTCTCTCTCCCTCTCTCTCTCTGTACCTCGCTCACTTGTGCCCTCTCTCCCTCTCTCTCAAAAAAAAATCTACTTTGCGGTACTGTCACAGAAGCAATGAAGGGACAGCAGGAGAGTTTGAAACTTGTAGATAGCAGCTGAATGACTACAGCTTTGAAAAGGAGAACCCCTATATTTAAGGAACAGTAGAGCACAGGAAAAGACAGTAGAAGTCCAGCACTGGAGTCAAACTGTGTGGGTTTGTATTCTGGCTCCACCATATTTACTGGCTGGTTGACTTTGGCAAGTTGCTTAACCTTCTGTGCCTCAGTTTCCCCTTCTGTTAAAAGAAGATCCAATTAATGAGGTATGAGGATCTAATGAGGTGACACAAAGCATTTAAACCAGTGCCTGACAAAGTAAACCCTGAAAAAAGGTGTAAGTCATTATTGCCCATTAATATTGAATTTTATCTGTGTTTTGAAATAGAGTATGTGGGGGCGCCTGGGTGGCGCAGTCGGTTAAGCGTCCGACTTCAGCCAGGTCACGATCTCGCGGTCCGTGAGTTCGAGCCCCGCGTCAGGCTCTGGGCTGGTGGCTCGGAGCCTGGAGCCTGTTTCCGATTCTGTGTCTCCCTCTCTCTCTGCCCCTCCCCCGTTCATGCTCTGTCTCTCTCTGTCCCAAAAATAAATAAACGTTGAAAAAAAAAATTTGAAATAGAGTATGTGGCATCTGCAGTGCTAAGTAAACAGTATAAAACAATTTATTTTGTGTTTTCTAATGCATATATTACTTGTTGAAGGACCCCCTAGGTATATTGGAGAATGTGTTGATAGCAATATCATAACACCAATATAAAAATGCATTTTTGTTTTAAAAAATGAAAAACACTTCCAAGGACGATAAAATTTTAAAAGTTTGTACCAGATTTATATTTTACTTTGATTTAAAGGATATTGCCACTCTGTGGAAGAATTTTCAGTCCAGGTATGTTCCTGTAGATGTTATGACTTTTCAAAGCTTATACTATTTATGTTATAAAATTATTAATATCTTGTAGCTCAGCAGAAACAGTAATATAACATAATGAGAAAAGTTGCATCTCCGCTCCTGATACTCTTAATAAACACATTATTCATTTTTTATTCAATTTAACTGCAAAGAGCTATATTGAAAACATTGCCAAAGGGTACGTTTCTATTTTAGGGTGACAGGGAAATAACTCCTGAAGACTCTCAGAAGTGAGAAGCAAGATATAAATTGTACAGTAGATGGAAAAACATAAAAGATCCTGATCTCTATGAATAACTGTATTTCCCAGAGGAGTAAACATTAATGACTTTAATTAGATTATAATTGCTCATGAGAGCGAGTTCTTGCAAGAGATAAAAATACCTGACAATGCATTATGACTGAACGTTCTTGTCGGCGCCCTAGAGCAGATTAATGGCAGTGCCATTTGGAGGCGGGGCATTCCCTAAATGTAAACTAAGCCCTTAATCAGTGCCGACATGATGAAAAGCCACTCTTCTAATTAGGTCAAATTCGATTCAGTCTTGACAGTTTTGCATCACGTTGGGATTTAAGACAGCACTGTATCTGTGGAAGACTCTAGAAAGTTATTTCTTATGAATGTTTCTTATTTCACAAATGATATAAACAAATGAGAATTTGTGTGTGTGTGTGTGTGTGTGTGTGTGTGTGTGTGAGGGGGTAGGGGGAGTAGTATAACTTCATTTACTTGGAGGAACTGTCTTGACATAATCTGGTTTGACCTTAGATTTAGGAATTTCCTTCTATTTCTTGGGCACAGTGTTGGAGTCTATTTTCTCCTTTAGTCACCCTTGGTCCAGGGGACTGTTAAGAAAAGATGCACTTTGCAGTTTCCTTAGGTATTAAAATGACTCAGTCACAGGCTACAAATTTTAATCAAGGATTTTCAGGTTATTGCAAGAGCAGATAATATTTATTGACATGCCAAATTACTAAGTTTTTTTAAATGATTTCTTAATTTATCTTGTTTTTGATACTTAAAAAAAATTTTTTTTAATGTTCAGAGAGAGAGAGAGTCAGAGCATGAGTGGGGGAGGGGCAGAGAGAGACACATACAGAATATCCAAAACAGACTCCAGGCTCTGAGCTGTCAGCACAGAGCCCGATGCAGGGCTTGAACTCATGAACCACGAGACACGACCTGAGCTGGAGTTGGACGCTCAATCGACTGAGCCACCTAGGCACCCCTCATGGATTATGTTTTTAAATCCTTCTAGTAGTCTGAGCCTGGGCTAACCATTTTGCATAATGGAATTCACTGAGATTTTGTAATGAATCTGTCACTGGACTTAACCGTATCTCACTATGCTGAGCCCAGTTTCCTGTGATACGTTTCACAGCTTATTAAGTTCTTCCAAAGCCACAGATTGCATGTTCCACACAAATCAGTCAGGTAATAGAAGTCAGTGAGGCAGATGAGGGGAGGGTGTGGTGGATTGGAGGTACAGCCTCTGTCTGGTAGGGACCGCAGATACTCGGCCATGCGGTTTGTGGTGCCCACTGGACCTCATGAGTAAAAAGATCTGGAAATCTGTTTTTATGTAAGGTCTTTGAGGGTTAAATGTTAGCAATTAATTAAAAGAAGAACTTAGTAAACCAATTATACCAGTGTCTGCTATCCTTCTATGACATCCGTATAAGAAATTTGAAAAAAACCCAAAACAACCCACCTTAAACCTATCAATCTCTGTTATATTCCTTTGCCACACTACAGACCAGAGCTGAAATGCATTTGAAGAGAAGCTATCCAAACCAACATATTGGTCTAGCATCATATTCTACTATGCATTTTACTTCCGGGTATTTTCTAAGATTAATGCAGTTGTACTTCAGTTACCTATATTTTTATGTGACGAACAGTACAATACAGTAGTGATAATGAGCCATATTCAAAGAGGAAGGATAAGCGAGAAATTTATCCCATTGATGAATATGTGGTTCTCCTGTTTATTTAAACCTTCGAGCGTCCATGCTGCTGGGTAGATTAAGGAACAGATGGGGGAGTTGTGATTTAATAGCACAGGGTTTCAGTGCCAATTCTGCCTCTGACTCCAGGTGCCCCTTGGCAAAAAAAGTCATTCTGTGCTGTAGTCTCTTGTTTCCAAAAGCCGCACAAAACAATTAAGACACAGTGCAAATACAAAATGGTATCTGAAAGCTTTTAAATCGTAGAGGATGTAATTTTGGATAAACCAGTTTTTAGTATCATAAAAAGGATTTTACATACAGCTAATATGGGTGTGTGTACATAGAGAAAGGCAGACACACAGTCCTAATATCCGTGAAAATCCATCTCAGTTTGGAATGAAATTCTGCACCATGAATGTCTGACATAGACTTAAGAGGGCAAAAAGGAAATAATATAAAGGTCATGGTGAAGTTCAAAATTGAAAATGAATCAACAAGCAATGGGAGTAAATGAAGAATAAATTAACTTAGATAAAAGTAGACGATACTGGCTAGTTGTTGGTAACGTATATTTTAGTTATTTCCAGAATTAAGACATCAACTGTTTATTAAAAGCAGTTATCTCCTTTCCAGTCAATAGTGTCTACCTGTACTTTACTGATTGATTAATATTAATTTTGTAACATGTTACCTTGGAATAAAATTCTTTTTTTTTTTTTTTCTCACCTAATGTGAGACCAGATATAAGTCAAATGCAAGACCCACTTTAAGTGGTTTGGCAGTGCGAATAAACATGGCATTTAAGGGTTTGGCCTGAGAGCTCTGGGCTTGAATCCCAATTCTGCTTCCTCTGCTGTAGGTACCGTTGGGAAAATACTTCACTTTCCAACCCTCAGTGTCCTTATCCACAACTGGAGACAACAATATTATTTCTATCAGGGGGGTCATTGCAATGTTTATAGAAAATAGTCGACGTTTCTGTGTTTACAACAGCACCAGACACATACAAATGCTTAGGAAGTGGTGGCTGTGGTTACTGTTACAAAGTAAGTGACCCCACCGATCCAGATCCATTCTAGTAAGTACCATGGGAAGGATTTTATCTTGATTAGTTTCCTCAATAAGCAGTAATAGAAACAAGGTAAAGAACTGACAAACTGTTGGAAAATACTGTCAAAAGGACATGCAGGATATGCATTATTTAGCAAGGAATAGAAAGTCTGGTATGTATCGTGGTATTTTAAATTATTTTATTAAAAAAATTTCTTTAAGTTTATTTCTTTATTTTGAGAGAGCCAGAGACTGCATGAATGGAGGAGGGGTAGTGAGAGAGGGAGAGAGAGAATCTCAAGCAGGCTCCGCACTACCAGCACAGAGCCTGACACAGGACTTGAACCCACAAAACCGCAAGATCATGACCTGAACTGAAACCAAGAGTCAGATGCTTAACTGAGCCATCCAGGTGCCCCTGTATCCTAGTATTTTAAATAAAATTAAAGAGGATCTGAAGAAGTATTAAAAAGATACTTCTATTTGTTTGCAGAGTGATTCAAAAGACTCACACACACATAGCTTGTATTAGGAGATATTTGGAATAAAACTGAAACCTGATGTGACACACTGAAATGAAACTATGTGATAATTTTAAGAACTTGTTTCTCTGGAGAGTTTGTAGTTCATATTTCTTTGGTGGATTGTAGACCTTGAAGTTTGTTATTGTTGACCTTAAGGTTAATAATTCCCCCAATATTTTATTTTTGTCCAATGGTAAAAGTAATATATTCAATATAAAATTTGAATAAGAATAGAGATGCTATTGAAAAATAATGGCTTGTGGATTAGAGTTAACAATTACTGTGGCATTTCCCCAGTGCCATTAAAAAAATAATAATTAGCAGTTGCACTTTCCATTTAGAATAACGTGAGCAATTCTTGGACTCCCACAAAGTTTTAAACTTTAGTCTTTATGGAGACATGAAAAGGAAACAAAGGCTGCTTGGCAGTAGGATGGTTATAAGTTCACAGTGCATAGTTTGTATAACTAAATGTTTTCAAGCTGAGATTTGATAAAATGGTCTTGGGACAGAGATCAGCAGTTTCTGTAAGTAGATTTGGCTAACAGTTTAATGTAGAAATATATGGTAACAGACTACACAGTCTGGACTATAACTTGGAAACAAATTCCAAGTCCAAAGCAATTTGAAGTTCACAACTAGATATTTTTGATATCATTGAAGAGCATACTTTATGAAAGAATCGAGGAAAGTAACCGCATAGGCATGTATTTTTGTGTTTCTGTAGGGGAGCTTCTTTTTTTAAAAAAAATTTTTTTTTCAATGTTTTATTTTATTTTTGGGACAGAGAGAGACAGAGCATGAACGGGGGAGGGGCAGAGAGAGAGGGAGACACAGAATCGGAAACAGGCTCCAGGCTCTGAGCCGGCAGCCCAGAGCCTGACGCGGGGCTCGAACTCACGGACCGCGGGATCGTGACCTGGCTGAAGTCAGACGCTTAACCGACTGCGCCATCCAGGCGCCCCTCTGTAGCGGAGCTTCTTATCATAGAGCTTTAGTGGGTCCATAGGCAAGACCACATTTAAAATGGCTGACATGCTTTGTGGAATGATGCATTATTATTTCAAATTATCTATGTGAGAAGGGGAAAGTATTGGATCCTAAGAGTAACTTAAATGTACAAAAGATGTATTAGATATGACAACACAATTGAACTAGAGCGTTTTAGCAAACTGAAGGGGTTAGACAAGTTATTGGACTAGGAACGTCTGTAAAAATCTATGAAACATGTCTATGGATAGAATTTGATTGACGGATAGAATAGTTGGTTGTAGAAAACTTGAAACATGTTGAGTAGTCAACATTTTTTGACTACCTTTTACTATGTACTGAGAGGAAGGAAATGAAAAGAGTTGGCAAGAGGTAGACCGAGAGGTCAGTATAATCTATGGGTGGGAGTGAAATCACCGTGTGGAAGCATCTGAGGGCCTGCCATTTTGAATAAGGCTGAAGTTGCCAAACCAGTGGTAAAGAATGACTGTCAGCCAGTTGGTACTTACCCAGGCACTTGTTCTTATCAGCCTGAAAATACTGAAAAATATTAAATTCTAGAAGTGAATATGGATGTGTTTTAAGATGACTGTTTACCACCCCCTTTGCCTTTTTTTTTGTCTCTGTTCTAAATGGTCCAAGGACTACCTTCATGTACCACCTTAATATTTATATGATAAAAATTTTTTAAATGACTTTTTCACTAAGGAAAGTTTGTATAATTTTTATAGATTGGAGAACCAGTATCACCAGTCATAAATGCTTCATAACTTTACTTAAAAGTGAAAATGAAGGAAAAGAAGTATTAAAATCTGGCTAACTACTGTGGCTTGTGGAAGGCTCTCATTCTGAGGCATACTTGCTCTTTGTTAATACAAACATAAAAAATGCCCATATTCTTTTACCCAGCAAATATAACTTCTATGAATATATACTGGATATTTGTTTATGACTGTACCGAGTGACCTATGTACAGGTTATCTGTTGAAGCACTATTTGACCTACCAAAAGATGAGAATAAAGTGCTTACTGATAGTGCTTAGTAAAATGTTATGATGCATCCACACAATAGAATATAACGGAACTGTGGAAGATTTTATGTAGAGTGGATTGTTATGTGAAAAAAGATTTATTTGGAATATACGCCTATACACACAGATCTTTATACACTTTATATTATATATTTTATGTATTGTTTATTGTATATGTTATTATATATATTGTTTATCTACTATTGTTTATTATATGTATAGAATATCTCTAGAAAGGTGTATTAGAAACTTGTGACAGTGGTTGTGTCCTGTGGGGAGAAAAGGGTGGGCTCAGAGTGGAGCGGAAGGAATCCTTACTTTTCACTGTTTATCCTTCTGGATACTTTAAATCACAGAATAGCAGTTAAAGAGCATAAGCTCACTTGCCTGGGTTCAAATCCTGGTTCTGCCGCTTACTAGCTGTGTCACCTTGAACAAGCTACTTAGTTTCTCTCCATCTCTATTTTTTAATCTATAGAATGGTGATATTAATTGTATTTACCTCATAGAATTATACTGAAGATGAAATAAATATGTGAAAAGTGTTTAGAATAGTGCCTGGCATTTGGCAAGACTATATGAACATTTGCAGTTATTTTTATTGTTGTTCCATGTGCTTATTTGATCAATTAAAAAAAACAAATACTTTTTTTTGAAGAGCTTTCTCTAGCAAGAATTGATAGGCTTTCTATACATGATAATCAGAAGGAATTAAATGAGCCAAAAGGAGAATAGCTGCCTCAGTCTCATGTTTAGTGTTAGGTCTGCATAGCTCCTAAAACCACCTTTGCTTTTATTAAAAAAATTTTTTTTAATGTTTATTTATATTTGAGTGAGAGAGAGAGAGAGAGAGAGATTCATTGTGCCCGTGGGGCAGGGGCAGAGGGAGACGGAGACAGAATCCAAAGCAGGCTCTAGGCTCTGAGCTGTCAGCACAGAGCCCAAGCTGGGCTTGAACTCACAAGCTGTGAGGTCATGACCTGAGCCAAAGTCAGATGCTTAACCGACTGAGCCACCCCAAGCACCCCTGCTTTTGTTTTTATTTTTTAAATCTCACTATAGGAACCAAATACTGATGAATATCCTTTCTGCATAGATTTGTCTTGTGTTCCATTTCTGAACACCTGGCTTTGAGGGTTTGTTTGTTTGTTTAAGTAGGGCCTCATGCCTGGCACTGAACTCACGACCCTGATATCATGAGCTGTGGTCAGGAGTTGAACACTTAACTGCCTGAGCTACCTAGGTGCCTCTGACTATGAGTATTTTTGTTATTTGTGCTTTTTTTTTTTTTTGTCAGCTAGCGTTCTCCACATTTTCTATTCTAGTGCTTTTTACCCTTATGATGAGGGATCATTGGAAGCTCATGAAATCAATTTAGTAGGTTAAAGAAATAAAAAAGAATAGAATAGAAAACACCAAGAATATTTACTTCACAGTAAAGCAAAGTACTGTTTTGTGAAATTTTGCCTCCTCCCCCTCCAAAAAAAGTGTGAACATCATCACCTACTTCTGAAAACCCAGTGGAGGGGCGCCTGGGTGGCGCAGTCGGTTAAGCGTCCGACTTCAGCCAGGTCACGATCTCGCGGTCCGTGAGTTCGAGCCCCGCGTCAGGCTCTGGGCTGATGGCTCAGAGCCTGGAGCCTGTTTCGATTCTGTGTCTCCCTCTCTCTCTGGCCCCTCACCCCGTTCATGCTCTGTCTCTCTCTGTCCCAAAAATAAATAAAAAACGTTGAAAAAAAAAAAAAAAAAGAAAACCCAGTGGCAATTTCCCAATGTCCATGGGGATGATTATGTAAGTTTTCTAGCATTGTGTGTTGGAGGGCAAAAGTCTTACCGAACTAGGAACCCCTGGAGCAAGTTGGAATCTCCCATAATCCTGCACCTGACACAACCATCCGGAACCCTAAACAGTCTTAGTGGCTCAAGCATCCTAGCGGCCTCAGGAAGTAAGGGGAGAGTGGGGGATGGATCAGAATGTATCAACAAGAGGTTTGGGTCAATTGGAAATAGGAAACTAAAGACCCAGAAGCTACATAAATTGATTGGTTCACTCCTGAAATGAAAATAGGCCAATTAGCCGGCATGTTCTCTAGTTTTCATATGTTCTCAGTTTTAATTTGGCAATCTAATCTATTTTATTGTCTTCTGTGGAATATCAAAATATCAGACAATGTTAGAATTTCTGTCATATGTTTTTGTTTTCATTCATTCATTCATCATTCATTCATTCAAGTTGTATTTAATTCCAGTTAATGCAGTGTAACATTAGTTTCAGGTGCAGAATCTAGTGATTCATCACTTTTATGTAACACCTGGTGCTCATCCAAGTGCCCTCCTTGATCCCCATCACCTATTTAAACCCATCCTCCTGCCCACCTCCTTTCTAGCAACCCTCAATGTGTTTTCTGTAGTTAAGAGTCGACTTCGTGTTTGCCTCTCTCTTTTTACCTGCCCCCCACCCATGTTCATCTATTTTGTTTTTTAAAATTTTAACTACTTAAAAATCTTGATGCATTTAAACATTTCTTATATTCCTTTGTGTGTTATATTCACTGTTTCCTCTGTGTGAAAATGCGCATTTCCCCTCCTAATTACAAGAAAAATTAGAGACTTTAAAGAACAGACAAAAATATAAAGAAACAAAATTCTATAATAGATGCTACCAGTGAGATTAGGAATTTAGAGAAGTAAAAGGAAGAAAAGTAAAATTTACCCATAATGTCACACTCACCAATAAATACTGTTTTTGTTTGTGTGTGTGTGCATTTCCTATTAGTGCATGTACATAAGTGCTTGTACATGTGTGTAGGTCGTTTTCATTTTTTTTTTTTGCTAGTATTAACAGCACATGACGAGTAGCCAAATGTATAAATCTTCACCTGTATATTGGGCAAAAGGAAATGACCTTTTGAATTCTAAAGATTGTTTTTATACATTGCCAAATCTCTTTCCAGGAAGCGTGCCAACAGTGTAGTCTATTTGAGCAGATTCTCATCAGCATTGGACATTAATAATCATTTGAATATTGGCTAATGATGGCAAAAAACTCGCCTCATTAATCTTTTACCTTTTTTTGGCCATTAGAAAGGTTTGAATTTAAAGTGAATTTGTTTAAACCACCCTAAAATTTGTATGGACCACAAAAGACCCTAAGAGCCAAAGAAATCTTGGAAAAAAAAAAGCAAAGTTAAAGGAACCACAATTCCAGACTTCAAGTTATATTACAAAGCTGTAGTAAACAAAACAATATGGTACTGGCACAACACTGGACACATAGATCAACAGAACAGAAGAGGAAAAACCCAGAAATGAACCTACCACTGTATGTAAGTAATCTTTGACAAACAGGAAAGAATATCCAATGGGAAAAAGTCTCTTCAACAAATGGTGTTGGGAAACTGGACAGCAACATGCAAAAGAATGAACCTAGACTACTTTCTTTTCACCATACACAAAAAATAAATTCAAAATGGGTTAAAGACTTAAATGTGAGACCTGCAACCATAAAAATCCTAGAAGGGAACATAGGCAGTAGCAACTTCTTTCTAGGTATGTCTCTTGAGACAAGGGAAAATAAAAGCAAAATGAACTGTTGGGACTACATCAAAATAAAAAAGCTTCTACACAGCGAAGGAAACAATCACTAAAACTAAAAGGCAAACTGTGGAATGAGAGAAGGTATTTGCAAATGACATATCCAATAAAGGCTCAGTATCCAAAATATATAAAGAGCTTATAAAAACTCAGTACACAAAAACAAATAATGCAATTAAAAAATGGGCAGAAGACATGAAGAGGACATTTTCCAAAGAAGACATACAGATGGCCAACAGACGTGTGAAAAGATACTCAACATCACTGGTCATCAGGGAAATGCAAATCAAAACTGCAATGTGATACCATCTCACACCTGTCAGAATGGTTAAAATTAACAACACAAGAAACAATAAGATGTGGAGAAAGGGGGACCTTCTTGCATTGTTGGTGGGAATGCAAACTGGCAAACCATTCTGGAAAACAGTATGGAGTTTCCTTAAAAAGTTAAAAATAGAAGTACCCTACCATCCAGCAATTGAACCAGTGAATGTTTGCCCAAGAATATAAAAATACTAATTTCAAAGGGATACATGCACCCCTATGTTTATTGCAGCATTATTTACACATTAGCCAAACTATAGAAGCAACCCAAGCAATTCATTGGTAGATGAATGGATAAAGACCAGGTGAGATACACACACACACACACACACACACACACACACACACTCACACACACACACACACGGAGGAATATTACTCAGCTATAAAAAAGAATGAAACTTTGCCCTTTGCAACAATCTGGATGGAATTAGAGAGTATTATCTAAGTGAAATAAGTCAGTAAGAGACAAACACCATATGATTTCACTCATTTGTGAAGTTTAAAAACCAAAAAAAATGAACAAAGGAGAAAATGAGAGGGAGGCAAACCAAGAAACAGACTCTTTACTATAGAGAACAAACTGATGTTTGCCAGAGAGGAGGTGGGTGGGTGGGGATGGTGAAATAGGTGATGGGGGTTAAGGAGGGCTCTTGTGATGAGCACTGGGTGTTGTATGGGAGTGTCTAATCACTACACTGTATACCTGAAACTAATATTACACTGTATATTACTAATATTACACTATATATTATTACAGTGTAATATATATTACACTGTATAGATATAATATACTGTATATTACACTGTATAACTATAATATACTGTATTATACAGTAATATATTAATATTACTAATATTACACTGTATATTAGCTAACTGGAATTTAAATCACAACTGAAAAATGAAACAGTAATAACAACGAAATGTATTTGTTAGTTTTTTTAATTTTTTTTTTCAACGTTTATTTATTTTTTGGGGACAGAGAGAGACAGAGCATGAACGGGGGAGGGGCAGAGAGAGAGGGAGACACAGAATCGGAAACAGGCTCCAGGCTCTGAGCCATCAGCCCAGAGCCCGACGCAGGGCTTGAACTCACGGACCGCGAGATCGTGACCTGGCTGAAGTCGAACACTTAACCGACTGCGCCACCCAGGCGCCCCTGTATTTGTTAGTTTTATTTCTCTTGTGATTGTCTGTTCATGTCTCTTGTATAATTGACATTAGCACAACATTATTAATTAAACTTCAGCCTCTATTTGGATTTCCCCAGTTTTTCCAGTGTTTCCATGTTTTTCTTTTTCTCTTGTTTTGCTTGTCACGGCTTCTTGGTAAACTTGAGAACCACTTTAACACTTTTTAGGAAACGTCTCTGTTAAGATTAACATCTTTGTGATACTAAGGTTTCTAATCCAGGACCATGGTGTCTATTTCAGTAACTAAGGGTTTCCGAAGCACTCTCTAGCCTTGCCATAAGCTATTCACTTCCCATTTTAAGTTTCTCCAATTATGTCTTTGGATTTGTTCAAGACCTCTTTCATGTCTCACTAACATTTTATAGTTCTCTTCATTTAGGAGCTGCACATTTTGTGTTAAAGTTATTTCTGGGTAACTAAAAGTTTAGGTAGATAATTTCTCTCTACACATTATGATGATTTTGCTTTCTCCATTTAGATATCTGTACCTCTATTTCTTCATTATGTTTTATTGACTTGCCTAGAATTTTCAAGATAATAGAATATAACAGAAATAACAAATAATAGAAAATGGTGATCTTATAATGCTCTTATAAAGATGAAAATGGTGATTTATAATGCCCTGGGATATAGGAGGAGAACCAGAGAATGTGATGTTTTTGTAGGTCAAATGAAGAAAGAGTTCTGGGAAGAAAGGAAGGATAGACAGTGTGCAACACTGTTTATAGTTTAAATAGAAGGTGAAAGAAAATTATTCTTTGGGCTTATCAATTTGGAGGTCACAGGTAGTGTACGGGGCAATGGCCTGACTGGAGTGCTATAAGAGAAGAGAAGAGAGAATTTGGAGACACCAAGTATAGACAAGAATTTCTAGGAGTTTGCTTAAAGGGACAGAGAAATAGGATTGTATCCAGTGAATAATGTGAGAACAAATATTATATTTTTTAGGTGGGGGAAGAATATGAACATGGGGCATATAGCAAGTTTGTATGTTGATAGAAATAACCCAGGAGGGAGACAAAAGAGATGCAGGGAAAAGAAGGAAGAATCACTGGAGAAATATCTTGGGGGGCCATGCATGTGATTTACAAGCGTAGGGGCTCGCCATCGATAGGAGTTGGATAGTTCATCTGGGAAGGCAGAGTTTATGGACATAGATGTTGGTAGGTAGGTAAATATGGTGGGAGCAGTTTGTGCAAGTTTTTTCTGATTCTTTCTGTTTTTTCATTCAGCTAAGTATGAGGACAGGCAGGAGGTGGTATAATTTGAAGAAGCAAGAACAGAAGATGTGAAGTAGAGGGCTAGGAAAGTAGGGGAGCAGATAAGCAATGGGCATGAGGTATTATTAGTTCATTCCATGGAGGGCCTTCTGGAGTTAGTGGGAAGGAACTTAAATTGAGCCTGGTAAGTCTGGTTGAGTGATTTTCTCTATCACCTTTCAGATGCACAAGACAGTGGCAGCATTAATGCGTTTACTCAAGGTTGGAGATTTTCCAGGCAATAAAATAAAACAAAAGGGCAAAGGAGTGATTGACGATGTAATTTAAGGTAAGGGGAGAAATGAGAACATGAGGGGGTTGAAAGTGAAAAGGATTAATGGATTCTCAGTTGATCAACAAATCAAATGATCAACTATGTCTTTGTTTTTTATTCTGTTTGGAATATAGTTGAAATATGAGGGTGATCAAAGTTCTCAGGCCGCTGCTTAGACAGAATATCAGTCACTCAGTAAAGGACCTCTGTCTAGTTCTGTTTGATGAGGACTTGGGTCTATGAACTGGGCTCAGGCAATATAGTCCCTAGTTTTAACATTTGAACCCATAGAACTAATGTCTCACAAGGGAAATAAATCTGGAAATTCGTCTCTGAATGATAAACTATTTTAAAAAGGTTTCAAAAAAATATTAAGAAACAAATCTCACACATGATCAATGAATAGTGTATACATTTCAGCTGTCCAAGAGAAAAGAGAGGCTTGAGTGATGAAAGTCTGAAACAGAAAAAATGTAGAGGGGCACCTGGGGGCTCAGTAGTTGAGCAGAACTCTTGATTTTGGCTCGGGTCATGATCTCACAGTTCATGAGTTTGAGCACGATGTTGGGCTCCGCCTGGGCACGGAGCTTCTTGAGATCCTTTCTCCCTCTCCCTCTCTCCCTCTCTCCTCCTTCCCTCCCTCTGTCTCCTCGCCCCCCCGTCTCCCTCTGTCTCCCTCTCTATCCCTCTCCTCTGTCTCCCTCTCTTTCCCTCTCCCTTTTACCCTCCTCCATTCACACACTCTTAAATAAATAAACATAAATAATAAATAAATGTAGAACATTAGAAAGAACAGAAAAATCAGTCTTTGGAAAATAAGAAGCAGAGGTAAGTGTGCTCTATAATTGTATGTGGATCTGTATGTCCTTGTGTTAGGTAGGTAAGAAGAGGTTGACCAAGGGTATAGTAGGGGTGGTGAAATGATCAGCCAGGGCAAACAGAGTGGGTAGAAATCCATCCTACAGGGGATCTTGTAAGAACTCAGGCTACCTTCTCATTCAATTTGGTTTACCCCTGGGAGGGTGGAGGCAATAAGATGAAAAAGGGGGACGAGTTTCAACAGGGTGTTACCCAGTATATCTTGTGTATATCTCATAACCTCACAAAGAGAGAATTAACATTTGGGAGCTAGCCAGAAGATAGAATTACATATTTTTCTTTATCTTCCTGAAGAAAGAAAGCTTCCTAGCTTTGCTAGATTTTGTGGAATTTTAATTAAGATACCAGGCATCTCAGACATAATTTTCAGGCAGCTTCTGGTAACAGTATCAATCTAGATGTTGAGCTCAGCGTAGTCGAGCCCATTTCTGTTGACTGTAATACCTGTTTACTTTCAGTGCTTATGTTCTGCAAAAACAAAGACATGATCAATAATTATGGTAAAATACTTTAGTTGTGAATGTCATTGGGTCCACTGAATAATAAAAAAGTTATCTAAATATTGGAATTATTTCTAATAGGAGGCCTCCCTACCCTATCTTCCCTAGTACTTTTAGTCTGGTGAACTTTCTAGAATGCATATAAAACATGCTGCTAATATTTCTGTCTTTAAGCTTTGATCTGGTAATTTTTTGGTATTGTATATGGAATCTAACTAGCAAGCTATTTGTATTTTATGGCTTTAACATTGAACTTAAATTTTTTAAAAAATATTTCTTCATTTTTGAGAGAAAGAGACAGAGCGTGAGTGGGGGAAAGCGGGGAGCAGAGAGAGACACACACACAGAATCTGAATCAGGCTCCAGGCTCCAAGCTGTCAGCACAGAGCCAAATGCAGGGCTGGAACTCAAGAACCACAAGATCATGAGCTGAGCTGAAGTCGGACGCTCAACTGACTGAGCCACCCAGACATCCCAACATTGAACTTTTATTTTTAGCATATTTTTTTTGGGGGGGAGGTAATTTTAAGTAGAAAATTAGTAAAAAGACCTTCAATTATCTATACATGCTTAAACATTTTAAGGGGAAGTTGATGTATAAAACAAAATAGATGGCATATTTCTTCAGGAAAGTTGTACACCTTTTATGTTTTAGATTCTGAAATGTATCATCAAGCTGAAATAATGGAAAATTACACTTAAAATATAGATGCATTTTTCTAGGTGTGATTGATTGCATTTAGGTAAAGGCCAAATATTACTTAGGAAAAAACAATCCCTTCTCTGAAAGGTTTTATAATATGCTTATTTGCAGTCTTATTCAACTGTCTTAAACACAAGAAGAAAAATATAAATCAAGCTCTATTTAAGTATATGAAATGCAGTAGCAACAAATACAATTCTAGAAAAGTGACAGTAGACAAACTGTTGTCACACAGTTTCAGGAGAAATATGTGGGTAGGCAAGTTATGGGCAGAATTTAAAAAATGTAGTGGATTTTCCTGGGCAATCACATTGCCAAATATTGCTGAGTCAAATACATTTCCTAGTATGCTTTTACTTTCTGTTTATTCCCCTTTCTTCAATTTATGAAATTTTTAGAACGAGGTGTAAATGTTGTAAGGATACCTTCAAGCTAGATATTGTTTTCAATAGTGTCTAAAGGTGAGTGGAATTTGAATTCCCTCATTCCATTTCTATGTTCAGTGATACCAAGTTTGACCAGGGCAAGACGGGGCAGCCTTGGGCTTCCATCAAGCTGGCCTTATTCCTGAATCTGTTTGATGGCTTATGATGGCTGAAATGCTGGCCTGACTTATGTGCTTCTCATTTCAATGAACGTTTTCCAAAATATTTGCTGTAGTCTGATTTTATTTAAATAACCCCCAAATATTTATTAAATAAGTCATTACTATACATCACAGAGGGATCTCAAAGTCCCATACTAAAAAGTCATTTTGAGGATAATCACATTGGAAGGTTCTATGTTCATGTTAGTGTTGCTGAAATCATTCTTAGAATTGTGTGTATGTATTCATGTGTGTAATTATTTTTTGAGTAGATTCATTGTGGCAAATTTATTCTGAGGATGGGGTTTTTTGTTTTTATTCTTTTTAATATAACTTTTCCTTCCTCTAATTGTAGAAATTTACACAAAAATATTGCAAAGTGATAATCTTTCATATTGCTTGAAAAAATATTTGAAATGCAAAGAAACCCACATTCTAATTAAAATGTTAAAAATTAAAAACAAGGAGAGAATACTAAAAGCAGTAGGAGAAAAACAACTTTTTATGTACAAGGGGACCCTTTCCCCATAAGCCAACCAGCAGATTTTTCAGCAGAAACTTTGTAGGCTAGAAGGGAGTAGCATGATATATTTCAAGATACTGAAGAAAAAAATTGCCAACCAAGAATAGTCTGTCTGGCAAAATTATCATTCGGTTGTGAGAAGAGACAGAGAGTTTTCCAGACAAGCCAGAGCTAAAGGAGTTCCTTACCACTAAACTGGCCTTACAAGCAATGCTATAGGGCCTTTGTTAAGCTGATAAGAAAGGCTCTAATTAGTGATAAGAACACATATCAAAGAATAAATCTCACTGGAAAGGTAAATATATAGTAAAGGTATTGTATTAATCATTTATAAAGTTAGTATAAAGGTTAAAACACAAAAGTAGTAAAAATAACTGTGATTACAGTAATAGCAGGTACACAAAATAAAAAGATACAAAATGTGACACCAAAAATATAAAACTTGGTGGAGGGGGAGGTGAGAGTATTAATGATCTTTACAATGGAATCAAACTTAATTTGTTATCAACTTAAGATAGACTGTTATAGATATGAGTTGTTATATGTAAACCTCATGGAAACCATACAGCAAAAAACTATAGTAAATACATACAAGATAAAGAGAAGGGAACATAAGCATACCACTAAAGAAAGTCATCAAACCACAAAAGAAAACAAGAGAAGAAGAAAGGAGCAGAGAAGAACTACAAAAACAGAAAACATTTAACAAGATGACAGTAAGGACATACGTATCAATAATTTAAATGTAGATGGACTCTGTTCTCCAACCAACAGACATAGAGTGGCTGAATGGATAAAAAATGACACCCATCTATATACTGCCTACAAGAGACTCACTTAAAAAAATTTTTTTTAACGTTTATTTATTTTTGAGAGAGAGAGAGACAGAACGCAAGAGGGGGAGGGCAGAGAGAGAGGGAGACACAGAATCGGAAGGAGTCTTCAGGCTCTGAGCTGTCAGCACAGAGCCCAACGTGGGGCTCGAACTCATGAGCCGTGAGATCGTCACCTGAGCCGAAGTCAGATGCTCAACCGACTGAGCCACCCAGGTGCCCCAAGAGACTCACTTTAGTTGTAAGGACACACATCCTGAGAGTGAAGGGATGGGAAGCTATTCCATGCAAATAGAAGCCAAAAGAAAGTTGGAGTAGCTATACTTAGACAAAAAAGACTTGAAAACAGAGACTGTAGTAACAGACAATGCAGGGAATTACATAATGACAAAGGGGTCAGTCTAAAAAGGTGATATAACGTTTGTAAATATTTACATACCCGTCATAGGAGCACCTGAAGATATGAAGCAAATATGAACAGACCTAAAGGGAGAGATAGACAACAATACAATAATAGTAGGGAACTTTAATACCCTACTTGTATCAATTCAGACAGAAGAACACTAAGGAAACATCAGCCTTAAATGGCATGTTGGACCAGATGGACTTAGATATATAAGAACATTCCATCCAAAAGCAAAAAATACACATTCTTCTTACGTGCACAAGGAACATTTTCAAGATAGATAATAATAAAGTTAGGAGGACTGAAATCATACCAAACATTTTTTCCAACCACAAAGTTATGAAACTAAAGTGTAAATTAAACTGGAAAATTCACAAATATGTGGAGATTAAACAACATGCTACTGAACAACTTATGGGTCAAAGAAGAAATCAAAGGAGAAAGAAAAAAAAATACCTTCAGACAAATGAAAATGGAAATACAACATACCAAAATTTATGGGATGCACAAAAAGCAGTTTTAAGAGGGAAGTTCATAGCAATAAATGCCTACCTCAAAGAACAAGAGAAGTCTCAAAAACTTAGCTTTATACCTCAAGGAACTAGAAAAAGAACAAATGAGATACAAAGTTTATAGAAGGAAGGAGATAAAAAAGATTAGAGCAGAAATAAATGAAATAGAGACTACAAAGACAATAGAAAAGGTGAGTGAAGCTAAGAGCTGGTTCTTTGAAAAGGTAAACAAAATTGACAAACTTTTAGCTAGACTCACCAAGAAAAAAAGAGTGTGGATTCAAATAAGTAAAATCAGAAATGAAAGGGATTTACAACTGATACCATAGAAACAAAAAGGATCGTGAGTCTACTATGAGCAATTATATGGTAACACTGGACACCTAAAAGAAATGGATAAATTCCTAGAGATATACAACCTACCAGGACCGAGTCATGATGAAATTGAAAATCTGAACAGACCGATTGCTAGTATGGAGATTTAATCAAATTAAAAAACCTCCAATCAAAAGTCCAGCACCAGACAGCGTCACTGGTGAATTCTACCATTCAAAGAAGGATTAATAGCAATCCTTTTCAAACTCTTCAAAAAAAATAAAAAAGGAAGTAACTCTTCCAAACCCATTTTATGAGGCCAGCATTACTTTGATACCAAAACCAAACAAGGATGCAGTAAGACAAGAAAATTACAGGCCAATACCCCTGATGAACATAGATTCAGAAATCCTCACAAAATATTAGGAAGCCGAACTCAACAATACATTAAAAGGATGGGGCGCCTGGGTGGCGCAGTCGGTTAAGCGTCCGACTTCAGCCAGGTCACGATCTCGCGGTCCGTGAGTTCGAGCCCCGCGTCAGGCTCTGGGCTGATGGCTCAGAGCCTGGAGCCTGTTTCCGATTCTGTGTCTCCCTCTCTCTGCCCCTCCCCCGTTCATGCTCTGTCTCTCTCTGTCCCAAAAAAAAAAAAAAAAAAAAAAAAAAAAAAAAGGATCATACACTGTGATCAAATGGAATTTATTCCAGGGATGCAAGTGTGGTTCAACATCTGCAAATCAGTCAGTATGATGTACCACATTACTGAAATGAAAAATAAAAATCATATGATCATCTCGATAGATGTTTATCCATCAGATAGGGACGAGAATTGGGAGAATAAAATTTCTTAAAGATTAGGTGATGCTTTAGCTGTTAATTATTTACTTACTTTGAACAGTCGTTGCTTCTGCTCTCTTGACATTATGGACTACTTTTATTTTTCTCCTCGTGCATATGGTATAACTAATTTGGACTTTTTCTCATAGAAGATAAAAACTATACCTTTGTGATATTATCAGTAAGTAGGTAGTATGTGAATTGTAATAATCTATACCTTCCACATCTACCAGAGAACCTGGCACATAATAGGTACTCTATAAATATTTTGTAATTTTCTCTGAAGATACTCAACAGCTTGACACAGGAGATGAGATGGGCAAATATTGGTGGCATGATCTAGAGGATTTCCCCCCTCCTTCCCCAAACCTGAATGTTTTATTTGTTAGATGCACTAGAATGTATTTCTAAAGGTGGTTGTAGAAGCCAATATATTTAAAATCTCTGATCCTTCTGTATAAAAAGAGAAAAGAACCACCTGTGTGGATCAGACATGGGACAATGACAGTGTACATTGGGGGAGGAGGGATGGAGGCAGGCAGAGACCAAGTAAAGAGACCTGATGGAGAGAGTAGAATCTGAAGGTTTGAACATTAAATTATGGCTCAGGCTCAGTCATTCTAGGGAATGGTCTCTTAAAAATGTATCCAAAGTTATGTTCCAGATGGTAAGATTGAACATTAGAGGAGTGGTCTTAAAATACATGAAAAAGAATTCTCAAAAATCTAAATAGAGCTCCAGGGTGAGTGGTTTCAGTTCAGGATAGGAAAGAAAGACTCTGAGATTCAAGTAATAGGAGTGGTCCAGATGGTCCCAAGGACGGTCCGACACCAGGTTTGAGAGACTCAGACATGGGCAGTGGTCTAGTTTCTGAGACTGGGGTACAAAGCAGGGACACTGGATGGGAATGGGATCCCTAGGAAATTGGGATTCTTTTATTCATTCATTGATGTGACAAATATTATTGAAAATTGTAAAGCACTGTGCAAGGCAAGGGAAAACGATGGGTACTGAGGACTGAGGCTACAACACAGTGATTGAAGAATTGCAGTGCTAAGTTTTGGAATGGCTCAGCAGCAAGAATGATCTAGAATTTAGCCCCTGTCAGGGTGGGCTGAAACCTCAGGTGGAATTTACATGTGTCAGCCCGGTGCCTGAGATGATAGTGCTGAACAAGGCAGTACAGAGTCATCTATTTTCCACTGCTTTGGAGGATGGTGGTTTAAGGTGGCCAAGGCTGTTGAGAAGACCAAGGAAACAAGTTTTTTCGAAGAACCTTGGTTTTGTGGACCCAAGGGACAAAGTTGTTTCTGGTTAAATCTCACAGATAAAGTTCTAACCAGCTGAGAAGGAAACCATATTTTAAAAAGACTTAAGTCACTCTAAGGGGCCAAAGCAGCCTTCCCACATAGATCACTGCCAAAGCCTTGTCACTTTATGGGAAAAGAAGATCTTCTTCTACCTAGTCTGCTGACTACTATTTAGAAGTTTCTTTATGCTGCATGTAGACACATGAAATTCCACCATGACCCCTCATTAGTCTAAGCTGGGAACATACGGGACTCCGGCGTGGATCACTTCTTTAAGAGCTATATTATTTTAATCAATGAGGAAAGGGTACAGGTGTGCTTTAAAGGAGTACATCTGAGAGAGGGAGGGTAAATGTTATTAATGGATGACTAAGATAAGGAAAGGGGAAGGAAATAAAATGCCCGCAAACCGTCTTTGATTATTTTAAAAACTCTACTTTTCAGGAGACAGAATCAAAGTTCTTGAGTGGGCCCCTCTGCCATCCTATGCTCTTTGAAATGATAACAGTATTTTTGCATTATGCCAATGGTGTTCTGTTCATGGATCTGAATTCCCGAGTTAACCTACTAAAAGGTTATTTTGTTGCACGTAGAACCCACTAAAACTATTGATTTCTAAAGTGTTTGTAGAGTGAAGCTCAATTCGATGAATATATTAATAAAATGAAATAATGATAATGAACATAATAAATTAAGAAAAACCTCAATGTAAAATGCCTTTTAATATGTTCAGGAGGGAGTGTTCAGCTGCTAAATTGGATTGCAGTTAAATGAATTAAAAAACAAAATAAATTTTAAAATGCTCATTATCATTAAAGTACTTTAGTGCCCTCATTAATCTATTTTAGATCACTTAGGCCCATAAGTGGCCTATTGTCAAAAGCTGATAAAGTGTGAGGGAATTGCTTTTCATACCCTCGAGTCAACTGAAAGCAGTAGCACATCTTAAGGTGTTAAGGTCAAGTCTACAGGGCATAAACTAAGTGTCTTTGCAGCTCGCAAACTTTTTAAAAGGGATATTCGGAGGAGTTATTTTCATGCTTAGAGACAGTGCACTTTAAAATTTCTTGTTCTTTAAAAAACAATTTTTTTAATGAAATGGGAGAAAACTTCTCAATTTTAAACAACTCCGTTTCCCTCCTTATCCAAAGAAAGCACTGAGACACTTCAGTGGGCCAGCCTGAACTATTTCCTGAGTTACAACTCAGTTGCAACTTCCATTTCTTTCCAGCAATGTTATAGTCTCTGAAACATAAGTTACATGTCCTTGAAACTATAAGGAGATTAAGATAAATGTATTTAAATGATTTTACAGGCAGATTTACACTTTAAGTTTACAAAAGTGTATGTCGGAAAGAGGCATTGAATGCTACTTGTCTTCTTTGCCACCTCTGGGAAGTCTCGGTTCTTCTGAATTTTGGCTTTCACTATGAGGTGACTGGTAATAGCGATGGCAGATCGAGTGGCAATGATGGTCCCTTCTAGACCTCATGATTTCTGGTTCCTTTAAAAGAAATGTAGAATAAACAAAGTCCTAGAGGATAAAATTTAACACCTGGGCACTGAAACGGTCATGAAAAAACAACACACGGACTAAGAAGTGTATTAGTAGTCTTTGGATGAAGGATTGAAGATGTTTAAAGATGGTAACTCTTGTTTCCCATAGTCAATTAGGAACATCTGATTTCACTGTGGGATGTTAACCCTATTCTGAACATTCTTTAGAACAAGCCGTTTTACTGAGGCCCAACTTGATTTAACAAGAATTGGAAATCCAAACATGGGAAACCCATACCACCTGAGGTTCTATTGTGCAGTGTCACCTAAGAAAGTGCAGTAGAAATCCTGATCCTCAGGGCAACCTGGCTGGCTCAGTCGGTTGAGCGTCTGACCTTCGGTTCAGGTCATGATCTCTCGGTCCGTGAGTTCGAGCCCCACGTCGGGCACGTCGGGCTCTGTGCTGTCAGTTGGGAGCCCGGAGTTTGCTTCGGATTCTGTGTCTCCTCTCTCTGCCCCTCCCCCACTCACTCTCTGTCTCTCTCTATCAAAAAATGAATAAACGTTAAAAAAAAAAAAAAAACTAAAAAAAAAAAAAAAATCCTGATCCTCTTCTCGCTGTTCCCCTTCTCCCCCTCATTCATCACAATCTTGGCCTTCTGTCAGTTCTGTTAGCAAAGAAACCCTCTCATCCATGGGATAAAACTCATAGGACCAACTAATCTTTGGATGGTCATTTTTCTTGGATATAGCCTGCCACAAAAATGAAGGCAAACAACAAAATGACCAACAATCAAAAAAAAAAACCCAAAGCCAACAAAAAACAAAGTAGAGTAGAGATAGTGAGGGAGGCAGAGCTTTCCAGACATCGGTCAATTGCCTGGGTCAAGCCAGGCTTGATCCCTTGGATTTTCAGTTATGTGAGCAAGTAAATTCCTTCCTCAGCGTTAGCTAGATGGAACTGTTTTCTGTTTTTTGCTCCCAAGAGAGCAATTATTAGAAAAGAAAGTAATATGACATACCAGATATTATTGATATTAATTACTATGTTTCTTCCACCTAAGGGGCCAATTGTTGTGGTGTTTGTCATTTATTTAATGATATTTAAAGAGGAGAAAAATGCTGCTATATTAAATTATGGGTCCATTTTTAGATACATCTGAATTTTGTAAATATTAAATGGTAAACAATATACCTTAGAATGAAGAAATAAGGATATTTAAGCACTTTACTTTTTCTTAATTTAATAGTTGAAATTATTCTTTTGATTAAATGACAAGTTTGAAGGAGACTGGGAAAGTAGGGAGAAGAAAAGCACAGTAGAATTTTGGAACAGGAACTCTGTGGGTGAAATGAAATCTCATGGAGGGAGACTGGAGCGAAGGACTTTGTACATTATAAAGCATAATGACTAGCTATTGGGTAATAGTACTTTGATGCAAGAGGCAAGCTGAGAGTAAGATAATGGTAGTGCTGTGGACTGTGCTCGGCATTGACGATATGAAGGTCATCATGGCGTTTGTGGTTTCTGCCCTCACGAGGCTTACAGTTCAGTGGGCCAGGCTAGTGGATTTATTACTCTTCCTGATAAGTCACTTGCATCTTCTTCCTTAGGTCCTGGCTTCCAGTCCTCTTTCTGCTGATTCTTCTAGTCCCCTACGGAGCCCTATTAACAAGACCTAAATCATGCCATGTTGGCTCTCTCCAGAGAAATCTCTTCATCAATCCTCCAAAATCTACCACCTAGCCTCTTTTATAGCCTTGATCTTTGCAAGGCATCTGTGAGTTACAAAACAGGCTTTCTTTGTTCTCTTATAAGGTTTGTATATGAGGGTGCGTTTCTCTCATTTACCTGGGTTTCCTACTGACAGAAAGAGTCCTTTCTAGCTTTATTTACTGAAAGCCTTACCTTACAATTGATGAACTATTTATTAAAATCTCCCTATCATGTGGTGATGGATGTTAAATTGGACTTATTGAGACCATTTTCACACTCGAAACAAATTATGAAATCATTATGTTGTACCTCTAAAACAACATAATGATATAAATCAAAAAAGAATCTCCCAAAACGATACTTAACAAATCTGTAATTACACACATTTAAAATGACATTGCTTAGTGAGGTCTACAAGGACTATTACTCTTAAATATCATTTTTCTAAGTGATAAACCCTTCTATAATTCCAAATGACCAATTTTTTATACTTTTGATAAACAGCTTTCTTTTATTAGAGAGCACTATGTGTGCGTGTGTGTGTGGTGTGTGTATATATATATATATATAGAGAGAGAGAGAGAGAGAGAGAGCAGACAGACAACAGACACCAGACACAGACACAAGAGACAGACAGACAGAGAGGGGGAGGGAGGAGAAATCCCAAGCAGATTCTGCATTGTCAGTGCACAGCCCCACATGGGGCTCCATCCCAAGAACTATGAGATCATGACCAGAGCCAAATCAAGAGTCAGATGCTTAACCAACTGAGCCACCCAGATGCCCCAGACAGCATTCATTTAAAACCACATGTGTATTTTCTTTATTTTTTCTTTTTCACATCTTGGAGTAACTATTTCAGGGTTAAGTTTTTGTGATCTGTTGCAATATCTTCTCTTTCAATGATTTTATTTTCTTGACTTAACCTTTTCTTTCTCTTACTTACTTGGTCTTATCTTTTATTTTTTCTTCAATGATCCTCTTGAATTTGTGTCTCTTTAAGCTGCTTCAAATTCTTTTTCAAATAGTCTGGTCATAATGGGTATACAGGTTTCTGCATATCGGACTGTTGCTTTAGAATACAACTTGGAAATTAAATATTAATTTATGTAGTTTGGAGAAAATTTTCAATTCTAATTTTTTTATTCATTCATTCATTCTTACTGTTCTTTATTTCCCCCAAAGATATAAAGTGGCTTTCAAGAAATATATATAATGAAAAAGCATAGTGTTTCTTTTCCAAGGCATATTCTGGAATATTTACAGATATCATGGCAAAACTGACCCATGTCCAATTTGTTTAGAATGTTGGTTAAATGGACCTTGAATTTTTTTTTTTTTAAATCAGTACTAAGTGACTCTTGGGGATGGCATGGGGCTATAGTTATTATGCAACATTTCACAAATACATTTAAAAGGAACTTTTTTCCCCACAAAATATCTATTTATATATAAGAATTAGTGTTCTAGGAAATCCAGTTGGAGAGATGCTTAATTAGTTAAATAAAAATAAAACCAACAGCAGGAAAAGCCAAAATAGAGTAAATTATGCCAGAAGGAAAAAAACAAAACAAAAACAACCATCACAGTAAAGTCTTGCATGATTTGGCTTTAAATTTGTTTTTGACCTTCCTGGAGGTGAACGCAAAAGAGAAACATGGTTCACTACATAATTCTCACTGTATGGGAAGAAGAAAGAACACATTCTTTCCTTGGGGGCAGGCACACTGCCTCTGTATTATGACAAATGTGTTTCGGTTGGATCACATAAGGTTGTTGGATGTTTTCTTGTAGCCTTTCTAATGTCCACCTTTACTGAGAATAAGCTGGGTGGGTTTTACCAGACCCAGCGGGCCAGTCGTCAGGCGGTGTCATCAGTTAACAGAGGTGAGTTCTCGTGGAGCAGCAGACAAGAAGAGGCAGAGTCTGAATGTCGAAAGATACAGAGAAGTCGCTGGACAATTTCACATAACCACAGGGCACCTCCTCCCTAGGGTTTCGTTTGAAAATAAACTCGTGAATCAAAACCAGTATTATCCATTCATTCGTTCATCCATCTTCTATTTATTTAAGGGAATCTTGTATATGTTTTTTACTTCCTTTTTTTAAATGTTTATTCTTAACAGAGAGAGAGAGAGGAGAGAGAGAGAGAGAGAGGGATTGCAAGTGGGGGAGGGGCAGAGAGAGAGAAAGAGAGGGAAGCACAGAATCTAAAGCAGGCTCCAGGCTCTGAGCCGTCAACACAGAGACGGATGCAGGGCTGAACTCACGAACGGTGAGATCATAACCTGAGTGAATCGGATGCTTAACAGACTGAGCCACCCAGGCACCCTCTTGTATATGTCTTTTAAAGGCATCATTGTAATTTGGAAAATGAGAATGGGATATTTTTTACATGCGGTTTTATGCTGTATGTGTTCCATCTATAAAGTAACCGTGAAATAAAACTGTTGACCCTAATTACTGAGTCAACAGAATTCTTCATTTGTCTAGGATGAGGGAGTTAGACCAACTTCTTGTGGCAAAGATAGCCTTTAGAGAGTCACTTTGTGAAACCTGTCAACTTTCTAAATACTGGGTTGACCAACCCTAATTTTTTCTAACAGAAAGAGAACTGGATCACTTGTTCAGTAGTTTATTGATGATATTTGGAAGCATAATTATGTGCTATATTTCTTTATGTCATGAAAGTAAATAATTCCTCATCTATCTTTCTTTATGAATTACAGCACAGAGGCTGAAATGAAAGCCTCAGAAGTTGAATTTTCGACATTAAGAAATACTGGATTGTGATGGGTCTGAGCCCAGCTCCACCATCTACTAATAATAGGACATATGTGATTGCCTGAGTCTCTCAGAACCTCAGTGTCTTTATCTGTTAAACAGGAATATATTACACACTCACAAGGTTGTGAAGAGGAATGCATACGCCAATACGAGCAATTCTTGGGGCCTGGCACATAAAAATCACTCAATAATTTTTAGAGATGATGGTGGTGATGATTGGATATTTTATGATGAGGCATAGATACATTGACTACTGTAGTACTGTTTTTAAGATTGTATAAACAGCAGACCATTCATTTATAACCAAATGAGGAAAGAGATAAGATCAACTCTTCCCTTCTTTTTATTATTATTTTACAGAGCAGCTGATTGCTCTGGAATGGCAGAGATAGATCTATATTGAAACAGTTTATTTTCAAAGGACTCTCCCCACACCTGACAGCCCCAGAGGATATTGGCAGTCAGCACTAAATTTTAAAGTTCAAACTATGTTTCCGTTATTTAATGAGGATTTTCTGTTCTTGTTTTCCCCGGATTATACTTTCATTGTTTCTCTGTGCACTGCCATTAAGAATGTCATGTTCTTCTAATCTTAACAGCTGCTTTTAGAATTCATCATCATTTTAGAATTCATCATCATGAATTCATCATTTGGGAAGGTATTAATTGGATCGACGGAAGGCAGCAGTTTTACGGTAGTGTCTGAGAAACAGTAGAAATAGGGGAACAGTTAGAAAGGAAGGAAACAGTGTCTATTATGGCATCGATGCATTTTTCTGTGAACATTTATGAAGGACATAGTTTGCCATTTAAAATAACCTTTCTCTACTTATGTGTATTCTTACAGATAAGAGAGTCATTCATGGTGGAATAAACCCCACAAGAAGAGATCAAGTTAATAATTTATTAGAGCAATTGTTTCATTGCTGATGGCTTGTAAATGGAAAAAAAAAAAAAAATCAATGAATTCATTTTACATTGAGAAAGGTTTCCAAAACAAAATGTCGTGGTCATATAACACTTGAAGATTGTTTGGATATATCCAGACCATGAAGACCCTGCCATGCTCTAAGTTAATACTGCTTCTAGAGTTCAGAGAGCATACATTCTATAGAACACAATAATTGACAAAAGACATTTTATTTTAGCACATCGTACATGTGATGGTGTTTGTACCAATATCAACCCCATCAACATTTCAGAAAGAGATACTATGCTACAGTTTCCAGTTACTTCAAAGTTTTTAGATATGTCCCACAAAATGATTGGTAACTCTCATTAATTGATATAGCTACTTACTGATAATTTTCAAATTAAAAATCTAGTAAAAATAAAAAATTCCAACAATGTGAAAAAAACCAAAACAATTCTGATATAAAACCATGGTAGTGATTATACTGATTATGAGTAACATTGTGAATATGTGTTCACGATAGGGCATATTGTAGCACAGCTACATATTTGTTCTGAAGAATTTTATTAAAAGTGATAATTAATCAACGCTTATTTAGTGTTAGCATTTCATTAAGTGCAGGGATGGTTAGTGGTATTGTTTTATACAGACCCAGACGCATCATTTGGTGAAAGCCTAATTTACCTGACTTCATTGATCTTTTCCTTTCTTTTAAAAATTTCAAATGGAATCTCAAGTGAAATAAATTAGTAAATTTATCATTTTCTCTATAATACTGTCATAAGGACAGTTTGATAAAATGGCTCATTATAGTCAATGATGTGAAATATGAGTTCATCAGCATATTTTCATCAAATGCAGCCACAGAAATTAGTTTGCTATTATCAAGGACTGTGGAATGCAAAATAAAATTAAGCATGCTATTATACTGGCTAAATTTTGGGATTGGCCCATGTGAGTTAAAATTAAAAAAGAAAACTTCTAGTGACAAAAGAAAATCAAAGAAATCACCCAAAATTAATTGACAAGTGATAATGCTAGTCATGTAATGACTATGTTTTAAATAACTGTCATCCCCTTCAAAGGTAGCTTTCAGGTCTGCTCTTTAGTGTAGTCATAGTCCTAAAATGTGATTTTTAAGCCTTTTGGTAAAGCAAGTCAAATCTTATGTATAATAAGAATTGCTTGTTGTCTATAGCTATGTTTATGAGAATTCAGCAATTTGCAGTTCCTATTATATCTGTGTTTTGAATCCTCATTTTGCTTAAACAGGACATTTAAGAAATCATGGAGAAGTCTTCTTGATTAGATTGGCTTATGGTGAATGCACATGCATCCATTAAGTGCTGGTCTTAGAACATTTCACTCTTGTAACTATCTATATTAGTTAGCTATTGTTATAAAAAGGGCACATAGCCAGTCACCATGAAAAGTAGTGGCACACAAAAACAAGCGTTTATCTAGCTCATGTGCCTGTGGGTAGATGGGGTTGGATGTTCTTGGCTGAGGTGGTTGGCTGGGTGAGTCAGCTCCAAGGACTTCTCATCCTCCTCTTGGAATCAGCAGGTTTTCTAGGCATTCTCCTCTTCTAGCAATAGTAGAAACATAAAAGAGAGAACATCTGAGGACTTGTAAGGTCTAAGTTCAGAAATAACACCTGATCTTTTTCAAAATATTGGTCAAAGTCATGTGGCCAAACCCAAAGTCAAGGCGTAGGGCAATATGCTTTACAATTTGAATGGGATAAACTGCAGAATCACATGGCAAAGAGCATGGATGCAGAGAGGGGTGAAGAATCTGGGCTGGGGATGAGATTGACCATAACATCAATTTCATTAAGGTAATAGTTACACACATTAACTCAAACCATGACAAACATAAAGAAGATATAAGGAGACTAAAAAGTTGGTATGACTGTGTATCTTTTTTCACAAACTGATCACAGGTGTGGGGATGTCCAACCAACCAGTTATAATTTGAATCTCCAGTGTATCATAGCTACACATGAATCAATGGTAAGGGTAGAAAAAGAAGATGCTTTCTATAATATCTTGTGAAAGTCAGAATATTTAGGTAGACTCACAAATAAAATACATGTATGTTCTTTTAATTGTACCAGAAGGAAATTCAGATACTGTGATTTGATTAATTTTTCAATTTAAAGGCTTCAACAAAAATGTCTTATTCCCTTTAACTCTTTTTTCTTGACTTTGCAATTGAACTAATAAAAGTCACAGTACCTAAAGTATCATAGCCCCACTGACCCAGCCCAAATGTACACTGTGATAGATGAACTTGAGCACATTGTTTGAAGTAGTAGATAATAAAAAAATAAATAAAAGCGAAGTGAAAACTTTTATAGAAACATTTTGTAATTTAGTGAGCAGAAAATCTGAAATCTCAAGCATCTGGAATTTTGGCATATTTGAAAAAAAATTGTTCTGTTAATTCCACATAAAAGCTAAAGAAGTAGCAAGAAGAGAGCAGGAAAATAAGTGGGAAGAAAGCAAGACAGTAGAGGAATCAAGAGGACAGAGGACGGGAAGTACAGAGTAAATCTCAGAAGAGTCCTGAGAGTTACAGAGATTCAGGGATAGTGTGCTGAAGTTTTCTGATAGCAGAGGGAAGGAAGTTAGTATTAAAATGTCAGAAAATAGAGAGGCACCTGGGTGGCTCAGTTGGTTGAGGGTATGACTTTTGATATTGGCTCTGGTCATGATCCCAGGCTCACGGGATCGAGCCCTGTGTTGGGCTCTGCACTGAGCATGGAACCTGCTTAAGATTCTTTCTCTCTCTCCCTATGCTCCTTTCCCTGACTCTTGCGCTCTCACTCTCGCTCTCTCTCTCTCTCTCTCTCTCCCTAAAGTAAAAGTAAAACCACTTCAGCCATGGGATAGCTCAGTAGATTGGAATAGGGAATATTTTAGGAAAAGGACAGCTAAATGTCACTGGACGCCATTGTTTTTAGGTGGAGTCCCCCTGAAGATGCATAAGCTTATATTATTGGAGAAGGCTTTTTGTTTGACATAGTGCAACACAGTAAGTCACAACAAAACAGAAGAATGGAACCTGGATAATAGTGTAAAGTTGAACACATACAAGCAACAGAACATAATATTTCAGCTTATATCACAGGATATCATCTATCTTCCTGGAAACGCAAAAGGTGGAATTGTAAGAATGTTGTGCTAACCTTACCCGAGAAAGTCTATATCTGAATGTGACTTGAAAACTAAAAATAAAGGGAAACATTGGTAGATCTATAAAATATTGACTGACCTGTATTAATGATTAAAACCCTCAGAGAGAGCAACTATACAGATTCTTTGTGAAATCTAAGGCAACTAGGACAATGTAGTATATAGTGATTAATAAGAGTGTGGGTTTTGGACCCAAATAGAACTGAGTTTGAGTACTGTTATTTCCTGCCCAGCATAAGGGACATTGGGTCAGTTATTCAAACACCCTTTGTCCCAGTTCTTTTAGCTCTCAAATAAGGGTACTAATATCTACTTTATAATCTTGTGAAAATAAAATGAGTGTCTAATCAAAGCACTAGTGCTTAGTTATGGAATAAGAACTCATCAAATGTTAGCTATCATTATTACTATTATCGGGCATTCAGCTAATATAAAGGGCCTAGGTTTAAAAATGTGCATTTCTCATTCTTAGAGGAAAGATCAAAGTGAAAAGAGCTCTCCATCTGGCTTATTACAGTGGTAAAAGATTTTTTCGTGGAAAGAAAGAATGCTCATCAATCTGCCATATGCTTTCTCAAAAGACTAGTTTTCGGTTCTAAAGTCAGAAGTCACTTGAGAAGACTACAGACTGCTAGTGTCAAGAGTCAGTACGTAAGGAAACGATGACAAATCTCCATTGCTTTGTGTCACCCTGAGAACAACTTAGTCCTTGAATGGCAATCCAGAACAAATAAATGGAGGCTAATTTAACAATCATTCCCATCTTCACGAGGGCATGTGAGTCTACATAGCATTGACTCTTTTTAATATGGTCTTATCTTCATGAGATAAAACCTTTTGAAGACTGGAAAATTTATTTCACCTGGAGCATTTGAGGTGAGAGTGTATTTAATTGCTGATTATTCAGAAGCCAATGCCTGGATGGAGTAATGTGTTAAAGAAATTCTCAACTGTTGCTATCACTGCTAAAGGGTGTTATGTTTATGGCTGGATGTTGTAGTATTTAACTTGAGGAGGCACCTGATGAGAGCAGTGATATTTTGAACATTGTTCTGATTGCCCTTTATTGTTTCAATCCTGTTGTTATTCAGGATGACATAGAATGACAAACTAAACAGCAGGAGAAATTTTATCCCTTGCCACAGCATTATAGAGATCTCAGACTCCCCATAGGCAAATTTAAATATTGCCCATGTCTAGCTCCTCTTAAAAAGTAAAAGGCTTTTGGGCAGTTACAACTTCATGTTGTTTCTAGTGGCACCTTCTGCAATTTGGTAGGCCTTGAAGTGAGATGTTATCATATTCTTCAAGTCCAGTTCTTGACGTACTGACATCTCCTTCTGATTGAGCTAGTAAACCCAATTCCAGAGGGATTACAAAGATAAGGAATGAGGCACTCTGTTGAATGCACATCCTCTTGTCACCACCTCAGGCTCTAGCCATTGTTATGGTGATCAGTTCCCAGAAGGTTTTTGTGACACAAAACAGGGACACAAATCAGACAGTGGCTCCTCCCAAGCCAGAGTTCCCATACCTCTCACTTTCTGCTCCAGGGTGGGATGGGACAACTGTGAAAATCATGTCAGCATTCAAATGAAGTGGGGTTGACTTAGCACCGTGGGCCCATCCTTGACCAATGAGGGAAAAGGAGTTAATGAATCCGTTGCTCCCTTTTGTTGCTTATGAACCAGGTACTATTTTATTGATGCTGGTTTTTCGGATGAAAACCGGGGACAAAAGGTTATGTGATTAAAGGTCGGTTAGTTGGTAAGTGACCAGGCAGTCTGGCTGCAATCGGTGACCCTCGCCATTCTACTCCACTCTCGTTTTCATTTCTCATTCATTTCTCATTCATTAGCAGAACTCTTCTTGATCCCCTTCATTATTTCACAAATGCATGAAATCAGAGAATTGTGGGAGGTGTCACTCTTTGCCGTGTGACTTCTCTCTGTGAATGCCTAAAAACGAGTGCTGCTCTCCTGAGCCACTAATAGCTGTGGAAAGAAATCTCAGAAATCACTCCTGAAAAACAATTAAGATTAGCTTTTGGGGTGCCTGGGTGGCTCAGTCGGTTGAGTGTCCTACTTCCGCTCGGGTCATGATCTCGCCATCTGTGAGTTCGAGCCCCACGTCGGGCTCTGTGCTGACAGCTCGGAGCCTGGAGCCTGCTTCGGATTGTGTGTCTCCCTCTCTCTCTGCCCCTCCCTCGCTCATGCCTTGTCTCTCTCTCTCTCTCTCTCTCAAAAAATAAATAAACATTAAAAAAAAATTCAAATAAGATTAGTTTTTGAACGGAAGGTTGCCCAGAACAGTCATTTCCATTATCAAGAATTCTCTTCGCATGAGGATTGTGTCTTATCTTTCCCTTCATCATGTCTTCCAAAAGCACGAGAGTGTGCACACTAGCTTGTGTTCCTGTGCATGCATGCACACGCATGCACGTGCACACCCACACACTCACAGAGTAAATATGATTCCATTGTTGTTCAGCATTTAAAGCTGTGGAGAAGTCTGCAGTCAGCTCGTTTCTCTTTCCTTGTAGAAGAGTTCTATCTACAAGGAAGCTTGTGGAATTCTTTTTCAATTTTGAAATGTAAAAACTTTACCAGGATATATCTCGAAGTTTTTCAATCTTTATTAACCTCTTTTTTTCCTGGAACATTTTGGGTTTTTTTCCAGCAATATATTTATGTTCTGCCTCTGAAGACAACTTTGACAAAATGAGACATTTTCCCCCCTTTTCTTTAGGCATAACACTGATCTGTATATTGGGTCTCTAATGTCTATCTTCTGCCTGTCATCTTGGGTCTATGTGCTGTTGTTGTTTTCTTCGTGGTTTTTTTTTTTGTTGTTGTTGTTGTTGTTGTTAAATTTTTTTTTTAATGTTTATTTATTCTTAGAGACAGAGAGTGAGTGGAAGAGGTACAGAGAGAGAGGGAGACGCAGAATCTGAAGCAGGCTTCAGGCTCTGTGCTGACAGATCAGAGATCAAACTCACAGACTCAGAGATCATGACCTGAGTTGAAGTTGGACACTTAACCGACTGAGCCACCCAGGTGCTCCTCTTTGTGTTTTCCTAAATCTGTTCTTCATGTCATTGATTAAGCTTTCTGAAGTACAAAGTCCATTCTCTACTGCTTGTAGTTTATTTATTTATTTTTTTCCCCCAGGTGTCCCTACTCTCTATTTCTTTTTTTTTTTTTTTATGTTTAGTTTATTTTATTTATTTTTTTTTATATGAAATTTATTGACAAATTGGTTTCCATACAACACCCAGTGTTCATCCCAAAAGGTGCCCTCCTCAATACCCATCACCCACCCTCCCCTCCCTCCCACCCCCCCCATCAACCCTCAGTTTGTTCTCAGTTTTTAACAGTCTCTTATGCTTTGGCTCTCTCCCACTCTAACCTCTTTTTTTTTTTTTTCCTTCCCCTCCCCCATGGGTTCCTGTTAAGTTTCTCAGGATCCACATAAGAGTGAAACCATATGGTATCTGTCTTTCTCTGTATGGCTTATTTCACTTAGCATTACACTCTCCAGTTCCATCCACGTTGCTACAAAAGGCCATATTTCATTTTTTCTCATTGCCACGTAGTATTCCATTGTGTATATATACCACAATTTCTTTATCCATTCATCAGTTGATGGACATTTAGGCTCTTTCCATAATTTGGCTATTGTTGAGAGTGCTGCTATGAACATTGGGGTACAAGTGCTCCTATGCATCAGTACTCCTGTATCCCTTGGATAAATTCCTAGCAGTGCTATTGCTGGGTCATAGGGTAGGTCTATTTTTAATTTTCTGAGGAACCTCCACACTGTTTTCCAGAGCGGCTGCACCAATTTGCATTCCCACCAACAGTGCAAGAGGGTTCCCGTTTCTCCACATCCTCGCCAGCATCTATAGTCTCCTGATTTGTTCATTTTGGCCACTCTGACTGGCGTGAGGTGATACCTGAGTGTGGTTTTGATTTGTATTTCCCTGATAAGGAGCGACGCTGAACATCTTTTCATGTGCCTGTTGGCCATCTGAATGTCTTCTTTAGAGAAGTGTCTATTCATGTTTTCTGCCCATTTCTTCACTGGGTTATTTGTTTTTCGGGTGTGGAGTTTGGTGAGCTCTTTATAGATTTTAGATACTAGCCCTTTGTCCGATATGTCATTTGCAAATATCTTTTCCCATTCCGTTGGTTGCCTTTTAGTTTTGTTGGTTGTTTCCTTTGCTGTGCAGAAGCTTTTTATCTTCATAAGGTCCCAGTAATTCACTTTTGCTTTTAATTCCCTTGCCTTTGGGGATGTGTCGAGTAAGAGATTGCTACGGCTGAGGTCAGAGAGGTCTTTTCCTGCTTTCTCCTCTAAGGTTCTGATGGTTCCTGTCTCACATTTAGGTCCTTTATCCATTTTGAGTTTATTTTTGTAAATGGTGTGAGAAAGTGGTCTAGTTTCAACCTTCTGCATGTTGCTGT
The DNA here is from genome assembly GCF_007474595.2 of Lynx canadensis. Taxonomy (NCBI): domain Eukaryota; kingdom Metazoa; phylum Chordata; class Mammalia; order Carnivora; family Felidae; genus Lynx; species Lynx canadensis. The sequence continues at coordinate 21,708,422 of NC_044311.2, read as the reverse complement.
CCAGTTCTCCCAGCACCATTTGTTAAAGAGGCTGTCTTTTTTCCATTGGGTGTTCTTTCCTGCTTTGTCAAAGATGAGTTGGCCATATGTTTGTGGGTCTAGTTCTGGGGTTTCTATTCTATTCCATTGGTCTGTGTGTCTGTTTTTGTGCCAATACCATGCTGTCTTGATGATGACAGCTTTGTAGTAGAGGCTAAAGTCTGGGATTGTGATGCCTCCTGCTTTGGTCTTCTTCTTCAAAATTCCTTTGGCTATTCGGGGCCTTTTGTGGTTCCATATGAATTTTAGGATTGCTTGTTCTAATTTCGAGAAGAATGCTGGTGCAATTTTGATTGGGATTGCATTGAATGTGTAGATAGCTTTGGGTAGTATTGACATTTTGACAATATTTATTTTTCCAATCCATGAGCAGGGAATGTCTTTCCATTTCTTTAAATCTTCTTCAATTACCTTCATCAGCTTTCTATAGTTTTCAGCATACAGATCCTTTACATCTTTGGTTAGATTTATTCCTAGGTATTTTATGCTTCTTGGTGCAATTGTGAATGGGATCATTTTCTTTATTTGTCTTTCTGTTGCTTCATTGTTAGTGTATAAGAATGCAACTGATTTCTGGACATTGATTTTGTATCCTGCAACTTTGCTGAATTCATGTATCAGTTCTAGCAGACTTTTGGTGGAGTCTATCAGATTTTCCATGTATAATATCATGTCATCTGCAAAAAGCGAAAGCTTGACTTCATCTTTGCCAATTTTGATGCCTTTGATTTCCTTTTGTTGTCTGATTGCTGATGCTAGAACTTCCAGCACTATGTTAAACAACAGCGGTGAGAGTGGGCATCCCTGTCGTGTTCCTGATCTCAGGGAAAAAGCTCTCAGTTTTTCCCCGTTGAGGATGATGTTAGCTGTGGGCTTTTCATAAGTGGCTTTTATGATGTTTAAGTATGTTCCTTCTATCCCGACTTTCTCAAGGGTTTTTATTAAGAAAGGGTGCTGGATTTTGTCAAAGGCCTTTTCTGCATCGATTGACAGGATCATATGGTTCTTCTCTTTTTTTTTGTTAATGTGATGTATCACGTTGATTGATTTGCGAATGTTGAACCAGCCCTGCATCCCAGGAATGAATCCCACTTGATCATGGTGAATAATTCTTTTTATATGCTGTTGAATTCGATTTGCTAGTATCTTATTGAGAATTTTTGCATCCATATTCATCAGGGATATTGGCCTGTAGTTCTCTTTTTTTACTGGGTCTCTGTCTGGTTTAGGAATCAAAGTAATACTGGCTTCATAGAATGAGTCTGGAAGTTTTCCTTCCCTTTCTATTTTTTGGAATAGCTTGAGAAGGATAGGTATTATCTCTGCTTTAAATGTCTGGTAGAACTCCCCTGGGAAGCCATCTGGTCCTGGACTCTTATTTGTTGGGAGATTTTCGATAACCGATTCAATTTCTTCGCTGGTTATGGGTCTGTTCAAGCTTTCTATTTCCTCCTGATTGAGTTTTGGAAGAGTGTGGGTGTTCAGGAATGTGTCCATTTCTTCCAGGTTGTCCAATTTGTTGGCATATAATTTTTCATAGTATTCCCTGATAATTGTTTGTATCTCTGAGGGATTGGTTGTAATCATTCCATTTTCATTCATGATTTTATCTATTTGGGTCATCTCCCTTTTCTTTTTGAGAAGCCTGGCTAGAGGTTTGTCAATTTTGTTTATTTTTTCAAAAAACCAACTCTTGGTTTCGTTGATCTGCTCTACAGTTTTTTTAGATTCTATATTGTTGATTTCTGCTCTGATCTTTATTATTTCTCTTCTTCTGCTGGGTTTAGGCTGCCTTTGCTGTTCTGCTTCTATTTCCTTTAGGTGTGCTGTTAGATTTTGTATTTGGGATTTTTCTTGTTTCTTGAGATAGGCCTGGATTGCAATGTATTTTCCTCTCAGGACTGCCTTCGCTGCGTCCCAAAGCGTTTGGATTGTTGTATTTTCATTTTCGTTTGTTTCCATATATTTTTTGATTTCTTCTCTAATTGCCTGGTTGACCCACTCATTCGTTAGTAGGGTGTTCTTTAACCTCCACGCTTTTGGAGGTTTTCCAGACTTTTTCCTGTGGTTGATTTCAAGCTTCATAGCATTGTGGTCTGAAAGTATGCATGGTATAATTTCAATTCTTGTAAACTTATGAAGGGCTGTTTTGTGACCCAGTATATGATCTATCTTGGAGAATGTTCCATGTGCACTCGAGAAGAAAGTATATTCTGTTGCTTTGGGATGCAGAGTTCTAAATATATCTGTCAAGTCCATCTGATCCAATGTCTCATTCAGGGCCCTTGTTTCTTTATTGACCGTGTGTCTAGATGATCTATCCATTTCTGTAAGTGGGGTGTTAAAGTCCCCTGCAATTACCACATTCTTATCAATAAGGTTGCTTCTGTTTATGAGTAATTGTTTTATATACTTGGAGGCTCCGGTATTCGGCGCATAGACATTTATAATTGTTAGCTCTTCCTGATGGATAGACCCTGTAACTATTATATAATGTCCTTCTTCATCTCTTGTTACAGCCTTTAATTTAAAGTCTAGTTTGTCTGATATAAGTATGGCTACTCCAGCTTTCTTTTGGCTTCCAGTAGCATGATAAATAGTTCTCCATCCCCTCACTCTCAATCTAAAGGTGTCCTCAGGTCTAAAATGAGTCTCTTGTAGACAGCAAATAGATGGGTCTTGTTTTTTTATCCATTCTGATACCCTATGTCTTTTGGTTGGCGCATTTAATCCGTTTACATTCAGTGTTATTGTAGAAAGATACGGGTTTAGAGTCATTGTGATGTCTGTATGTTTTATGCTTGTAGTGATGTCTCTGGTACTTTGTCTCACAGGGTCCCCCTTAGGATCTCTTGTAGGGCTGGTTTAGTGGTGACAACTTCCTTCAGTTTTTGTTTGTTTGGGAAGACCTTTATCTCTCCTTCTATTCTAAATGACAGACTTGCTGGATAAAGGATTCTCGGCTGCATATTTTTGCTGTCTAGCACCCTGAAAATCTCGTGCCAGTTCTTTCTGGCCTGCCAAGTTTCAAAAGAGAGATCAGTCACGAGTCTTATAGGTCTCCCTTTATATGTGAGGGCACGTTTACCCCTTGCTGCTTTCAGAATTTTCTCTTTATCCTTGTATTTTGCCAGTTTCACTATGATATGTCATGCAGAAGATCGATTCAAGTTACGTCTGAAGGGAGTTCTCTGTGCCTCTTGGATTTCAATGCCTTTTTCCTTCCCCAGTTCAGGGAAGTTCTCAGCTATTATTTCTTCAAGTACCCCTTCAGCACCTTTCCCTCTCTCTTCCTCCTCTGGAATACCAATTATGCGTATATTATTTCTTTTTAGTGTATCACTTAGTTCTCTAATTTTCCCCTCATACTCCTGGATTTTTTTATCTCTCTTTTTCTCAGCTTCCTCTTTTTCCATAACTTTATCTTCTAGTTCACCTATTCTCTCCTCTGCCTCTTCCATCCGAGCTGTGGTGGTTTGCATTTTGTTTTGCATTTCCTTTAAAGCGTTTTTCAGCTCCTCGTGACTGTTCCTTAGTCCCTTGATCTCTGTAGCAAGAGATTCTCTGCTGTCCTGTATACTGTTTTCCAGCCCAGCGATTAATTTTATGACTATTATTCTAAATTCACTTTCTGTTATATTATTTAAATCCTTTTTGATCAGCTCATTAGCTGTTGTTATTTCCTGGAGATTCTTCTGAGGGGAATTCTTCCGCTTGGTCATTTTGGATAGTCCCTGGTGTGGTGAGGGCCTGGAGGGCACTTCCCCTGTGCTGTGGTGTATAACTGGAGTTGGTGGGCGGGGCCGCAGTCAGTCCTGATGTCTGCCCCCAGCCCACCGCTGGGGCCACAGTCAGACTGGTGTGTGCCTTCTCTTCCCCTCTCCTAGGGGCGGGATTCACTGTGGGGTGGCGTGGCCCGTCTGGGCTACTTGCACACTGCCAGGCTTGTGATGCTGGGGATCTGGCGTATTAGCTGGGGTGGGAAGGCAAGGTGAATGGTGGCGGGGGGGGGGGGGGCAGGCTTAGCTCGCTTCTCCTTAGGTGATCCACTTCAGGAGGGGCCCTGTGGCAGCCGGAGGGAGTCAGATCCGCTGCCGGAGGTTTGGCTCCGCAGAAGCACAGAGTTGGGTGTTTGCGCGGAGCGAGCAATTTCCCTGGCCGGAACCGGTTCCCTTTGGGATTTTGGCTGGGGGATGGGCGGGGGAGATGGCGCTGGCGAGCGCCTTTGTTCCCCGTCAAACTGAGCTCTGTCGTCCGGGGGCTCCGCAGCTCACCCTCCCTTTGTCCTCCAGCCTTCCCGCTTCCCGAGCAGAGCTGTTAACTTATGACCTCCCAGACGCTAAGTCGCGCTTGCTGTCGGAACACAGTCCGTCAGGCCCCTCCGCTTTTGCAAGCCGGACTCGGGGGCTCTGCTTGGCTGGCGAGCTGCCCCTCCGCCCTGGCTCCCTCCCGCCAGTCCGTGGAGCGCGCACCGCCTCGCCGCCCTTCCTACCCTCTTCCGTGGGCCTCTCGTCTGCACTTGGGTCCGGTGACTCCGTTCTGCTAATCCTCTGGCGGTTTTCTGGGTTATTTAGGCAGGTGTAGGTGGAATCTAAGTGATCAGCAGGACGCGCGGTGAGCCCAGCGTCCTCCTATGCCGCCATCTTCCTCCCCTATTTTTTTTAATGTAAGAAAAATTTATCAAAATATTATTCTCCATGTTTTCCTATAATTAATATTTCACTTGTATAACTGAAAAGTGAAATTATAAGATAATTTTAGCAATAATAATATTTCAACATATATAGAATGGGGCCCAAACTACTCTCAATTAGAATGGAAAGTCTTGTAACACTTTTGTATTACACTACTGTAATGAATTTGTCTATGCTGAAACATGGTAACACCATTTATTCATCCAATCCACAATTTTTTTTATTTTACAGTTTTATTTTATTTTATTTTTGTTTTATGTATTTTTTTAAATTTTATTTTTTATTTTTTAAAATTTACGTCCAAATTAGTTAGCATGTAAGTGCAACAATGATTTCAGGAGTAGATTCCTTAGTGTGCTTGAAGTTTATTTTTAAGTTTGGCGACACTATTATTTTATTTTCTTCTTAATTTCTTTCCTTAGCATTGCCAGATCTTGTTTTATCTAATTCTGGTGTTCTTTTTTTTTTTTTTTTCTTTTCCAACTTTCCTATTTAAAAAAATTTTTTTTTTTTAACGTTTATTTGTTTTTGAGACAGAGAGAGACAGAGCATGAACGGGGGAGGGGCAGAGAGAGAGGGGGACACAGAATCTGAAACAGGCTCCAGGCTCTGAGCCATCAGCACAGAGCCCGATGCGGGTCTCGAACTCACGGACTGCGAGATCGTGACCTGAGCCGAAGTCGGCCACTTAACCGACTGAGCCACCCAGGCGCCCCTCAACTTTCCTATTTTATAAAGCACATGTTTTCTTTAATATATTTGTAAATTGGAAGTAAGTTTACTCTAAAAAATTCTTTTGTAACCTGAAGTGAATCCTCGCAAGTGCTATCTTTATCCATCTTTTCAATTTCTGTGTTTCTTTTCTTCTCTTCAAGAAATTTTGTGCAAGTCCCAAGCTTTTTTTTTATTGCTTCATCTTTGAATGAAGTTGTAATTGATGCTGTTTTTCTGCTTGATTTTTAGGTCCTCTGCTTGGAAAATGGGTTGGATGGCTAGGAGATGGCCTAGCATATGTTCTCTGCTTCTATTTTCATGACCTGAGAGAGACAAATTGGTGTGCAAAGGCACAGCCTGAGAATTATGTTTCCTTAATTTGTTGTAACTTCTGTCCAATGAGTCAGATAATTTGGTGTGTCCTATTGTGATGAAATCTGAGGAGTTTTGTTGTTTTGAATATAGATGATCTCCCTTTTCTTGGTAAGCCATGCTCTTTGGTAATTTTGGAATTTAAAATGATGCTTGACAAAGGATTGACTTTTTATTTTCTTGGTTGGAATGCTTTCTTTTTTTTTTTTTTTGTAAATTTTTTTTTTTTCAACGTTTATTTATTTTTGGGACAGCGAGAGACAGAGCATGAACGGGGGAGGGGCAGAGAGAGAGGGAGACACAGAATCGGAAACAGGCTCCAGGCTCCGAGCCATCAGCCCAGAGCCTGACGCGGGGCTCGAACTCACGGACCGCGAGATCGTGACCTGGCTGAAGTCGGACGCTTAACCGATTGCGCCACCCAGGCGCCCCGGAATGCTTTCTTCTTAGTGCAGGCGACCTGATTCCTCACTGAAAATTGGGCTGTCCTCAAGGCCATATCTCTCAGTGTAGGAAGCAGATTTGAAGACTGTGGATTTATATACGTAGAGACATGTATGTCTAACTTTCTTCACTGCTGATCTGTGGAAAGAAGACTAGAGTAAGAGCAGTTTTCTTGCATTTTTGTATCTTGCTCATTGTTTGGATTGTATATTTTTGGAACTGAAAGTTTCAATGGAAACCTGAAGGGCATTCTCCACATTTTTCTTGCAATGTTGTATAGTACTGTTAAGCTGGGAGATCGGTTTGTTCTGTTATCTGTACTCAACTTAGTCTACCTGGTATCTAACTAATAGCAACTCCCTGTGGTTTATGTATACGGTTGGGTTGCTTCTGGTGACATTAGAGATCGTTTGATGTAACATTTTCGTTACTGTGGTTCATTTTATTGGACATTAGGGAAGGCTTTAAATAAATGTGTTGGCTACAAGAAACTTCTTATAAAGCATCTATGATACACTTAAAAGGATTTAAAGTAAGACTTTGTAGAATAATTTTTTTTTAAAAAGTTAAATTATGCTTTATCAGGATGAGAAATCACCTTATTGAGCACACTTTGCCAATATCGTAATTTCCTCATTAACCAAAGCATTGCTATGTTGCATTCTCACTCCTAAACAAATTTTTGTTATTCTTAATATCGTTTGCAGTCCCTATCACACTCAAAAGTTTCAAAATCTTAAAAATTGGCTTATTTATACTTCTGCTTGAATAGGTCAAATGATGAGTTTATTTGTCCTCATTTCTCATCTTGTTCTCTGATATTGCATGTTTTTGTTTTTTTACCAACTTACTATTTTTCAACTAGGTAGACATTATAGGAATTACTTAGATCATAATAATCGATACCTAATTGTTTTAATTTTTCCATTATATTTTGTGCTCATTATTTTTCTCTTTTTATTTTATTCTAATCTTTTTAGCTACTATTTTTACAATCAGTTTTAAGTTACGACCAGTCTAGTGGTGATGGACAATACTCAAATAATATTTATCATATATATACCAACTTAAAATTACCTTTTTTCAAGGTAATCACACAAGATGTACTTGCTTATGAAAACCCAGGGAGGCCTGCATCTTAAATCTATAGGAATTAGAGTTCAAATAGAATGTCTGATAGAAAATGAACTTTCAGTCAGGAAATCAACATAACAAAGTAATAAGGATACTTTGTGATTATTTGCGTGATTAAATTCAGGTAGATAGCCAAACTGGATAGTTCAGCTTAAAAAAAAAATCCACTTTGGGATGAATAACATCACAGTTTGGAAGGACTGAATGCATCTTGCCATTGGAGTAAGACTGCTATTCATGAATTCCTTTTTCAGATGAAGGGACAGAGATGAAATCATTTGGAAAGGGCCACCTGGTGTTCTCATCTGAGCCAGGATAAGCCTTATCCTTCTGTATCATTTAGCCTACTTAGCTATTCTCCTTTCTCTAGAGTTTACTACCTGAAGATTTCATGAGATGGTAGTTTGATTAGAGTGGATTGCCTACCAGTGAACTAAAATATCCTACCCAGAAAATTTAGCTTTTGTATATATAATCAGATATGTTTCAGAGCTTTCATTGCTCTAGAAAATGTGTTACCCTTTTTCTTATAATTTTAAAGATTATACTTTCAGAGGGTATGATGCTTAGGTCCATAAGCTCTACTTCTCTTCTTACTCATCCTCTCAGTGAGTGCACCATAATCTGTCCTGTTATCTAGGTGAGAAACACAGGTGTCCTCCTACATGTTTCCCACCTCTTCATTCTCAACCATCATCAAGGTCTGTTTCTTTTACCTTCCAAATGTCTTTCACTATATATACTTTATTTATTATTTTTTAAGCCTTTACTGCCAACACTCTGGTCCAAGTTTTCATGATCTTTCACCTGAACAATTGCAATAGCCTCCTCACATGGCCTCCCTGTATGGTTTATTTCCAGTCTGTTTCCTTCGCTCTCCATTCGGTAATAAATTGCAGAAATGGCTTTGCTTTGGCTTTAGACCAGGCATGGGTTGGCATGGTCATCTCTCATTATTCTCTCACTCTGTCTCCAGCCACACCAAACTTCTTGCGTACTGCAAAATGCCTGGCTTCATCCAGATATAGGAGGCTTCCCCAATGCTGTTTCATTTACCTGGAATGTCACATCTTTTTGCTTATAAATACATCAATGATTACAGAGGTCTTGGAAAGGAGATGATGTCTGAGCAGGGATATTAAGGATGTGTAACAGACGATCTCTGGGACGTGAGAGTAGTGGAGGCACTACATAACCAAGCAGGGCTTGGTCATGAATGACCTTATATGTTATGCTAAATATATTGGATTTTTGTCTTGAATGTGGTGAAGAAACCATTCCAGTCATTGGCTACAGCATATACAAAATTTAGAGGATTAAATCAGTATGTGTTAAAAAATTTGTTTTAAAGGTAGTATCACACATTGAAAGGATTATATACTGGGGCACCTGGGTGGCTCAGTCGGTTAAGCGACCAACTTTGGCTCAGGTCATGATCTTGCGGTTTGTGGGTTCAAGCCCTGCGTCAGGCTCTGTGCTGACAGCTCAGAGCCTGGAGCCTGCTTCAGATTCTGTGTCTCCCTCTCTCTCTGCCCCTCCCCTGCTCATGCTCTGTCTCTCTGTGTCTCTCAAAAATAAATAAACGTTAAAAAAAAATAAAAAAACAAAAGAAAGTATTATACATCATGATCAAATGGAATTTATTCCAGGGATGCAAGGATGGTTCAACATCTGCACATCAATCAATGTGATACTCCACACTAACAAAATGGAGGATGAAAATTATATGATCATCTTAATAGATACAAAGCAACTATTTGACAAAATTGAACATCCATTCATGGTAAAAACTCTCAATAAACTGGGTATAAAGGGAATGTACCTCAACATAATAAAGATCGTATATGACAAGCCCACAGCTAATATCATAGTCAACAGTGAAAAGATGAAATATTTTCCTTTATTATAAGGAACAAGACAGGGTGCCCACTATCCCTACTTTTATTCAACATAGTGCTAGAAGTCCAAGCCAGAGAAATTAGGCAAGAAAAGAAATTAAAGGCATTTAAATCAGAAAGGAAGAAGTAAAACTATCTCTACTTGCAAATAATGTGATATATTACATATAGAAAATCATAAAGGCTCCACCAAGAAAACTACTAGAACTAATCAACAAATTCAGTAAAGTACAGGATACAAAGTCAGTATGTACAAATTAGTTGCATTTCTAATAATGAACTATCAGAAAGAGAAATTAAGAATACAATCTCGGGGCGCCTGGGTGGCGCAGTCGGTTAAGCATCCGACTTCAGCCAGGTCACGATCTCGCAGTCCGTGAGTTCGAGCCCCGCGTCGGGCTCTGGGCTGATGGCTCAGAGCCTGGAGCCTGTTTCCGATTCTGTGTCTCCCTCTCTCTCTGCCCCTCCCCCGTTCATACTCTGTCTCTCTCTGTCCCAAAAATAAATAAACGTTGGAAAAAAAAAAATTAAAAAAAAAAAAAAAAAAAAGAATACAATCTCATTTACAGTTGCATCAAAAAGAGTAAAAGGCCTAGGAACAATCTTAACCAAGGATATGAAAGACCTATACACTGAAAACTTTTAAGACTTTGATGAAAGAAATTGAAAAAGACACAAATAAATGGAAAGATATTCTATGCTCATGGATTGGAAGAATAAATATTGTTAAAATGGCGTAAAAACAGATAGATCGATTGAACAGACTAGAGGACCCAGAAAGAAGCCATCACATATATGGTCAGTTCATTTATGACAAAACCAATGGCGAAAGATACTCTCTTCAATAAATGATGTTGGGAAAGCCACATGCAAAAAAAACGAAACTGGACCCTTATCTTATACCCTAAACAAAACTCAACTCCAAATGGGTTAAAGAGCTGAAACTATAAGACTCTGGAAATAAAAATAAGTGGTAAGTTCCTTGACAGAGGTCTTGGCAATTATCTTTTTGGATTTGATGCTAGAAATAAAGGCAACAAAACCAAACATAAACAAGTGGGACTTCATCAAACTAAAAAGCTTTTGTACAGCAAAGGAAACCATGAACAAAGTGAAAGGGCAACCTACTTAATGAGAAAATATTTGCAAAGCACTTATCTGACAGGGGTTAGTATCCAAAATATATAAATAATTTATACAATTCAATAGAAAAAAAAAAAAAGACCATCTGATTTAAAAACAGGCATAAGCACCGGGGAATGTGCTTTCAATCAGCTGCCACATAGGGAGCTGGCACCCAAGAAGAAAACCCTATTAGTACCTTTTTTGTTTTTTTAAAGTGTATTTATTTATTTTGAGAGAGAGAGAGAACGAGCAGTGGAGGAGCAGAGACAGAGGGAGAGAGAGAATTCCAACCAGGCTTTGTGCTGTCAGTGCAGAGCCTGATGTAGGGCTCAAACCCCTAACCATGAGATCACAGCCTGAGCCAAAGTCAAGAATTGGATGCTCAACTGACTGAGCCACCCAAGCGCCCCCTTGGTAGTACCTTTTTAAAGAACTCTGGAGAGCCGGAGCTTACTGACTCGGACCCCAGGAGCGGAGAGGGAGAATGATTCCAGGCTGGGCTTGCCCTCTCGTGGAGTGACTTAGCCCACCTGAGTCGGCTGTAGAGCATGTAGGTGCTGAACTTAGATGGTAGAGATGTGGTGTGGAAAGGGGGCCTCTGGAGCTAGAGATGGGGCAGAGGGCCAGGTCTGCACTTGCCCAGCCTGGCGATTGACTCTAAGAAAAGCCTACCCTTTGCAGTCTTTTCTCCACTGCTCTGCATACAGTTACTTCACTTTGGTTTTTCCTGGTGGGTGAGTAAGCCAGCCTCTGCAGAAACCCCCTGGTCGGTTTCTGCAGGGCGTGTCCTTCTCAGCCTTCAGAGATACCTTGGCTGGCCTCTGCCCAATGTTGGGAAGCTCCCACTTGCTTATGAAGAAGGGAGGCGGGCGCTGTCCGCATAGGAAGTCAGAAGCAGTGCTCGGTTTGTATGACATGAGGAATTCAGGTTCAGAAGAAAATATTTTGGATGTTAGGAATAGACGGAGGATAGTCAGTAGAGAGACAAAGACAAGGAGGTCTCCAGCAGCAGTGGTAGGGAATTCAGACACGTCTGCAGAGGAAGGTGGTAGCAGCCCAGAGGCCGAGGGCAAAGTCTTCAAATTGTGAGTATGCTTCTTGGTTTTCATCATATTTGTGGAAAGCAGTATGTGTGTGTGTGTGTGTGTGTGTGTGTGTGTGTGTGTGTGTGTGTAGATAATGCTTGTGATATAGGGGAGAGAAAACTGGAATACACTACACATAGCCCTGTAAATTAACATAAAACAGTATTTTTATTTAACAGAAGTGCCTTGGTAAATACGATTTTTGTAGCTTTTTTGGTAATTTATTATTTTTAAATGTTTATTTATTTTTGAGAGAGAGAGCAAGCGGGGGAGGGACAGAGAGGGGAACAGAGGATCTGAATCGTGCTCTTTGCTGACAGCAGAGACAGCCTGATGTGGGACTTGAACTCAGGAACCGTGAGATCATGACCTGAACCAAAATCAAGAGTCAAATGCTTGGGGCGCCTGGGTGGCTCAGTCGGTTGGGCGACCGACTTCAGCTCAGGTCATGATCTCGCAGTCTGTGAGTTCGAGCCCCACATCGGGCTCTGTGCTGACAGCTCGGAGCCTGGAGCCTGTTTCAGATTCTGTGTCTCCCTCGCTCTCTGACCCTCCCCCGTTCATGCTGTCTCTCTGTCTCAAAAATAAATAAACGTAAAAAAAAAATTAAAAAAAAAAGTCAAATGCTTAACAAACTGAGCCACCCAGGAATCCCTTGGTAAATTATTTAAAGTGCTGTACAAAATACTTTTGGAAAATACAGTTGTTTGATTTTGTAGGGCATTCCTAACTGCAGTTTTTTGTGGTCTCGGTACAAGTCTTAGATTAGCAAACATTGCGTTCTTAATATTTCAGCCAGGTTTAATGAGACTGAGAATTGTTATGTATACTGGAATTGAAATTAAAAAGACTGCGAATTTGGTTGATTGCTGGTGGAAATGTCCAGTTGTGCCTGAAGTTCAAGCTTGAGGAAGTCAGCAATTGTTGGCCTTCCTTAGAATTACTAAAATGCTCTCAAAGGTCTGTATTGGGAAACTCATGGACAGCACCCCTTATATAAAGGAGCCCCAGTCTTAAGAGGCCAGAGCATGTCTTCTGAACACTGCAGACATAGCCTTTGACTGGAAAAATATTTCAAAGCACAATAGCCAGTGAGGAAATTGACTGGTAGAAATCATGCAACAGGGAACACTTGTGGTAGGTCACTCTGTAGTTCACCCCTGAAGCCTGTATTATTTAACGTGCAGTCTCACTTGCTTACTGCATGATTCTAACATCTCCAAAATTCCTTTTTATAAAAAAAAAATGGGTAGAAACACTGAATAGACATTTTCCCAAAGAAGATATGCACATGGCCAAGAGGTACATAAAAAGTGTCTAAACATCATTAATTATCAGGGAAATGCTAATCAAAACCACAATGAAGGATCTCAGACCTGTTACAATGGCTGTCATCAAAAAGACAAGAGATATGTTGGCGAGAAGGTGGAGAATGTTGTGCACTGTTGACGGGAATGTAAATTGGTGTAGCCTCTGTGGAAAACAGAGTGGAGATTTCTCAAAAACTTAAAAATAGAACTGCCATATGATCCAGCAATTTCACCTCTGGGTATTTATCTGAAGAAAACAAAATCACTATCTTCAAAAGATGTCTGCATCCCCGTGTTTATTGCAGCATTACATACAATAGCTGAGACCTGGAAACAAGTGTCCATCAACAGATGGATGGATAAAGAAAATATGGTATCTCTATCTCTACCTCTATCTACATCTACATCTATATATCTATATCTATATCTATATCTATATCTATATCTATATCTATATCTATATCTGTATATCTATATACACACACACATACATACACACACACATACAACGGAATATCATTCCGCCATAAAAAAATAAGGAAATCCCACAACATTTACAACAACATGGGTGGCCCTCGAGGGCATCAAGCTAAGTGAGAGAAGTCAGACAGAGTAAGACATATACTGTATGATCTCACTTATATGTAGAATAAAAAAAAAAAACAAAAATGAACTCATAGATACAGAGAACAGATTGGCAGTTGCCAGAGGTAGGGGTAGGGGCTAGGTAAAGGGGTCAAAAGGTACGAACTTCCAGTTCTAAGATAAATAAGCTCTGGGGATGTATTGTACAACATGGTGATCATAGTTAACAATACTGTATTGTGTACTTGAAGGTTGCTAAGCTAGTAGATCATAAAAGTTGTCATCACAAGAAAAAAATTATAATTCTGTGAGGTGATGGATGTTATTGTGGCAATCATTTTACAATACTTACATATATCAAATCATTATATTGTGCATCTTAAATTTATGCATATTATATATCAATTATATCTCAATAAAAGAAAGTTAAATCATGAGTCTCATACAAATATAAAACAAACACATATCAAAGATTTTACTTATTTGAGTAATTACTGAGGGAATCGGTAGGATTCCCATAATTTTCAAAAGAAAAAAAAACACCATGCAGTTATAAACATTGAGGAATAGTGAGATGAATTTACAAAGAGATGCAAAACTGGTCTGTCTCCAAAGGACAATAATCAACCACATCTCCACTGGACACAATTCATTTGCATTTGTATAGAAAAAACCATTTGCATTACAATCCATTTTCTATAACTTAAAAAGAGTTGAAAAATAACTCAAACACAATGAAAGCTTAAGATAATCTCCAAAAGCATGCTAGTCAGGACCTCTAGAAAGTTTTTTTTAAAAAGTTTAACTTTTAAACTATTGTAAAGTCTTCCAAAATTGTTGCTGACCAATATTATGAGCCAAAAAGTATGAATAATTTAGGAGGAGTGACAGAAAATAAAGCTTGAGATTTTTGGTAGGGCTAGGTTATGAGGAACCTTTTACATCATGTTTAATCTCCATTTTCATCATGAGGGTAAAGGAGGAACTTTTGAAGTTATGTAGAGGGCTTTTCCACACTTTACTTGCCTTTTATTACCAAAACAACAATTTCTGCTTTAAAAGATATATTTCTGGTAGAGTATTTTAGGTCAGTTGTGAAGTTCTCTTGGGTTCAGCATTTCCACGAAGTAAAATGGAGATCAATTGTCCATCTGCAAGGGTGCTCGGTGTAGGAGCACATCAACACATCCAATGTTTGGTAACCAATCTTTGATCTTAAAAAAAAAAAACAAAACCCTGGGTAACTCCATTGGTTAAGCATCCAGCTTGATTTTGGCTCAGGTTGTGATCTCATGGTTCTTGAGTTCAAGCCCCTCATCTGGTTCTGCTCTGACAGCACAGTGCCTGCTTGGGATTCTCTCTCTCTTCCTCCTTCTCTGCCCCTCCCCCACTCATGCCCCCCCCCCCCCCAAAAAAAACAAATAAATAAACACTACAAAAAACCTGGAGGCACAAATAATATAAAAACAGGGAGGAGGACAAGACATAAGAGACTCTTAAATATGGAGAACAATCAGAGGGTTACTGGAGGGGCTCTGGGAGGGGGGATGGGCTAAATGGGTAAGGGACATCAAGGCATCTACCCCTGAAATCATTGTTGCACTATATGCTAACTAACTTGGATGTAAATGAAAAATAATAAGTAGGTAAAACCCAGAATACTTTGTATGAGTTATCTGTTACCATGGAATGCATTACCCCAAACCTTGGTGGCTTAAACAGCAGTAAATATTTATTATCTTTCCCTTTCTGTGGGTCAGGAATTCAGGAGTAATTTAACTTGGCTGCTTTGGCTTGGGTTCTCCCATGGGACTGTCAGATGTTCACTGGTTTGGTGGCTATGTGAAACTTGCCTGGAGCTGGCATAAATACTTCCAAGGTGGCTTACTCATAAGGCTGGCCAGTCGATTATTGATGTGAGGCCTCAGTTTCTCCCCACCTGCTCTTTTCCACGCAGCTGGTTGAATGTCCTCATGACGTGCCTCTGACTTCTCCCCAAAGGAGTAATCCAAGATAGAAAGAGAGCCAGAGAGAAGCCATCCTTCTTTTGATATAGGGTTAGAATTAAGATGGCATCACTTCTACCACATTCCATTTATTAGAAGTAAACCACTAAATTCAGCCCACATGCAAGTGGTAGAGAATTAGGGTCTGACTTTTGAAGGGAGGGGTTTCGGTGAAATTACTAACGTATTTTAAACCCACCACATGTATAATTAGCCTTAACTCATCCTTACCAGTTATTTATATTAACACAGTTGTATCAAAACTGTGCTCATCTACACTTTCAATTAATTCCTCTCTGAGCAAGAATACCGGTCGCTATTTTAAATTGCTCCCCACTGCGTGACCACTATGGGTTGACAAAGTTACGCTGCCCATATTTGTGTACCCTACTGATTTGATTTGTGTTACTGTCCTGATGTAGGGCTATGTCCATATTGTGTGTGTATATTAACAGTGCCCAGGAACAGGCCACCCTGTTATGAAAGTCACTGGTTTATTTACATCCAGTTTAAATATAGAGCGCACTGGAGGTTTTCAGTTGCGCTCACCCATCTTTGCACACTAACCTCCCAGAAAATCTACCAAATCTGCAGACTTGTGTTTTTTTTTCTAATTTCGTATTAAAATATTGCTGCCATGTAATGTGTACTATATATCCCTGTAAGTTAATAAAGTGAACATGCTTGGATTAGATGTTCATTTATGGATGCCCAAGTAGCTTCTATTTTGGTTAATTGTTGATCTTGTATTTTTTTTTTTAATTTTTTAATTTTTTTTTTTAGTTTTTGAGAGACACAGAGACAGAGCACGAGCAGAAGAGGGGCAGAAACAGGGAGACACAGAATCCAAAGCAGGCTCCAGGCTCTGAGCTGTCAGCATGGAGCTCGATGTGGGGCTCGAACTCACGAACTGTGAGATCGTGACCTGAGCTGAAATTGGACGCTCAACCAACTGAGTCACCCAGGTGCCCCGAGTTGATCTGGCATTTTAACCGGCTCTCTGCTGACCTTAGGTACAGAACTTATGCAGTTTTGTTTTGGATGTCTTCATGTTAAATTTATAGGCAAAACACTCTTTTGGACAGAAGTTGCATTTGTTTAATATTCAGGGTTGTTGCAAGAAGGGGGGCAGAAAAGTTACCCTGTGCTTATTCTTGGGGGAATGTAGCCAGCCAGTATTATCCATTGTTTCACCTCCTTGTGTGGGCCTGTGATGACAGGTCCCTATGAGCATGTTGACAGCAGTTTCCTGTTAAGAAACAGCCCCCTATACCATATGTTTATTATTAGCCAAGAACATTTCACAAGCAGTAAGTTTTAACACTCCAGGGGGCCTCTAATTATCTGAAGGTAGATGGAAAAATTTTCAATCTAGTGTGTAAAACAAAAATCTATCTTAATTCATCTTATTAAAATATTCAGAACCAATAATTAATTTCAGAAAGGGAAGACGTAGAGGGAATGGCTGTTTAGAAATTGAGGAAAGAATAGCTGGCCAACTTCTAACCTTGAGAATTAGGGCCTGAGAGGGAGAGGGACAAGTTGGATCCCAGGTCTTGGTTGACTTGGTCTCTGACCTGCCTTTGTTTGCATTTTCTAGATAGTGCTAACCTAACCTAACCTAACCCAACCTGATATGGGAACCAAGAGTAGTTCTGTAGGTCCGCTGTTAAAATTTTAGCAAGAAGCTTTGTTTAATGCCGGCAGAGTGATTAGGTATAATGTTGACTGATTAAATTCTGCAAAACAATTGAAATAACACTGAAACTTGGGGAAGCTCAAGTTTCCTGTCTGGAAAATGGGCAATGGCATGGCAGTAATCAAGTTGTATTTCTTGCCTTTGTACTGACATGCAAGCATGCTCACTGAGATATATTATTAAATGCAACTTACAGTTTTATAAATAAGTCATTATTATTATTTTTTTTTAGTGTTCATTTATTTTTGAGAGAGAGGGAGCATGATCAGGGGAGGGCCAGAGAGAGAGAGGGAGATACAGAATGCAAAGCAGGCTCCAGGCTCTGAGCTGTCAGCACGGAGCCCGATGTAGGGCTCAAATTCATAAACCGCTAGATCATGACCTGAGCCGAAGTCGGACACTTAACTGACTGGGCCACCCAGGCGCCACTATATATATATATATATTTTTTTTTTTTTCAACGTTTATTTATTTTTGGGACAGAGAGAGACAGAGCATGAACGGGGGAGGGGCAGAGAGAGAGGGAGACACAGAATCGGAAACAGGCTCCAGGCTCTGAGCCATCAGCCCAGAGCCCGACGCGGGGCTCGAACTCACGGACCGCGAGATCGTGACCTGGCTGAAGTCGGACGCTTAACCGACTGCGCCCCCCAGGCGCCCCCCAGGCGCCACTATAAATAAGTTCTGATCTAAATATTTGATTTTAAAAATTTATTTATTACTGTGTGTTTCAAAAACTTAGAGCTTACCCTCCACCTTTATTTATGATCTCATTTAGACATGAGTCTAAGTAGATATGGCCCTGCCAGTGACTTTGTATCTCTCTGTTGTCATTGTTGATGGTGTGTAGAGAGAAGATGATTCCTAAGAATATGCTGAATGGAAGCATGTGTTTATTAACTATATTATTTTTTGTGAGCCTTGTACATTAACACGTCTGATGCTACCTTCTCAAGAGAGTTCCTGAGAAACCCCATCCCCGTAATAAAACATGTCTCCCTTATGCTCTCTGAAATCCCCCTATATTACTTACCTTTAAATGTCTTTTATTTTTATCACTGATTGAAGCATTTAGATATCCAGGTCATACACAAGAATTTTTTAGTTTGTCTTATTAATCTAGGATTAACCAGGTACCTAAGGAAACAGGATTTGAAACACCAACTTTCAGTGTAAAAGAATTATAAATCAATATCATATCATTTACTTTTAAATGTAGGATGTTGGAGGACCCAAGACCTTCCGTATTTCAGACTTCTAGCACTTGTTCCTTCTACCATTTGGGGAGTGACGTGCTGGTGGGCGTTATGTTGAATACAGTGGGGATTGTTTTCTGAGCAGGCCACTCTGCCTCGAATCCTCACATTTCAATCTTTGCTCGGAAGCTCATGCATAGTACTGTTCCAGGTAGTCAAACCATATAGATCAGCCATTGTAGGCATAGAGTAAGGCCATGCCACATTTTATTTATCCATTTACCAATTGACACATTCCCTCCTCCCCCCCCCCCAGTTTTAGTCTCTTATCAATAATGCTATTATGGGGGAACCTGGGTGGTTCACTTAGTTGTGTCCAACTCTTGACCTAGGCTCAGGTCATGATCTCATGGTTCGTGAGATGCAATCCAGTGTTGGGCTCTGTGCTGACAGTCCCGAGTTTGCTTGGGATCCTCTCATTCCCTCTGTCTGCCTCCCCTCCCCACCCCCCCACCCCCCATGTGCGTGTGCTGTTTCTCTCAAAATAAATAAACTTAAAAAAAATTATGCTATTATGGATATTTTAAATCAAATCTTTCTTGCCTTTTGTGTTCATTGGGGCAAATTTCAGCCATTTACAAAAGTAGACAAAACAGTATAATGAATCCTTACGTGCCCATTAGCCAGGTTTAACAGTTGTTAACTTATGGCCAGTCTTAGTTCTCCTCTACCCCACTCACTTTTCTCATAATTGTATTATTTTAAAGCAAATATCTGATGTCATATCACTCCATCTATAAATATTTCAGTAAACATCTCTAAAAGATAAGCCCCTTTTCTTCTTATTTTTTAAAGATAAGCCCCTTTTAAAATCGACATAAGACTCGGGGCACCTTGGTGGCTCAGTTAGGCATCTGACAACGGCTCAGGTCATGATCTTGTGGGGTGAGTGTGAGCCCCCCATTGGGCTCTGTGATGACAGCTCAGAGCCTGGAGCCTGCTTCCAATTCTGTGTATCCCTTTCTCTTCCCCTCCCCCGTTCATGCGCTCTCTCTCTCTCTCTCTCTCTCTCTCTCTCTCTCTGTCTCTCTCAAAAATAAATGAACACTTATAAAAAAGATAACTAAAATACCATTAGCATACTGGAAAGTAGCATTGACTCCTTCAGTTTCTATACTTAAATCTAAATTGGATAGCCTTAGTGTTCACACATACGATTTTCATATAAGTATCATAAATTTTAAAGCTTGTTTGAATTAGCAAATACAGTTCGCATACTGCACTTGATTAGGATAAATATTCAATGTTTCTTTGACACTGTAGCTTCTGCCTTCATCTCTGTCTGTGTCCGTCTTTCTTTTGGAATTCATTTGTTGAAAGAACTGGGTCATTTCTCCTCTGGTTTCCTATACTCTGCTTTTTGCTGATTGTGTTCTCATGGTGCAGTTTAACATGTTTTTATGTTCCCTGTATTTCCTGTAAATTGGTAGTTGGATCCAGAGGCTCGATCAGAGTCAAGTTTCATTTCTTTCTTTCTTTCTTTCTTTCTTTCTTTCTTTCTTTCTTTCTTTCGCAAAACCACTTCATAGGGGGTATTGTCTTCCTTCTGGAGGTACACAATGCATGTTTTTTTTCCTCTTTTGGGGGGATAGCAGCTACCTATGAACCTCATTCATACATCCTCAGTTCATTAGGAGTTGCAGTGTATGCTATTCCAGTGCTTTGTAGCTTCTTCTTCAATGAAGAGAAATTCATCTCATCTGCTGCTTTGATTACTCAGTGGTACAGTTGATAAAAGAAAGCAAGAATGAATGCTTCATTTTTTCTCCTTTTCTTACCAGTTTTCAAAATAGTGAGCTGCTACCCTAGCATCCTCCAGTGGTGACCAACCATCTTTTTTATTTAAATCTTTTTAAAAATAGCATTATATAAAATAGAACTACCTGACGACCCAGCAATTGCACTACTAGGTTTATCCAAGGGATACAGGTGTGCTGTTTTGAAGGGACACATGCACCCCAATGTTTATAGCACCACTCTCAGCAACAGCCCAAGTAGGGAAAGAGCCCAAATGTCCATCAATGGATGAATGGATAAAGAAGATGTTTTACACACACACACACACACACACACACAATGAAGTATTACTCAGCAATCAAAAAGAATGAAATTTTGCCATTTGCAACTGTGTGGCTGGAACTGGAGGGTATTATAGTAAGCGAAATTAGTCAGAGAAAGACAAATATCATATGACTTCATTCATATGAGGACTTTAAGATACAAAACAGATGAACATAAGGGAAGGGAAGCAAAAATAATATAAAAACAGGGAGGGGGACAAAACATAAGAGACTCATAAATATGGAGAACGAACAGAGGGTTACTGGAGGGGTTGTGGAGGGGGGATGGGCTCAATGGGTAAGGGGCACGAAGGAATCTACTCCTGAAATCATTGTTGCACTAGATGCTAACTTGGATGTAAATTAAAAAAATAAATTAAAATTAAAAAATTAAATTAAAAATAGAATTATAGATTAAAATCCAGTCACATTTGGTACAATTCTATTTTCTTTAATTTTAGAGAGAGAGATAGAGCGTGAGTGGGGGGAGAGGCAGAGAGAGAGAGAGAGAGAGAAAGAGAGAGAGAGAGAGAATCTCAAGCAGGCTCCATGCTTAGTGGAGCTTAATCCCACAACCCTGGGATCATGACCTGAGGCAGAATCAAGAGTTGGATACTTCACCGACTGATCCACCCAGGTGCCCAATACAATTCCATTTTTTTTAATTAAATTCTTAAATTTTATTTAAATCCAAGTTAGTTAACATATAGTGTAATAATGATTTCAGGAGTAGAATTTAGTGATTTGTCACTTACATGTAACACCCAGTGCACATCCCGACAAGTGCCTTCCTTAATGCCCATCACCCATTTAGCCCATTCCCCCACCCCCCACCCCTCCAGCAACCCTCAGTTTGTTCTCTGTATTTTAAGAGTCTTTTATGGTTTGCCTCCCTCTTTTTATCTTATTTTTCCTTCCCTTCCCCTATGTTCATCTGTTGTGTTTCTTAAATTCCACATATGAGTGAAATCATATATTTATCTTTCTCTAACTTATTTTGCTTAACATAATACACCCTAGTTCCATCCATGCTGTTGCAAATGGCAAGATTTCATTCTTTATGGTTACTGAGTAATATTCCGTTATATACTATATGTATATGTCATCTTTAACAAAAAATCTTTTTAATGTTTATTTTTGAGAGGGAGAGAGCCAGAGTGCAAGCAGGGGAGGGGCATAGAAGGAGACACAGAATAGAAAACAGGCTTCAGGCTCTGAGTTGTCAGCACAGAGCCCAATGTGGGGCTCAATCCCATGCGCTGTGAGATCAGGACTTGAGCCAAAGTCAGACGCTTAACCAACTGAGCCACCCAGGCACCCCAATATATAACATCTTCTTTATCCATTTGTCAGTTGATGGACATTTGGGCTCTTTCCATAATCTGGCTATTGTTGATAGTTCTGCTATAAATATTGTGCATGTGCCCCTTTGATGGAGCATTTTTAATCCTTTGGATAAATACCTAGTGCAATGGCTGGGTTGTAGGGTAGTTCTATTTTTAATTTTTTGAGGAACCTCCACACTGTTTTCCAGAGTGGCTGCCCAGTTTGCATTCCCACCAGCAGTGCAAAAGTGATCCTCTTTCCCTGCAGCCTCATCAACACCTGTTGTTTCCTGAGTTGTTAATTTTAGCCATTCTGACAGGTGTGAGGTGGCAACACATTGTGGTTTTGATTTGTATTTTCCTGATGATGAATGATGTTGAGCATCTTTTCATGTGTCTGTTAGCCATCTGGATGTCTTCTTTCGAAAACTGTTCATGTCTTTTGCCCATTTCTTCCCTGGATTATCTGTTTTTTGGGTGTTGAGTTTGATAAGTTCTTTATAGATTTTGGATACTAACCCTTTATCTGATATACATCATTTGCAAATACCTTCTCCCATTCCATTGGTTGCCTTTAGTTTTGATGATACAATTCCATTTTAATATTAGGTAGATATATACTAACTTATGTTACTATACACCCCACGTCTACTTCTGTGTCCTCAGAGAAACTGAGCTCCTGTTGCTAAGACAGAGAAAGAATCATGGAACATATTGGAGATGAAATAGAGGAGGCGGTGAGGCAGAATATCCTGATCTACTGGCAATTCAAAAGAGCTTTTGGAGCATAAGAGAACATTTCAGTGGGATAGAATTGTTTTATACCTTGACTATGCCTGCATTTGTCAAAAGTCATAGAACTGTACATTTTAAAAAGGTGAATTCTCTACATATGAATTATACATAAAAAAATCATAATTGTAACTTGCTTTTACAAACATATTCATATTCTTCTCTATTTTTTAAGTCATTTGTAGTGGCTTAATAAAAAATTATTATTAAAATGCTTGAATTTGGGAAAAAATACATCCATAAGTCTAATTTCATTATGGTGGCTTTATGACTTAGGGTCAATTTCTTCTTCTTTTTTTTTATAATGTGAAAATTTGACTTAGGTAAGTTTCATTGGTTCTCACGGTTTGTTGCACATTAGAATCACCTGGGAATTTTTAAAGAGACATTTATTTATTTGTTTTGAGAGAAAGAGAGAGAGTTCAAGTGGGGGAAGGACAGAGAGAGAGAGAGGGAGAGGGAAAGAGAATCCCAAGCAGGTTCTGCACTGTCAGCATGGAGCCCAGTGCAGGGCTCTACTCCATGAATTGCGAGGTCATGACCTGAGCCAAAATCAAGAGTTGAATGCTTAAATGACTGAGACACCCAGGCACCCCTCACCTGGGAACTTTTAAAACCCTGATGTCCAGAATATCTGAGAGTAGGAGCCAAGCATCAGTATTTAAAATTTTCTCCCTGGTGATTCCAATGTGCAGCCAAGTTTGAGAACCAATTATATGGGGTCTTCACTGGTTTTTAACCATGGCTGCATATGGAATCATTGGGGACCTTTAAAAAAGACTGCTGTCTGGGCTGCTTCTCCCCTAGTTTTAAGTGGTCTGGGGTTGTGGCCTGAGCATTAGTATTTTAAAAAGTCTCGCAGGTGATTCTATTTTGCATTCAAAGTTGGGAACCTCTATTCTATATAGGTGTGACCCCAAAGGCTGTGTAGGGCTTGCTGTTCCTTTGCCACTTCTCTGGGATTATTGTTCTCAAAGTGTGGTCTTCAGACCAACAGCATCAGCGTTACCTGGAAAAGTGTTCCCCAAATCCTTCCCAGGTTTACTGAATGTGAAGCTCAGAGGATGTGACCCAGAAATCTGTACGTTTCAAGTCCTACTGATGATTGTGATACGCAGTACAGTGTGTGAAGCATTGCTTAGGGAATTTTGGTGGCTATTCCTTAGTTATTGGCAGTGGAGATGAACTCTCTTACTGCTAAAACTTGCAGGAAGCTCCTTGTGGATTTGGCAATTCTAGCATCTGAACCCCAGGTCAGAGAGAAATTATTTTGACACATTTGATTGCTCTTATGCCCAAGTGGCATTATGAATGGCATGGGGCTCTAAGAATGGCCACTCTATTCACACACAGTTATTTTAGCAAACTGTGGAAATTATGAACAATGGCATCTTTTAGATGCACCCAATTACACTGCTTTGCTATTAACATGGCCTAGTTCTCTGTGATTCTGTTTCAGAATTTGTAGGTCTTCCTTTGTTGGTTCTGCTTTGATTTAAAAAAAAAAAAAAGGAAGAAGCAAAGCTCATCCTGAAAGAGAACCACATTTATAATAGAAAGTCCAGGGACTTCAGTGATTCCTCATCACAATGTCTTCTATTTTATCATAGCTCCATTTTTTTTTTATTTTATTGTAACAAGACTTCATAGCAAGTGGAAAAAGACGGTTTGCCCCAACTCATTTTATCCTGATTTAGAAAGATCTAAACATGTATACCTTAGAAAACAGTACTATATGGAAGAGTTTTATTCTGTACGTGGGCAGGATGGGGCACAGATCCAGTCGTTTCAAATCTATGATTTGGAGTGGTGGTGGAAACTAGTAATCTTGTAGAAGACCTATCTTATGGTTTGTCAAAAATAGACATAAAAAGTAAAACTGGCAATATCCTTAATAAATGAAACTCCAGTCGAAGTCAAAAATTTGATTATCTCCAGTGTTGTATGACACCTCACCTCTTCCTCCAACAAAGATCTGCAGATTCTAAAACAGACTCACACTTTGCCTCTTTCTCCCCACCCAAATATTTTAATATTTAAACTACATAATTGACGGGATGGAGCAGTAAAACATGTCTTAAACGTAGCCCTAGTCACTTTGCTAAGTATGTATACCATCTAAATATTTGGACTTGATGTTTGAATTGCCCTAACACAATTTCATTTCTTCTTCTTTTTTAAAAATTTTGTAAGACTTTATATTTTTTAGAGTGGTTTTGGATTCACAGCAAAATTAAGAAGAAGGTCCAGAGATTTTCATGTACCCTCTGCCCCCATATATGCAGTCTCCCCCATTATCAATATCCCTCACAGAGTGGTACATTTGTTACAGTCGACAAGTTCACATTGACGCATTATGGTCACTCAGAGTCCATGCTTTACATTATGGCTAACTCCTGGTGGTGTGCATTCTATGGGTTTAGACAAATGTATAATGGCACGTATCCATCATTATGGCATTGTACCCGGTACTTTCATTGCTAACAATCCCCTGTTCTTTGCCTATTCATCCCTCCCCATGCCATGCTTGGCACCCTGCACCACTGCTCACCATCAACTACTGATCTTTTTATTGTCTCCATAGTTTTGCCTTTTCCAGAATATCATACAGGTGGGATCATATAGGATGTAATATTTCATATTGGTTTCTTTCACTTAATGATATGTATTTAAGGTTGCTTCATGTCTTTTCTGGCTTGGTCTTTTTAGCACTGAATAATATTCCATTGTGTGGTGGACCACAGCTTATCCACTCATCTACTGAACGACATCCTGATTGCTTTTACATTTCAGCAATCATGAATAAGCTGCTATAAACATCCACAGTGCAGGTTTTACTGTGGATACAAGTTTTCAGCTCCTTTGGGTAAACACCAAGGAGTGAGATTGCTGGATCAGATGCTTAATTTTGTAAGAAACTGCTTCAAACTATCTTTGAATGTAGTGGTATCATTTTGCTTCACCACCAGCAATGAATGAGAGTTCTTAATGCTCTACAACTTTGCAAACATTAGGTGTTGTCAGTGTTCCACATTTTGGCCATTCTAGTGGTACCCCATTGTTTCTTTATATTTTTAATTTTGTTTGTTCATTCGTTTTGTGTTTTAGATTCCACACGTAAGTGAAATCATATGGTATTTGTCTTTCTCTGCCTGACTTATTTCACTTAGCATAATACCCTCTAGGTCCATCCATGTTGCTGCAAATGGCAAGATCTCATCCTTTTTTATGGCCGAGTAATACATTCCATCGTATATACACCACATCTTCTTCATCAGTTCTTGATGGACACTTGATCAGTCTCTTGATGGACACTTGAGTTGCTTCCATAGTTTGGCTGTTGTAAATAATGCTGCAGTAAATATAGGGGTTCGTATATTTTTTTGATTTAGTGTTTTCATTTTTTTCAGGTAAATACTTTTTTCCAAAATAGTGGCTGCACCAAGTTACATTCCTACCAATGGTGCATAAGTGTTCCTTTTCCCCTACATCCTCACCAACACTTGTTATTTATTGTTTTTTTTGATACTAGCCATTGGAATAGAGGTGATATCTCATTGTGGTTTTAATTTACATTTCCCTGATGATTAATGATGTTGAGCATCTTTTGATGTGTCTGCTGGCTATCTTTGGAAAAATGTCTCTTCAGGTCCTCTGCCCATTTTTAATCAGATTATTCTTTTTGTGTGTGTCAAGTTGTGTAAGTTCTTTATATATATTGGATATTAACCCTTCATCACATATCATTTGCAAACATATCCTCCCATAGAAGAAGATTGCCTGTTTGTTATTTTGTTGATGGTTTCCTTCAGTGTGCAAAAAGCTTCTTATTTTGGTGTGGTCTCAATAGTTTATTTTTTCTTTTGTTTCCCTTGCCTGAGGAGACACGCCTAGAAAAATGTTGCTAAGGCTGATGTCCAAGAGGTTACTGCCTGTGTTTTCTTTTAGGGGTTTTATTATTTTAGGTCTCACATTTAGGTCTTTAATCCATTTCAAGTTTGTTTTTGTGTGTGCTGCAAGAAAGTAGTATTTCGTTCTTTTGCATGTAGCTGTCCAGCTTTTGTTGAAGAGATATTCCCTGCCCGGCATTGTGTATGCTTGCTTCCTTTGTCATAGATTAATTGGCCATATAAGGGTGGGTTTATTTTTGGGCTTCCTATTCAGTTATATTGATCTGTGCATTTGTTTTAGTGCCAGTACCATTCTGTTTTTATTACTGTAGATTTGCAGTATATCTTGAAATCTGGCATTGTGAGAACTCCAATTTTGTTTTTCTTTCTGGAGAGTGCTTTGGCTATTCGGGGTCTTTTGTGGTTCCGTATAAATTTTAAGATTATTCGTTTTAGTTCTGTGAAAAATACTATTGGTATTTTGATAGGCAATGCATCGAATCTGTAGATTGCCTTGGGTAGCATGGAAATTTTAGCAATATTAATTCTTTCAACCTATGAGCATGTAGATCTTTCTTGTTTGTATTGTCTTCAATATCTTTTATATCAATTTTAATAGTTTTTCAGAGCACAACACTTCGACCTCATTGGTTAAATTAATCTTTAGGTATTTGATTCTTTTTGATGCAATTGTGAATGGGATTGTTTTCTTAATTTCTGTATCCACTACTTTGTTTTTACTATATGGAAAGCAAAGGATTCCTGTATGTTAATTTTGTATCCTTCAATCTTACTAAATTCATTTATTAATTCTAACAATTTTTTGCTGGATTCTTTAGAGTCTTCTGTATGTTGTATCATATCATTTGCAAATAGTGGCAGTTTTACTTCTTTCCTACCAATTTGGATGCGTTTTATGTCTTGGAAGATTGTATGTTTCTAGGGATTTATCCACTTTTTCTAGGTGGTCCAAATTATTGGCACATAATTTTTTTTATCACTGTAAGTGATCGATCTCCTAACTTTACTATGTCTTTGCTTTTCCTCATGAAATTTCTTCCTTACTTGTAGTAATGGTCTTCTCTTTCCACTTGAACATGTGCTTTCTTACGTTTCTTGTAAGGCTGCTTTCGTGGTGTTGAATTCCTTTAACTTCAATTTCTCTGGGAAACTCTTTCTCTCTCTTTCAATTCTGAATGATAATCTTGCCAAGTAGAGCATTCTTGGCTGTACGTGTCTTCCTTTCACCACTTTTAATATATCATGGCACTCCTTTCTGGCCTGCAAAGTTTCTGCTGAAAAATCAACTGATAGCCTTATGGACTTTCTCTTGTACTTAACTGTTTGCTGTGCTCTTGCTGCTTTTAAGATTCTCTCTTTTTCTTTACACTTTGCTAATTTAATAGTTGTATGTCTTCGTGTGGACCTCCTTGGTTGGGTTCATCTTGTGTGGGGCTTTTTATGCTTTCTGGACCTGGACCTCTGTCTCCTTCTCTGACTTTGAGAGGTTTTAACTATTATTTCTTCAAATAAGTTTTCTGCCTTTTTTTCTTTCTCTTCTCCTTCTGGGACTTCTCTAATGGGAATGTTAGTATGCTTGATGTAGCTCTAGAGGTCCCTGAACTTATCCTCATTTTTTTTTTTTTGTATTCTTTTTTCTTTGCTCTTCAGTTTGGTTTCTTCCACTGTCCTCTCTTCCAAATCACTGATCTGTTGTTTTGCATCCTCTAATTGCTGTTGATTCCCTTTAGTGAATTTTTCACTTCAGTTAGTATATTCTTCAGCTCTGACTGGTTCTTTTTTATATTTCTGTCTGCTTGTGGAAGTTCTCACTGAATTTATCCCCTATTCTCTCAAGCCTGTTTTGTGTCTTTATGAACATTACTTTGAACTCTTTATCAGGTAATTGCTTATCTCTGTTTTGTTTATGTCTTTCTCTGGAGTTTGTCTTATTCTTTCATTTGGAACACATTCCACTGTCTTTACATTTTGTCTCACTCTCTGTGTTTGTTTCTATGTATTAGGCAGGTCAGCTATATGTCCTACTCTTAAAAATAGTGTCTTATGTAGACCATGTCCTTGGTGCCCTGTGGTACTATCCCCCTTAGTCACCAGAACCAGGTACTCCTGGAGTGTCTGTTGTGTGGACTGTATGTGCCCTCTTGTTCTGCCTGGGCTGCAACTGCTGCTGGTACTTTGGGTGTCGGGGCTGTCCTTGACCTGGTTCTTAGCAATCATTGGCCACAACTGCTGTGAGTGCCCTGGTGGGCAGGACTTGCCCACTAGTGGCTGGCTGAGAGGCACAGTTGTACCTACTGCAGGGATGGATGCTGGTGGGCAGGGCTGGTTCTCAGTCTAGGTGGCTGCAATGAATTGCCATGACTGCTGCAGGTGCGCTGGTGGACAGAGCTTTTCTCCAGTGTGGCTTGCTGAGAGGTTGGACTATAGCTACTGTGGATGCATTGGTGGGTGGGGCTAGCTCCCTCCTTCCCCAAGGAAGGATTTACTCCAGAGGGGCATTGGTCCTGTCAGGGCCCACCCACTGGGTATGGTGGTGTGGGAGCCACTTTGGAGGGGTGCCTGCCAGGCAGGTGGATCCACAGGGGAATGCTGGATAGGGCAAGTGGTGCTAACAAGGTTGATGGAGAGTTTTCCGAACTGGTACCCATAAGCATCTGACTAGGTAGGCTGAAGGAGGGCAAGAAAAATGGTGCCCACTACTACTTCTGTTCCCAGAGGGAGTTCCACAGATCTCTGACCCTCTGGCATGTGTCCTAAACTTAGTCTATAAATCTTTTCACATATTATCTAGGTACTTCTTAAACTGTTCCTTCTGGTTTGGGTCTCAGACTGAGTGATATAGTGTGCTGGCTCTTTAAAAGCACATATTCGTTTTCCTATAGATCTCTGGCTCTCCCTGAGTTAAGCCCTGCTGATTTTTAAAGCTCCATAAATTCAGCTGCACTGATTTTCAAAGCCAGCCATTATAGATTTTCCAGGGACAGAGATGCCTGGTGTGGGGCTTGATCCCCTCACTGTTCCATCCTTGTGATATCCTTCCTGATTGTGGGCAGCCCCCCTGGGGGTTTGGTTCCTGACCAGGCCTCTACCCCTTCTACCCTTTTGATATGACCTACTCTTTATGTGTTCAGCTATTGCTGATCTCTTCTGCTAGTCTTTAGGTTGTTTTCAGAGTGAGTTGGAATACACAAGAGTTGTCACCTTGGTGTGTTCATGGGAGGTGGTAAACACAGAATCTTCCTACTCCATCATCTTCTAAGTGATCCCTTTGTTTCATTGTCCTTCTTTTTCTCTTTCTTTCTTTCTTTCCTTCCTTCCTTCCTTCCTTCCTTCCTTCCTTCCTTCCTTCCTTCCTTCCTTCCTTCCTTCCTTCTTTTGCATTTCATCTCAATCCTATCCAGTTGTTTGTATATTAGTTACAATAATTTGGGAATAAAGGCTTTGAATAAGAGACTTCAGTGAATGAGCTGATGATTAAAAGGAGATTAAGATTTTGAATTATTACAATGAAAAATTTAAGAAAAGATTTTGAAATGTTAGAGTATGACATTTAAATCCCCATGTTCCAAATAATTTAATCTAAATATTACGTTAAGGTAAATAAGAGAAATGAAGTGGCAATTAGAGTACTTTGTTAAAATAATTCTTGGTTTTGGATGGAAGCTGAGATTAAGAAATGGAATTGAATGTTTAAAAAAAGTCTTTGATTAAATAGTAGAATGGAATTTAGGGAGGATGCCTATGAGTCAGAATGAAAATCTTTGGTAGTGAAAGTTTTTATGCTATTTAGTTCTTGTACTGAAAGGGAGTTTTCCAAACTAAATTTTGGGTTGTAATTTTTATTGAAATAAGTACTTTGTAGCAACTTCAGAATACCTTCTCTGTGAGTGAGGTTCTAAGATTTGCTGGGCCAGCCTCCAGTTTTGAAGGGCCTGTAGGAAAAATCTCTTCGGCGGCTCAGGGCTCTGGCACAGTGATGGGAATGTGACTGTGTAAATAGCAGGTACAGGATTAGCTAACCCTCCTGGGATGTGCAGAACTAAGAAGCCTACTTCTGTAAACATGGAAACCAGTTTAAAAAGAACCAAAGGGATGTGGATTCTTTTATTGGAGCTAAAAATAAGGTCTACTTAAAGTCTCTGCATTTGGGGATGCGGATTTTTGCTTAAATTTAACTTTAGGCTTATTTTTCCTTTAGCATGCTGACTGTGACCAAATAATTTAGATTTTTCACCCTTCCTTTGTTGAGCGATGGAAATTTACAGTTATTGTAAAGAAGAAAGAGGTGTGTTTGTGGGGAAGTATGTGACTGTGAGCATGGATGTGGGTATATGGAATATGCAGGGTAGAGGATTTGAAAGGGAAGTGTGAAAAAGCAGAGAATAACAGACGAATTTGAGAATTATGACTTTAATTTATTTAATCTCTTAGAACTTAATATAAATTAAATCTAGCTAAGGAGATACATTTTTATAGAAAATTGTGTTCATTTATTTCACGATATTCCATCCCTGTCCTCAGGTTTTTTTTTCATTTCATCTTTTAATCTTCATCTTTCCTAAAGATCAACTCTGTGCCTTGTTTAATTTTTGTACCTATAAGTTAGTCAGACAATATAATGGCGTATGAAGACTCAGCCGCCAGATGCACAGAGCTATGCCTGCAGGAAGGAAGCAGAGTTTGTAGATGGGCTGTTTTATATCCATATTTCAAGAGGAGTCCACATTGCCTTCTTCTGACTCTCTAAAACTAAGAACTGCGTTTCCACCCGGTATTCTGGTGAGATAATAAATTACATTTACAAGATTAGGGCTAGTTCCTTAGAAACACTTCTAACATTTTTACTTCCTAGTTTTTCATGATCAGAGTGACCACCTTTTATTATACCAGTACCTTTGTGCCAGTAACACATAAACCAAAGCCAAAAAGTCAAAAATAACAACAACAAAACCATCTGAAAATAAACTCTTGATGTGTGTTGGAAAACAAAGGAGACATGTCTTTACATCATGTTTGAGCCTCTGAAAACACTTGGTTATCTGTTCTTGGCTATTCAAGTGGCCTAATACAAATGTATTAGTTATCCATTGCTGAATTACAAATTACCCTGAAAGCATCCTCTGAGATGGCCCTCAGCAGTTTAAAACAGTAACCTTCCTTCTATTACACAAGGAGTGGCTTCGCTAGGTGGTTCTGACTCAGGGTCTCCCATGAGGTTGCAGTCAAGATGTTGGGCGGACTGAATGCTGTTCTGGGGCTGTAGGTTGGCTTCCATAGAGTGTCAAGTTAGCGCTGGCTCTTGGTAGGAGACCTCTATTCTTGCTGTGCAGACCTCTGCATAGAGCTAATAGAGTACCCCCACAACATGGCAGCCAGCTCCCCTCAGAGGGAGCAATCCAAGAAAGGGCAGGGTAGAATTCACAGTGTTTATGGCCTAACTTTGGAAGTCACACACTGTCACTTTCACAATATTCTCTGGTTATGCAGGCCAGGCCTATTATAGATGAAAAGGTATGAAAACCAGGAGATGGAGGTCATTGGGGCCATTGTGGAGACTGGCTACCACAATGTGCATTTCCAAAAGTCATGAAGAAAAATGAGACTAGGACTGTGGGCTTGGAATCTTTTAATTGACTATAACAATTGATATTTTTTATTTCAGGAAATGCATAATCCCATTACTTTAAATGTCATATCTAGAATCTTGCACTCTATCTTGGCTTTGAAAAAGAGAAGGTTATTGAGGACAGGCATGCAGCCTTTAGATCAAATCACATAAGGGTCAGAAGAGAACTAACAGTCCACTAAAGGTCAGGCACTTACCATGAATTCTTTCTCTCATTTATGCCTCACAACAACCCTTGGAGATGAATGGTGTTAGTCTCATTTAGCAGAGTCAAAAATTATGGTCCAGAGAAATTCAGTAATTTGCTCATAGTCATAGAGCTCCTAAGTAGTTGTCTTGATTCAAATCTAGGTTTGTTTGATGATACAGTTTGTGAGTTTCTTATTGCATTGTATAGCAGTGGGCTGTCCACTCCAGTGGGGTGGGTCCCAGTGCCTGCTGTCCTCATTGGTGAGTACAGGGCATCTTGCAGGCAGATAGTAGGCAATTGATAAATATTTGTTGAATAAATGAAATTAATGAATGTCTGTATATTCTGAAATTACCACCAGAAAGATACATTTTGATCCTCAGAGATGGCCCTTTGGATATAATTGAGACTTCAGACCTAGATGAATTATACCCCAGAACATTTGAAAAAAAATATCTGCTTATAACTAGATGAAATGACCTTAATAGACATGGGTAGCAGTGTCTGATATATATCACATTCTCAAAAATTGTTTCATTCCTCACTTTGCATTTGTAGAAATTTTGTCTAAATCACTGCATGATTGGGAAAACATGTATACTTTCACAAAGAAAAGCTACAGAGGTTATAAGATATAGCTATTGATAGATAGCTATCTTTGCCATCAATTAATGACAAAATTTTAGTGTAAATTGACAAAGGAGTGGTTTAGGTCGTTTTAGAGTACAGTGATCATTGGGAGCTAGCCTTGGTATAGGCAAGGCAACCTGGTCCTAGGCTGTCTGGTCTTTTGCCCCAACTTTTTAATATTTATTTTTTCTATCTTTGCCTTTTCCCATAGTCCAGCAAGTTGATTTGTGGTGGGAATTTAGGACCGTGTGGTATCAGTTCAACCTTCAGAGTGGCATGAGACTAATGGTCAGCACATGGGAAGTCATTCATGTCTATGTGACAAAGCCCAATAAAAACTCTGGACACCAAGGCTCAGGTGAGTTTCTCTCATTGGTGATACCCCACGTGTATTGTTACACATGATTGCCAAGAGAATTTAGTGCAGTCCATTTGTAATAAACTGTAATCTGAGTATAATAGCTTTCAGTGAGTTGGTGGGTCCATAAAGTGAATTATGAAACCTGATGGTGGTCTCAGGGACCACTGAGCTTTTAATTGGTGTCAGAAGTGAGGCCAGTCTTGGGGACTTCTCTAACTCCAGCAACTGGCCATTCACTTGTGTGTGGAAAAAAAAACTTATAATGGCCTTGGGGGTCCTAAATATAACCTCTGCCTACCTGTCCAGTCTTGTTTTGTATCACTTTCTGCCTCACACATTACCCACAACCACATTGTCCCTTTGTTTCTCAGGTGTGGCCATAGCTTCTTTGCATGCACTATTTTTTTTTTTTTTGGTTGTATTACTTACAAAGTATACAACCTGTATACTTACAGGGTTGATTATTTTATTAAGGTCTTATTTAAACATGTTATCCCTTCCAAGATGCTTTCCCCGATTACTCACACTAAAGTGCCTGACCTTTAGCTTCATTTACTCACTACTCCAGCATTTATCACTTTTTGCCATGATCTTATTCATTTGACTACTTGTTTATCTGTCTTCCTCTATAGAAAGCAAAAAAACTTGTCTATTTTGTCATTGTTGTGTGCAAGTGCCTGGGATGGCAACGAGTGCATTTTGGGCATTTATGAAATATTTGTTAAAGAGAGTAATAAAATGTATTTCCTTTAAAAAAATAGAAAAAGCAAGCTGGAGGATCAGAATACTATTATAAGCCATAGTATATTTTATATTAAAAGATATTTAACAAACTATCTTTCAGTATCTTTGCATCCAAGCATAACTAGTTGAGAGTTGATGAATAAATCTGTTTTCACTGTTGGTGTACATTGACGTTTTTTTTAGCATTTTAATTAATGAATTGACAGAACATATGTATTATCTCTTTGTGTGCATATATATAAAGTTTTATATATATATATATAGATATATATATATATACACACACACACACACACACATATATACATAGTTATATGTAATATAGAGAGAATTTTCAAATAAGATAAACTTGAGATTCAGACAATTAAAATTTGAAAAGATTAGACCAGGTAGGAAAATTGAACAGAGACTTTTAAACATGAAATTGAATTAGGATAAATTTAAATTATTGCCCTCAGTTTAAAATATAAGGCTAAGGAAAGATCTTTGAAGCCCCTATTCTATGGGAAATAGCTAAGGAAACTGAAGATGTTAAACTTGAAAAAGTGAAGGTTTAAGGAGATGTGATAATTTGTCTTCTAAATACCACAAATTATTTAGATAATTTGTATCTAAAGACTATCACGTACAACAGGGATTAGATTTATTTTGGATAATCCTACAGTTACAAATGAAACCAGGACTTGGAATTTTCAAGCAAAGGTAGATTTGGGTAAGGGAAAATGTTCTAGCAGAGCTGTTTACAGTGTAAATGGGCAGCTTGAGAAGTGTTGACCTCCCCTGTTGCCATTTAAAGTGGTTAAACATGATCTGAGTGGCCATATACTAGGTAGATTTATGGGAAGCTGAACTGCATACTTTTTAAAGACTGCAAAAGGTCTCAGACTCTCATGGTTTAAAAAAATCTAAGGACCCGTTTCTAGGACCTTAGAGAATCCAAGGACCAGATCTTTAAGACAACATGATATGGCAGGGTCAATGATAGCAGATTTAGCAAGGGATAGACATTCTGGCCACAAATTCTTTGAAACTTCTCTCATCACTAAGTGAGCCTGAATGACTCACTTTAATTGGTACAATGCAGTAGAAATGATCTGCATGATTTGTGAGGCTAGGTTAGAAAGGCTGGTACAGCTTTCACTTGATATTCCCTTGGGATGCTCACCCTTAGAACCCAGTCTGTGCTCAAGTCCAGAATTATACCTATTGAGTGACTTTCCTAAAGCATTTAACTCTCCCTCATTTAGCAGTCACACGGCAAGACCACATGTATATATTCCAGGCACATCTCCAGCTAAGGACCCAGCTGAAAGCCAGCATCAACTAACAGATATGTGAGTGAGTAAGTAAGTTTTCAGATGGGTCTATCACCTAGTCTTTGAGCCCCCCAGGTGGTGCTGCATGGAACAGAGATGAGATGTCGCCATTGATCCCTGCCAAAATTGCAGGATTTTTGAGTGTTTTAGCCATTTTGCCTTTGGTGAGGCATGGTGAGGTGAGGTCAGAGGCAGATCAAGAGAAAGAGACCAGAGAGAATTTTACATGCTTGTTAAACCTGCAGTTCCCTGGCGGGGGGGGGGGGGGGGGGGACATGGCATGTTGTGCCGAGTCCCTCGGGGAAGCACCAGGTTTCATCACAAGTTAGAGGGAAGACAGAACAGTGAGAATGTGGCTTTCCTGGGATTTCTGTGGGAAGAAAAGGGCAAGGCAGGACAAGCAGGCTGAAGATTGGCTGATTTGAATAACACCAGCAGGTTATGGGGCATGGGGCTATCCCTGCTTGTCTGGTACCTGGCCCTAGGGTGATTATGCCAGGCTCAGAGTGGCCCGGAGTGTGAGACCCAGATGAAGGAGGTGCTTGGAGTGTGGATTTCATCAGCTGCTCAAGAAAAGAACTGACCAGCCTCTAGCTAGGGCCTTAAAACTGGGTCAAGATAGAATTTATAAAGCTGTATTACAGATAGAATTTATAAAACTGTATTGCTGTGCGCAAAATAAATGTTAACATTGTTTTAAGCCACTAAATTTTGGGTAGTTTATTATAGAACAGTAGATCATTGGACTACTTTGACTATTGGTAGTTGCAAAAGCCCACAATATGGAAAGTCTCTTGAGTTCTTCTGGATTCTAGAAGAGTGTAATATCTTCTCTTGGCTTCTAGGGCCTTTTATAGAACCCAGAAGGGTCTCTCTGATCTGGAGTTCAGATTTCCTGACTTACTGGGTCAGAATATGGGCCATAAAACCTGCCCCCAGACTTGTTTCTGTGGCTCTTGTGAAACCCAGAGGGTGTGATTTTCTACAGGGAGTCCCAGAGCAGCAATGAGAGAGGTACTTTCTGGGTTTCAGGACAAAAGGAAGTCTATCTTGGTTTACTCTGTGGATGAATGTATCTGTCACAGTTTGGATTCCCCTCAATTTATTCCCTTTTGTTTGGGAAATGATCCCAGAAAGCAGGAGACGGAATGGGAGAGTTAGAAAGAGAAAGATCCAGTAGAAGGGGGTGTTATCAAGGTTGTTGTAGGAAACAAAGACTTGATTTTCCTGGGAGCTCCTGAAAAGCATACCTCTTAAAGATATCCTCCCATAGGGTAGGATTCAGAGATATTTATCCAACCTTCTCGTTTCCCCTTGGGTTGAGGGCTGTGTCCGAGAGCAAGCTCTGGACTGTACTTGCACATGGGCTGAGCAAGCTTCTGTGGCATCAGAAAAGGCGTTTTGGCAGAAAGCAGAGATGAATGACATGTCTTGACTTGGGGCACCGTCACCCTGAGGGTAGTCTAAGTTTACGTAGGTTTCAGCTGAGACTGAAATTCAACATGTTGAAGACAATATGCTCTGGGACACTAGGCGTGTCTACCACAAAATCAGAAGAGGAAACTACACTGGAATTGGAGTCAAAGGTCTGCTTTCAAGCTCGCACTTATACTAGCTCCCAGCATTTAACTCCCAGCTTTAGTTTTCTCATATAGAAGGTGAAGATAACATTATGAGGGCATATGCTGTGTGGAGGTTATGGAGCCAAGCCCAGTGTACCATTAGGAGAAGTGAACTGGCTGGCAGCCAGGGGATTTCAGGAGGAAGTCTCTAAAATCCATGGAGACTAGGGTTTTCCCTGTCCTGATAATGGTGTCTTCTTCCAAGGCAAGATTTGTTAACCAAATTAATGAAGACTGACGTACAAACCAGCAGGGAAATTTATGTATGTATGTATGTATGTATGTATGTATGTATGTATCTATCTATCTATCTATCTATCTATCTATTTATTAATTTTGAGAGAGACAGAGACAGAATGAGCATGGGAGGGGCAGAGAGAGAGAGAGAGAATCCCAAGCAGGCTCCACACTGCAGGGCTCGAACTCACAAAACTGTTAGATCATGACCTGAGCTGATACCAGGTCATGAGTTGGACGTTCAACCAACTCAGCCACCCAGGCGCCTCATGAATTTATTAATTTGAGTGAGAAAGGTGAAGATCACCAGGGATGGACAGTAGTATTCCTTGGTTAGGGCATATTGTCTTTGTAGGCCAACTATTTTGGAAG
Organism: Lynx canadensis; assembly: GCF_007474595.2. Classification (NCBI taxonomy): domain Eukaryota; kingdom Metazoa; phylum Chordata; class Mammalia; order Carnivora; family Felidae; genus Lynx; species Lynx canadensis. The sequence goes on along the minus strand of NC_044311.2, from coordinate 21,670,875 downwards.
TACAGTCAAAGTCAGAACGTTACATGGGAATAGGATTCAAATAAAGGTAGGGGGTTTCATGGTTTGAATTTTGAAGCACCAGGGAAAGGGTAGCTTTATGTATCCTTTTCTATAATAGGGTTATTAGCTTCTCTGCCTTGTCATTATGAATGACCCAGCCATTGGCAGGTATCTTCAAACTTGTCTTATGCATGTCTGGGATTCAGTTGACTTTATAAATCAACTTTGCATATCTCCATCACAATGCATTTTATTGATTTTGTTGTGCAACTCTCAGAGGGCAACTTTTTTTTTTTTAAACCAAACTCTTCAGGGGGAATTCATCCTCTATGCTGCCTGGCAGGGTTTTGTACAGTTTAGGTGACATTGTTAAACTGATAAACGTTGTGTGTGTTACTCTTTCACCTTATTAAATCATGGAACCCAGTGGGCAGTAATGGACTCTGGCAAGTGGAGGAAAGAGTTCGGTAATCAATGCAATAGAAAAGTACTTTTTAACATCCCTACTTTGGTGGGAAACTTAAAGGACTTTTGTAATCACAAATAGAAGAGCTTATGTTATTTCAGCTTTTTCAGTAGCCAAATGCTGTGTTTAAACCTAGATCCCTGTTGATCAAATTATACATTGATCTTAAAAGCATTGTGAAAGACTTTATAAGGAATTGTCAAGTCTAGTAAAAGGGGAAAGAAAACATTTATAAGTTTGGGCTTTTTGCACATAAAATATACTTTTTTAAAAGGCTACATTTGAAAGAAATAGCACTAATCTGGGAATCAGAAGCCTGGAGCACTTGCCTTGCTCTGCCAAGCAGAAAGCTGAGACTTTGGCCAACTACTTCTCTGGGATCCCAGTTTCTGCAGTTGTAAAGAGAGGACAAGATTAGTTAATTCTATTCATATTTCAGCTCTCAAACGTTTTTGATACACCTAATTAGGGAGTCTTGGGAGGTGGGCAGTAGGAGCCAGATAACTTTTAAAAGAGTGACTATTTGGCAGGGAAGGGAGAGAGGAGAAGAGCTTCAAGTTTTTGTAGATGGGAAATCACTGACAGTCCAGGAAGTTACAGTCTAACATTTTCAATTTGCCAGCACTAAATGGTAGAGAAAATACTTGGGGAAAAGTCCATAGGAAGTCCCTCATAATGGCGAGCAACCATCCTAGTTTTCCTGGAAGTGAGTTCATCAGAAAGCAGGACTTTCATTGTTAAATAGGGGAAAGACATGGGCAGCAGGGGATGAGCTGGTCTCCTTCCTCCTAACATGCATTCTATACTTGTCCTAGTCAGTTCGGCCTGCTGTCCTGAAAATACCACAGACTGAGTAGTTTAAGCAGCAGACATTTTTTTTTCTCATGGTTTCAGAGGCTGGGAAGTCCAAGGTCAGGGCACCTGCAGATATAGTGTCTGGTGACTGCCTGCTTCCTAGTTAATGGATGACCGTCCTCTGGCTGTGTCTTTATATGATGGAACAGTGAGGGAGCTCTCTGGGGTCTCTTTTATGTGGGCACTGATCCCATTCATCAGGGTGCCACCCTCATGACTTAATCATTTCTTTTAAATTTTTTTTTAACACTTTATTTATTTTTGAGACAGGGAGAGACAGAGCATGAACAGGGGAGGGTCAGAGAGAGGGAGACACAGAATCTGAAACAGGCTCCAGGCTCTGAGCTGGCAGCACAGAGCCAGACGCGGGGCTCGAACTCACCGGACCGTGAGATCATGACCTGAGCCGAAGTCGGCCGCTTAACCGACTGAGCCACCCAGGCGCCCCATGACTTAATCATTTCTTGAAGACCACACTTCCTAATACCATCACATTGGGGCATAGGTGTCAGTGATGAATTTTGGGGTGGGGGGAGGGGACACAAACATTCAGTCTACAGCAGTATTATTTCAGTATAGGCTTCAGTTGTGCCTGTATTAATGGCAGCCAGCTGGTTGCGATATTTGCCACTAATTAACTTCAAATTCTACAAATGGTGTTTCTAAAAGGCACCATTTAAGTGATGACTGCCGTTTGAATGTCATAGGCAGGGGCATGTGCAGAAAAGGAGGCAGATTAAGAGGTAAGAGGACAGAAACACTCCCTCCCCCCACGCCCCCCAGTGTTACATACCCAATTATTTGTTCATTCATGTCTTTGGTATTACTGAGTACTTCCTCTGTGTGAAGCACAGTGCCAGTTGCTGGGAACGAAAACAAATGAATAAAAAAACAGATAATAGAACAGGAACATCTTTCTCATGAAATTTATTTTAATCTACCTTCTTGTTATTAAACTTGTCTTCCCATTCCTCCTCCAGAGCGCCGTCCTATAAGCGCCTCATTCATCTTGGTACTGAGCCCAGAGCCTAGTACTTGGTAGGCACTCAACAAATATTTGTTGAATTGAATTTCTATTATCCCCTTTGCTCTTTCTGCTTTAAAAAAAGCCCCTCTTTTCCCTTTTTTTGTCTCAAAGGATTCCACTAATATTTTTTTTCTAGGACCTAAAGCACTTGGCAAACATTTTCCAAGATCTTTACAGCCTGTCTCTGAAATAGATAAGAAGTACCCTGATAGCAATTGTACCCATCACTGGCTATGGTCTCTCTTGGTTCTCTTATATGCTATTACTGATGGTTCATTTGAGCTTCTACAGCAGGTCAAGACACAGTTTAATAGTGCTCATGGCTCATTTTGGGCATCTGCAGGGTAGTAGTCTCAGGAAATATGTGGGCTTCAAAGGTACTTATTGGAGGCAAATTCAGATCAAAGCAAACAGCACAGTAAATTTGCCAAGTGTAGGCCTCGTGTTCCACAGCACAGGGCCTATAAAGGTCTCCCGAGGACATAAGCCAGCAAGAGCCACCTGGTGTTGTAATTTTCCAGTCCTTCTGGAGACTTAGGTGAGGTCACTGCTGTTGATTCCATTTTGGAGTTTGGCAGCAGGAAGGGATCTTGGGATTTAACTTTGTCCGAGTGTCACTATGTTGAAAATAGGACAAAATAGGAAGACATTTATGACAAGGCTATTTGCTTTTTGCATAATGTCTGGAATTGAAGAACTAAAAATATTACTAAGTTAGAACAATCCTCAATTAATTCATATCGCATCCCAATGGGATAGATGAGGAATATGTTAATTTTTTTTCTTTATAGAAAGGATGACTGAATCCCTTAGTAATGATTGAGGGCCACACGTCAAATGAACAACAGCAGTACTCGCACACAGACGTCTAGAGTATAACACCACGAAACACTTCTTGTTTTCAACAGCTAGTGCACATTTGAAACGATGCAAACTGTTGGACTTTGCTCAGATTATAGGGCCACAAAACATAGAGCAGGTGCACTGCTTTATCTAATTTACTTATCATCCATCAATGTGACCTGGTATTTGCACTGTTAAATGACTCTTCAGTTTAGATTTGTCTAAATAATTTACCTCCTTTTTAAGCAGGCAGTTTGTAAATGATTGTGCCTTTTTTGCACTTGGGCAAATTCTGCACATGGGCAGGAAATACCCTTAAAGTTGGAAGAACAGTTGGAAAATTAATTGATGACAAGGTAATTAAGCCAGCCAGTCCTTCCTAATGTGTGTGTGTTCGTGTCTGTGCGCACATCGGAGCGTACGTGTGTCTGTGTGTTAGCTACTAGATGTTAGCATGAGTCATCAGCAACTCTTGAGAAAAAAATACAACCGTTCACAGTTCTGTAGGGTCTTGAGGGAAAGATTCAGTAGCAAGCAATTAGCCAAGGTGGTAATGCTTTCTAGCTGCTACTCAGAGATATATATACATGCTTTAAAAAAGTTTGTATCTATCCATCTATCATCTATCTATCTTAGAGTTAATACATGCATGTGGTTAAAAAAAATTACAAAGTGTAGAAACGTTCATAGTTTTAAGTTTCCCTCTTGTTCCTTGCCCTCCATCTGCCAAGACCCCTCAGCCATAGGTAATCACTCTTCTTAATTTCTGACATATCCAGATTTTCAGAGTTTCAAAAAATTTATAAAAGCCAATTAGAATTTGATTTCTTCCCTCCACCTATTGCACAAAAGGTAACAGGTTATAGACAGCCTTTTACAGCCTGTTTTCACCGCCTAACAAAAGATATTGGTGACCTTGCTTTAGCAGGATATAGAGAGCGCCTTCCGGCTGCATGCTGCCTCACTGTTTAGATCAGTATTTTTCACATTTTGACGTGCATCGGAATGACGTACAAGGCTTGTTAAAATACAGATTACTGAGCTATATCCCCAAGTCTGGTGCAAGAGGTCTGCGGTGGGATCTGATAATTTGCATTCCTGGAAGTTCCCAGGAGATGCTGATGTTGTTGTCTAGGGACATGCTTTAAAAATCACTGTTCTGGGGCACCTGCGTGGCTCAGTCAGTTGAGCATCTAACTCTTGATTTCAGCTCAGATCACGATCCCAGGGTTGTGGGATCAAGCCCCACATCAGCATGGAGCCTGCTTAAGGTCCCCCCCACCCCACTCTTCCCCCTCCTAGCTCATGCTCTGTCTCTCAAAAAAAAAAATCACTGTTTTAGGGGTTCACAGGCGGCTCAGTATGTTAAGCATCTGTCTCTTGATTTCGGCTCAGGTCATGATCTCATAGTTCAGGAGTTCGAGTCCCACGTTGACATCCGTGCTGATAGTGTGGAGTTGGCTTGGGGTTTTCTCTCTCCCTCTCTCTCTCTGTCCCTCTCCCCTCTCAAAATAAATTAAAAAAAAATAAACTTTAAAAATCACTGATCTAGATGTACCATAATATATGTAGCCTGTGAACAGAAAAAAAGGATTTTTCTACCCTCTTGCTGTTATAAACTCTGCAGCAGTGAATAGTCTTGTTTTTCTATCATTTCATACAGGTGTAGGTATAGTGCCAAATTGGTGGTGGTTACAATTTATCTTCCAGCGGTACACAAAAGTACCTATTACACCATATTAAAAAAAAGTCCAATATAAACTTTTTTTTGCCAGTCTGATAGGCAAAAAAGTTTGAATTTACATTTATCTTTTCAAAAAATAAGGACCATATGTATTTCTTTTCTGAAATTTACTTTCTTGAGTAAGTTATCTAATCATTACCTCAGTTTCTTTATCTTTAAAATGGGAATATTAGTAATTCTAAGGAATTAGGCAGCCCAAGCTGCTGACCCGAAAAACTTTGTTTTTGATCCTAGATAATCAATTAAATTTCACTTTATTTCATCACAAAGTGTCATTCATTTTTCCATTTATTTATCCATGGAATAATTATTTAGCACCTACACCTTACCGTCAGGGAATTCACTATATACTAGGGAAGGTCAGCATGCAAAGGATTATGTTACAGTAAAAGAACGGCTGTACTGAAGGTCCTTACAAAGCTGAAGAGGTATCATGACAAGGAGCCCTTATGGTCCTTCGGGGAATTAGGGAAAGATTTGTGCAAAGGTGCTTTGAACTGACACTTGATGAAGAAGAGTTTGCTAGATGGATGGGGTGGGGAGGGTGTCCTAAACAGAAGGACAGCCCGGGGTATGAGACCAAAGGGGTATGAGAAAATATGGGTATTAGTGAACTATAGTAGTGTTATTGCTTAAAGAGTAGGAATGGAAGAGGGACCACTCGAATTTTCTAGTTCACCTTTGCAGCGGGAGGAGGACCTCAAACCCTTCAAATTGGCTCATTCAAAACCCCAGACTATCATATGAAAGTGTCCCTCATATTTCCAATATTCTGTCTTAGTTCTCTCATCTGGTCCCCTTTTGACCATGGCATTTATGGTTTGGACTCTTCTTTGTTTCAAATGAAGATTTATCCACAGCCTTGCTGCATGAGCGTGCCAATTTAATGTTCCATCCATTTCCACATAATTCTTAATGAGAGAGTCAGAGGTTAATAGAAAAATAACATAGAGGGAATATATCTTAGGCTATAACTTTAAGAGTATATGTTCTCAAGGACTATTTGTGGAAATGAGGAGATGCTCAGACATATTACTGAGTAAAAGGAGAGGATGCAGAATGTCTTAAAGATATAATACGTGTTGTTTCTGTTATTTTTCATACACAAACTCATCCACCCACCCACCCACCAATCCATCCATCCTATTTATTTGGCTATGCAACTTTTCTTTTTAAAGTTAATGTATTCTGATATATTTCTACATCATTAAAACTCTCCATAGACACCAGTTTTAGGCTGTCATTGGCTACCATCCATGTATCATTGGGTGGATGGACCACAACTTGGCTGTTTATTCTATCATTAGACATTTGGGTTTCTGCATTTTTTTTCCTTATAAGCAGTGATAAAATAAATTATTAATAGAGTTTGTCTTGAATAGCAAGGCAATGGGTAAAGAAGATCTTTGTATAAAAATGTTTAAAAAAAACAAGCCAGGTATAAGAAAGATACTTTGGCTGCCATAGCAACAATAATAATGGCAACAATGAGCATTTCCATCAATTTAGCATTATTGGACTTTGCATTATGTTAAGATTGAGAGTCTGACATGTTTTGTATCTTGGGCTGCTTCCTTCTCCAAAGGCCACACAATGAGGTCTGTGTTGTCATCAACCCTCTTTGACACATGGAGAGAAATTTTATGTTTTAATAAAAAGCTATAGCATACCTTTTTGGGTTACTAGATTCTGATGGTTCCTTGTCTTTGAGCTGTTTTGTATCTCTCTGTAAGTTGCAGGTAGATGCGAACTCTGTCTTTTCCAGTAGAGATTTCATTAATGTTTTGCACTGTTACCTACTTACAGATAGTGTAGGTGTAGTTCTTTGAATTATCCTTTGAACTGGTTGTAACATCTTACTGGTTTCCTCATTAATTAATGCATTACATAAAATCTTTGGCACATGTTCATTTTCTGTTCATTTGTATGAGAGTCATGATCATACCTTTTTTTTTTTTAAGTTATCCTTTAATAGATAGAGAAGTTGGTGTAATCTAGGTTACATAGCTAGTGGAGACTTGTCTCACATAAGACTCAGACCACAGAGCACATTCTCTTACTCACCGTGTTATGCTCAGAAGCTACAAGATAAAATGGAGAAGGAAAAGCATGTTGCCTATTGAGACCCATGTGCTAATGGTTAAAGCCATTGTTTCCTATGGGGAATCAAATTGAACAGATAAGTTCATTTAGGAAGAGTTGGAAAACCTACATTTTGCCTAGAATAGGTTCCACCAAAAGGCATCTCCTAGCATTTGGGAATTAGAGCAATTAGCGGAGAAATCAGGCTGCTCTGCTGGGCTTAAGGACATTTCCTAACAAAGTCTACTCTGAACATGGAATTTTTAATTAACATTTCGAGAGAGTGGTCACATGGGGTAGGGTGCCCAGGGTGCTGTAGCAGTTGCTTTGTTTGAGTGAAGTCCCTTAGTGTTAACGGTTGGATATCTGCAGATTAAGTGGAGACAATACTTGGAAAATTGACAAAGTAATTTTTTTTTTTTAATTAAAAAAAATTTTTTTTCAACGTTTATTTATTTTTGGGACAGAGAGAGACAGAGCATGAACGGGGGAGGGGCAGAGAGAGAGGGAGACACAGAATCGGAAACAGGCTCCAGGCTCTGAGCCGTCAGCCCAGAGCCTGACGTGGGGCTCGAACTCCCGGACCGCGAGATCGTGACCTGGCTGAAGTCGGACGCTTAACCGACTGCGCCACCCAGGTGCCCCTCATTTTAACAATTTTTAAGCGTACAACTCAGCAGCATTACATTCTGTGTTGTGCAGCCATCACTCTATCCATTTTCATAACTTTTTCATCACCCAAAAAATGTCTGTATCTATTAAACACTAACTCCCCTTTCCCCTGCACCCCTATCCCTTGTAACGTCTACTCTATTTCTGTCTCTTTGAATTTGCTATTCTAGGTACTTCCTATCAGTGGAAGCATATTATGTATTGAGCTTATTTTATTTAGCATGTTTTCAAGGTTCATCCACACAGTACATTCATGTAATCCTCCACTGTAGTATGTATTAGAATTTCATTTTATAGTTAAGTAACGTTCCATTTTATGTATGCTGCGTTTTATTTACTCTTTCATCTGTTTATAATGGTTATGAGTGTAGAGCCTACTTAAGATTTTTTTCTCTCTCCTTCTGCCCCTCTCCCTAGCTCAAACACTGTCAAAATAATATTCCTTTATAACTATTGAACAAGTGTTAGGTTGATGCAAACTCTATAGCCATGAGTAAATAGATGAAGGATATGTATGCACCTGAAGAACCGTGTCACGCTGATTGTTTAAAATCATGGAATAACTTGCAGAGTCAAGGTCCGTGTATTTGAGCAGCCCACTTTTGGTATTACTACTTGAGTTCCAAATAGCTAAACATGGTAAAGATAGAAAAAAAAAGAGGAATGTCACTGTTAGCTGCTTTTCTGTGCTGTAAGACATTAGTTGAAATATTAACTTTTTCCTTACCTAAAGGGACAGAAACCGTGAATCCAATTCTGCTAACTCCCAGGGAAGACTAGATAAGAACCGTTCAATTACAGGTTGCTTATTTATCTAATTTTCTTGGCAGGATTTGCTTTTGGTGAAACAAATCACCTGTTGAAGGGGGAAAAAAAACCATTTAAGTGATTAAAATCTACTTCAGCTAATTTCCTCTTTAACCTATTTGTAAGCCAGCAAGAGCTGATAATTGTAATGAGTAGTTCTAATGGGAAGCGTTAGTTGACATTTGGATCTCATTAAACTTTGAGAAACTTCTGCCATCTTCTTCTTTTGAGTTCTTTTGCTGGGAGTACAGTTTTCAAGGTAGGCTTCTGTGCATAGAGTTTAATGCATAAGCTTTGAAACTTCAGAGGTTGGAGTCAGCTTTGCCATTACCAGCTATGTGAGCCAGAACAATTCTCAGTTGTTTTTGAAACTCAGTGTTTGCAGTTTTGAAATGATTTTCATGATAGATTGTTATGATAATTAAATGAGCTAATATAAAATGCTGAGATTATAGGTGCATAATACTCAACAATGTCTGGCATATGGTAAGCACGTATTAACAGGTAGGGCTCATTATTAATAGGAAGCTCTGAAATGGAAAAGCTAAACAAAGATCAATTTCCTCTTTGTAATTAACTTATCAATTGCTAGGAAATGTAGTCTACAAGTAAGAGACATTTGCTCTGTTACTAAGACAATACTAGAAACAGGCTTCTTTTCAAGTTCTGCTACCAAACTGCTTCTGTGTTATATGTACCATCCATTTGGAGTTCTTCTTTTAAAGGACATTTTACCTTAGGGGTCAGAGTGTATAATATTTCTTGAATAGAAACATCTTAGCCCCAGTGGAGAATTAAAATCAGTTAATGTGAATGTCAAACTTTCCTCTTGGTGTTTTAAAGTATATATCATTTAAAGGCGAGGAAAGTGTGAAATGGAGGAAGTGACTTCAGGACCCAGTGAATGTAGACGGTGTGAGAAAATGTATGCGAGTGAAAAAGGAGAGAAAGATTAGTAGCTTCTTGATATGGCGTGTGTGTGTGTGTGTGTGTGTGTGTGTGTGTGTGTGTGTGTATGGGGAAATCATAGATCATTGCTATTTTGTAGGCATGTCATTAACCTCAATTTTTACCCTTTTTGAGGCTGTAGAATATGAATAATAGTCCTAGACAAATAAGTCAACTTTTGATTTTCTGTGCAGAGGAGATAGTGGGGTTTGTAAACTGACTTAAGTATGTATTAGAATTTTTTTGTGTGTGAGGGGAACAGTTTGGTTTACTGTCTCAAGATATTTTGTTCAGGCTAACCTTAAAATTAATTTATGGTTTGAAGAAACATCTAGTGTTTCTGTCCCTTAGAATACCAGTTAAGGCCAATTTAGATGGATTTAAAAGTATACAAAAAGCATTCATAGTGTTAATAATCTATATGCAAAGAGAAATAATAGGGAGTGCCTGTTTTTATTTATTCAGTACTATACTTTGAGTTTAGATCTAATCTCTTGTTTATAGTGAAAAGCTGAGGATTTTTTTCCCAGTCTAGAAGTGGTTTAGCCTGGAGATAAAAATAGCCACACGTCACAGAAAGAACAGAGTTTGGTGCCTCTGCTCTCACTTTTAAAATGTTCCTTGATTTCCTAACCGTGTGCTGATTAGACATAACAGAATTCTGTTGTAGAAAGTGAGGCAACATCCTTATCAGAAAAAATAAAAACCAAACTCTGAGTAGTTGGGGCAACAGGTTGGGGGTGGGGGCTCAGAAGTTGATACTTGTATATTTCTCCTCCTTTGTAATTTCTCTTTATATCACCAACATTGTGTTTTTAGCTATCATTCATTTCTGTCTTGATGGATAACTTGATCTTTATCAACCTTTCTTTATCCTAGCTGTCTCAGGACCAGTTTCTAAAATGGTCTCCTGAATACCATCATCTTCTTTCTCTGGATGAGGGGGGATAAAACAAGAATAGGAGAGAGCACAAGCCTCATATTGCTTTCTTTGTTAAACTAGAATTAAAACTGAGATGCCATTTACTCTCACGATCCAAATTCCTGGGTCTCCAATCTACTCAAATAGGTGTGTTTCCATTTGGGGAAGAGTCCCTTCTTACCACCTCCTTCTGGGAAATAAAATCGTTTAGCTCCTGCTGAAATCTATATTGTCAAGGAGTTTGCAAGGTGTAGGTATATACTAGAGGTTGTTTTTGGTTTTTGTGCTTGTGTTTAGTGTATTCTATTGGAAGGTATTATGGGGGAGAGAGAGAGAGAGAGAGAGAGAGAGATTAAGTGGTGTCTGTAGCTTTTGTAAACAGCTGGGGCTTGGAGCAGAAACTCTTTACACTGTACATTTGAAAGTAGCATCTGGCATAGTGGGAACAACAGAGCTCCAGAGACCCCAGAAGAGGTGAAGTAGGAGAGCTTGTCAGGTTTCTGGTAGTTTTAACGCCAGACCTTAAGAACAGAATTAACCAATGGAGACGAATGAGATTTGCTTTAGTGTCTTAGAAAACACAGCTAATAGGATTTCAGCTGGAGTGAAAAGCATGTGGACTGTGATTGAAGAAGCAGGGGTTGGAGATGCTATAAATTAGTTTGAGGCTAGTCGTTCTCAAAGTGTGGTCTTCAGATCATCAGTATCAGTATTACCTGGGAATTTGTTAGGAAGATAAATTCTTGGTCCCCAGCCTAGACTCACTGGATCAGAAATTGAGGGCAGGACCCAAAAATCTATGGTGCAATGAGTCTTCCAGGTGATTCTGATGCATGCTGAAATTGGGGAACCATTATTTTAGGGCACTGGTGCCACTTTTCTTTACTGAGTCACCTTAATGAAGAAGTAGCTTTCATCTGTCCCCACAACTGATTGCTCCAGGCCTGAGAATGAATACATGGGTGGATAGCAGAGCCAAAAAGTGATGACACAACCTGGAAGGGCTTTGCATTTCATTTTCCTAAGACCTGAACTGACCCCCCCTTTTAGGTGTTTCGGTTTCTTCCCAAGCCTTAGCTACCTCAGTCTCTATTACTTTTGGTAGAGGCCATCACTTGTTTTTTTTCACTGTGGAACTGAGCTGTTCAAAATGGTAGCCACTAGCCACATACGGCTATTTAAATTAAAATGAAATCAAATTAAAAATGTAGTAGCTCAGTCATGATAGCCACATTGCAGTTGTTCAATAGCTACATATGCCTAGGAGCTACTATATTGGACAATACAGATATAGAACACCTTTATTTGTCTAATACTAAACTTGTAAACCTATGAGTAGTTTGCCCGTTTCTGTGGTGTCGATACCCCTACCATGACTAATTTCAAGCTTTCAACATACCACTGAACATGGAGTTAGTTGCAAAGAGATACACACAATTAACTTTTGAGAGACAAAGTGAATTAGTTCCAAGCTACCAATTTTACGGGAGAAATTCTTCCTTGATGGCAAAAAAATGCTGATTCTGTTCTTGATGTTTAAATTTCATTTTACAATGAGACTGGCTTTCCAAGAACACAATATTAATAGCATACTAAAAGTGGCCAATAACTTGGTCACCTTAACTCTGTTTTAGGTGTAAGGTGGGACTATACAATATACAATTTAACTTAAGACATCTTTTCCATGTCAATGGGGAAAAATGGATTGTGAAAGAAAAAGTGTCTTTTTTTTAATGTTTATTTTTGAGAGAAAGAGAGAGACTGAGTGTGAGTGGAGGAGGGGGCAGAGAGAGGGAGACACAGAATCCAAAGCAGGCTCCAGGCTCTGAGCTGTCAGCACAGACCCTGACACAGGGCTCGAACCCATGAACCATGAGCTCATGACCTGAGCCAAAGTCGGATGCTTTAACCGACTGAGCCACCCAGGCACCCCTGGGACCAGTGTCTTATAGTGCCTGTGTACTCAAAGCTAAACCACACAAGATGTTAAGGTGTATATGTTCTAGTCTGAATTTCATATTGAGTCAACAGTGGTGCTTCATTGATTCTTTCTACTAACTGAAGGTGTTTATAATCTTACCTGGTTGTGCATAGTAAGCCTAGTAGTAATGTCTTGTTTATTAATAGAAACTGGAAGGGTTGCCTTTGATCTGTGAGGTCATGAATGACTTCCAAATATGCTGTTAAAAGTGAACAATGTGCTTGACTTTTAAAATATTTGCCATTTATTGGGGCGCCTGGGTGGCTCAGTTGGTTGAGCGTCCGACTTCGGCTCAGGTCACGATCTCACGGTCCGTGAGTTCGAGCCCCGCGTCGGGCTCTGGGCTGATGGCTCAGAGCCTGGAACCTGCTTCTGATTCTGTGTCTCCCTCTCTCTCTGCCCCTCCCCTGTTCATGCTCTGTCTCTCTCTGTCTCAAAAATAAATAAAAATGTTAAAAAAAAACATTTGCCATATTTCTCATAAGAGAAAGAATGAAATCTGGCCTTTTGTAGCAACGTGGATAGAACTGGAGAGTGTTGTGCTAAGTGAAATAAGTCATACAGAGAAAGACAGATACCATATGTTTTCACTCTTATGTAGATCCTGAGAAACTTAACAGAAGACCATGGGGGAGGGGAAGGGGGGGGGAAGTTACAGAGAGGGAGGGAAGCAAACCATGAGAGACTCTTAAATACTGAGAACAAACTGAGGGTTGATGGGGGATGGGAGGAAGGGGAAAGTGGGTGATGGGCATTGAGGAGGGCACCTGTTGGGATGAACACTGGGTGTTGTATGGAAACCAATTTGACAATAAATTTCATATTTAAAAAAGAATAAAATATTTGCCATTTTTATAGTGCTTAGAAATTCTTTTTGAAAGATGGAAAATTATTCTGTTAAATTACACAAGTTAAACAAAACCCAATTGATATGCAGCCAAGGCTAGTTTTTAAGTATCATGATCAGATTTGGCAAAGATGGTTTTTTTTGACCAGGGCATTATCTGCATTATCTAATCTGTGTGTTGTGGTGTGTGTGTGTGTGTGTGTGGGTGACAGTGGAGGTTTATGGTCTTGAATGATGCTCCTGCATCCCAACGCTAGCAACTCATCTGTTAGATAAAAGTAAATTTTAGGTCCATGGATTTCACACCCCAAATACTTGGATATGAGAAAGCTAAATCATTCTTATCATATTTCCTTTCTTGAAAAGGAAAATCCCTTAAGTCTGAATGCCTCTGTTGCTAAGACTGTTAATTATGATAATCATAATTGGATCAGAATTATTAAACTGATAACCTCAATGAATCCATTTATTTCTGCAGAAAGATGATACAACATTTGGGTCAGATCGGGTCATTTTAGGCCCTTGGGAGTCTGCCATTCTAATGCTGGCCCAGCTCAAGCTGGGTGCCCTTGAATGACACCTGCTAAAAATTCAATCAATAAGTGGTGTCCAAATGTCAGAGAGAGTGATGCGAAGCAGGGACAGGTTGAGACAGTGTGCAGGATTTGATTCTGGGCAGTCAGAGTTTAAATTTGACTTAGAAAAGAAATAAGTCAGCATCTTTAATCCTCAAACATTATATGCCATCTAGTCAGTAGACTTAGTAAAGGTCAAGCAATCAATATGGTTGGCATTAGCAGAGATATGTTATGGGTGATGGTTTTATTCCTTGAAATTGTTTTTTATGTTCCAATATACAAAAAGGTAGGCAGACCGTCAGGTGGAGTAAAATAGAACTTGCATGACAGTGAAATGAACAGATTATTGCTCAAAGGGCTAAATTAAGAGATTCACTGAAATTGAGAAGTAATGGAGGGATCTCAAATGGCTTCCTCATTTGTCTCTGTTAAGGATTTAATATTTTGAATGTGAACCTATCCTTTGGGAGAAATTGGGCTGCCTGATGTACCATCAATTCAGCAAGATGGAAATACCAAGAGAAGCATAGCATGGTTCGTCATGTTGTTACTCTAATCTTGACTTAAACTAGAAAAAAAAAAAAAAAGGAAAAAAACATGAGTAAGTTTTTACCCTTGTTACTTGCAAAATCACTTGGAACATAGTAAAGAAAAGATAATTAGTGAAAATATTAGATTCTCCTGTTAAATTATATTTGTAGATCTGCAAACTGAGGAGAGAGGGGTCATATATTTTCCATTTATATATTATTTCTAGACAGGTAGTAGAACAGTTATGGAATGGAAAAAGATGAATAAGAAATGGAGAAGGAAGGAAAAATGATTTGGTTAAAAACCTAGTCATTTGAGAACTGAGGAGTCATTATATGAACATATTCAAATAAGAGAATTCATCAAGGCCATTCAAAAGTCAAAAGCTGAAAGCCCTCCTCCCACACTCACACACAAAAAAAGAGTTCTTAGTTCCTTTCTTCAAGTAAAAAAATTTTCAGAGAGTGTATGTGTTTTGATTTTTCACCCAGAAAGACTGCAATTGATCAAGAAATCTATGGTACCCTAATTTTTAAGATCTTATTATATCACACATATGTGTAATTAAAAAATTTTTAGATGTTTATAGATATGTATACATTTTTAAAATTTAATTTATTTTTTAAATTTATATCCGAGTTAGCGTATAGTGCAACAATGATTTCAGGAGTAGATTCCTTAATGCCCCTTACCCATTTAACCCATCCCCCCTCCCACAACCCCTCCAGTAACCCTCTGTTTGTTCTCCATATTTAAAAGTCTCTTACGTTTCGTCCCCCTCCCTTTTTTATATTATTTTTGTTTCCTTTCCCTTATGTTCATCTGTTTTGTATCTTAAAGTCCTCATATGAGTGAAGTCATATGATATTTGTCTTTCTCTAATTTCGCTTAGCATAATACCCTCAAGTTCCATCCACATACTTGCAAATGGCAAGATTTCATTCTTTTTGATTGCTGTGTGATACTCCATTGTGTGTGTGTGTGTGTGTGTGTGTGTGTGTACATCTTCTTTCTCCTTTCACCCATCAATGAACATTTGGGCTCTTTCCATACTTTGGCTATTGTTGATAGTGCTGCTATAAACACTGGAGTGCAGCCTACTTTTTTCTGACTGCCCATTTCCTTACTCAATACCCTTAATCCAGACTAAACACTCATTATGTCCTTTATTCTTTTCAGGTTAGGTGGGCTCCTCATGAAATAAAAGATCCTATTATGACTATTGCTTGTGTCATTTTCATTCTTGGTTAATTATTAGGATTTCTTGATGGCAAAGATTGCAGGACTACCAGCAACGTAATACATTTTTGTTCATGGTAGAAAAAACACTATTTCACATTATATATAATATTTCATGTTATGTGTAATATTTCATGTTATATGTAATTCATATTTCAATATTTATAATGTTTATATATTTTTGAGAGAGACAGAACATGAGTGGGGGAGGGGCAGAGAGAGAGGGAGACACAGAATCCGAAGCAAGCTCCAGGCTCTGAGCCAAAGTTGGACACTTAACTGATTGAGCCACCCAGACACTCCTTTACTTTATTTTTGATAGACAGAAAGAGACAGAGCACAAGTGGGGGAGGGGCAGAGAGAGAAGGAGACAGAATCCGAAGCAGGCTCGAGGCTCTGAGCTGTCAGCACAGAGCCCGATGCAAGGCTCCAACTCACAAACCACGAGATTATGACCTGAGCTGAAGTCGGACGCTTAACGCCACCCAGGCGCTCCCAGACGCCCCTTTAGATGTATATTTTTTGACCAAAGGTTGTGACATAGTGGGAGACAACATCAGTGACATTTTTCTGCTTTTTCTTAGATCTGAGACTGCTCTAGAATGAAGTTGGGACCAGTTATCAATGAGAAATTGATGGTCTTAAGTGGTAATTTATGTCAGATCCAAAGGCTCTGATACAATATCTTCAGGTAGCTGGGGTGTTGCAGATCTCACATGTAGAAAAGTTATCCTCAAGGTTGAAGAATTTCCTTTTTATTCAATCTTACCAGGACAATCTAGAGAGCACCGGTTGTAGTCCATCCATTGAGAAGAGTATATGTGAAGAAAGAGCATGATGGGAATGTGGAGAGTTCCCAGCCAGTTTTATTTTCTGGGCCATGATTCCCATTGTGCCTCCAAGTCTTTAACCTGTCCCTGTATCTACACCTTTTGCCCTGAGGCTGCATTTCCTCTAATACAGAGTCTACTTCCTTTGAATGTGGACATATCCTATGAATTGCTTTGGCCCATGGAATGTAGAAGTGACAGCATGCTATATCTGAGCCTGGGTTTCAAAAGGCATCGTGTTTCCCATATGTTCACTTGCTGAGCACACTGCCATGAGAACAATACGGGCCCAGCCTGATGGGTGGTGTGGACATAGTCTCATCGGCCCCAGACATATGAGAGAGTCTAGGCAATACCATCAGCAAGTCCGTTCTGGTTGACAGCCCCAGACACGAGAGCAATAAATGCTTAATCCTGGATGCTATTGAGGTTTAGAGGTTGTTATGCAGCACTATTGTGGCAAGAGATAACTGATATGGAGGCACAAGTTTCCAGATAGACTGAAAGTGGGGAGTTCTGAGTAATTCTTCAAGGAACCCTTGATGCTTTGTTAAAGTAAATAAGAAGACCTTGAAGTAACAGGCTTGCTTAGCCCAATCACCCCCCACCCCCAGGAGGCATTTGTCTAACTGAGTTGATTTGACCTGGGGGCAAAGGTTTCAGCCCTCTGTTTGGTAATATCAGTATGCAAATATATTTGTGTCCCTCCAAATCTGACAGATACACAGGTGTCTAGAAGTTATCAACTTAATACTCACACGGGACCTCCTGGTGTCAGTATTCTCTAGCAAGGAGCTTAGAAGTGGTTTAATAATGGCCATGGACTCATCTGTCTTTGCCATCAAGGCAGAATGAGCAAATTTTCCAATAGGATGTATTTGGGGAATTTAAATACATATTCTTTCCTTTTTTTTTTTTTTTTTAATTGCCAGGCCTATTTCGGATATATATGGAATCCATCAGTGTTCTCTCCTTTAAAGACTGCCATTGAATTGTCTTCTGGCTTTTAGTTCTGCTTCTTCCCCTTACTAGAGAAAACAATGGAGTTTTGTGAAAGCCCCAGGGGCTTTTGAATCTGAGAGGGACAAGCTTTTACCTCTGAAGAGCAGGGGAATTTGATTGAAAATAGAGGCTGCTTATGATTCATTCAGGGGAATTTTTCCTCTCCATCATCTTATTTGCCTAGTGATTTGATCCTATGTGGCTCTTCAGAGCCCACTGTGAGATGATTTGCTTCAGCTGCACTGGATCCTTTTCAAATATTTTCCAAGGACAAACACCCTCCCTACAGGTTTCCTCGGCTGCAATGATTGTCTTGTCTGGGGATTGTATTCTGATTAATTTAACTTTTAGCTTCCTTACCGCTTCAGTGGATTCCAAATTTGTCATGGTTAAAAAAAAAAATTCTCTGGGGAAGTTTCATGAAAGAAGTTGGTGAGAACAGGGCTTAGGATTTATTCTGCTGAGCAACGTTTAGAATGTGGCAGGGGGCTGAGAGGCACAGAGAAGAAGAATGGAAGGGGTGCCAAATTCTTCCTGATGCATGTTCATAGGTCAGGCATAATTCTATTCTGCAGAAATTTCAGTGATCATTGTTCTGCACAGAGGTGCTCCTGCCAATTGAGCAGAAAGCAGCGAAGAGCATGCAATATGCGACTGCAGCCAGCAGGGGGCGGGAGCGCCACAGCCATAAGCCACAATCTCTACGGAAGTTGCTTGGACCAGGTATTGCGCGCCGTTCTGGAAGCCAGCTGGTTCTGAACTCAGTGCAAGCCTTTCTTTTTGAAAGATTTTTGCCGTCACTGAATCTCTTCTGCTGACAGTATAGGCAGTAGAGTCAGTATGTCTGGATTTGAAACCCGGTGGCTGCCTTTGTCAGCTTTGTCATCTCTAGGTACCTCAGTCTTTCTTATCTGAAATACGGGAAAAGAGCATTTGTCCTGAGGATGATTGAGCTGACTTATATAATGCAGTTGGAACAATGCCTGGCTCTTAAGTACTTGATCGATATTAGCTAATAATAGTATAGCCTTTCCCTTTGCTCTCCACCTCCCTTCCTCC
The DNA here is from genome assembly GCF_007474595.2 of Lynx canadensis. Classification (NCBI taxonomy): domain Eukaryota; kingdom Metazoa; phylum Chordata; class Mammalia; order Carnivora; family Felidae; genus Lynx; species Lynx canadensis. The sequence goes on along the minus strand of NC_044311.2, from coordinate 21,652,442 downwards.
CAAGTCTGAATGTAAAAGCAAATTCGTGTCGCAGTAGGTTATGCATGCTGACTTCTCTTCATTTTCCAAAACTCATCACAAAAACACAAAACCAGCTCCGTGGCATTTTCTGCCAAAAATGCTTATGCTAAATCTAATAATGAGAAAATATCAGACAAAACCAATTGAGGGACGTTCTACCAAATAACTAGATGTGTGCTTCAAAAATGACAAGGTCAGGAAAGACAAAGGAACGGTTCCAGACTGTAGGGTCCTAAGTGGACAACTGAATGCAGTGCATGAGCTGGGAACTTATTTGCTATAAAGTATATGTGGGGCAATTGGTGAAATTTGAATAAGGTCTGTAGTTAGACAGTAGTATGAGATAGTATTAATTTCGCAATTTTGCTAATTGTAAACTATGGAAGAGAATGTCCTTGCTTTTAGGAAATACACACTGGAGCATCTAAGAGTAAAGGGGCATAATTTCTGTAAGTTGCTCTTAAATGACTTTAAAATGTGTCTATATATATATATATATATATATATATGAGATATATATATATGAGATATATATATATATATATATGAGAGATATATATATCTATATATATGAGAGACCATATTTGTTAGAACATTTAGCACCTCTGGAGAAAGGGTGTATGAGATCCTTTGTGCCATTCATGCAACTTTTTTTGTAAGCCTGAACCATATGAAAGTACAAAATTAAAAAAAAACCATAAATAAAATCCCTCATCTTAGATGCCTTCTTCACTAAGAAATTTTTCTGATGTTCACCTGCCCTGGCTCTTAAGTGGCAGATGCTTCCGCCCTGTGTGCCCTTGACCTGTGGCCTGTCACAAGTTACACTATATTGTAACTGCCTGCTTATGTCATTAAACCGTGAGCCCCGCTGAAAAAGGAAGGGACTCTCTTTTATCGTTCATCTTTGTATCACCTGAGCCTAGCTAATACCTGGCACAGAGAGGAAACTCATCATGGATTTGTTGAATGATAAGGTAGTGGAACTTGGCCTTATATCAAGGTTTATTTTCTAGGGGCCTGTTGTGAATTTTAGGCTTGCTTTTTAGGTTTTCTAGCAGGGATGAAGCTCTGGTTTGGGACTTAGCACATCTAGTCGGGAAGGTGAGTTCTGTCATAGTGCACATGAGAGAGTCTGTTTAGTTTATTTATACCTTAGCTTGGAGACACTGTGAGATAGAATTTGAGCTCTTTGAAAGAAAGCCAAATGATTGGTGGACTCTCTTTGTCTAGGTGTTTAGTTGGAGGAAATTCCACTGTTTATGGTCAAAGCCAAGTGTGTTCAGTATTAAAAGAACCATGTTTTTTCTTAAAATGTGGCCCCTGAATGCAGGCCACATTTCATGTGGTGTGCAATGAAGAGACAGCGATCTGAGCTGGCTGCAGAACTGACAGTAAGGGCATTAGTGAGAAGTGTGTGTGCTCACGGGGACTTCCTACTTGTTCCCAATTTTATGGGTAATGTTTGGGATATATAAAGGAAAGGTTTGTGCATAATGAGCTGATGTTAAATGCAGTGTCATAAAGATGCACCTCACTCCTTTATTTGATTTCCATATTAACTTACTCTCTTAGGAAGGTCTGCATTGTGGTCACTGTTTCCCCGCTATTCTTCTCTAATATTAACTTTCAAGCCAGATATTTTGCTATTTGGAAAAGACAACAGTGCCAAGAGATAATCAGTATAACTTTTATCTTTGCTAGGAGCCCAAAGAAGCCTATGTAGAAAAAGTCCAAATGTGCGCCCGTGACTCCGGAGGAGGAAACTCAACTACAGACTGTAAGGACTGGGAAGCCAAACCACGTTTTTCCTGCTGCGTTTTTTTAGTGTAATCTGGAGGGCTGGGGCTGCAGCATGCGTTATGTAGACTCTGTAGGAGTCTCTGTGAGGGAGGAAAATTGGATATAGAGGCTCTGGTCAGTATGAATCAGCGAGGAAGAACTCTAGCTCCCCACACCTCAAAAATACTTCCCTCTGCATCCCACCAATCAGAGATTCATTTGGAATAACAGGTTCTGCTGAAAACTGCAAATGCAAGTTAAGACTCCTACCACCAGTGTGAATTGGTTTTAACCAGGCATTTTCATTGCCTCTCCTCTAACACCTAGCTGAGGAGATGAAATAGTGGTCTCGTTTGGAGGAGGAGATAGTTTGGAAAGGGGGCTGACCAGGGGAAAATGCCGAAGCGGGATGCTTCGGAAAGCCGCACACAGTGTCTTAGCTCTTGGAGTTTGGGGAACAGAGGCAGGGAGAGGAGAAGTGGTCAAGGCCCCAGAAAGAAAAGGATGCAGTGGCCAAAATGGATGTTGACCACTCAGTAATGGTCCAGGAATCCCGCTTAGCATGTCACCAAGTAACGTGTAGGTCATGGTCCTGGAATTGTCTGCCTTGAAGATTACCTGGCTTGTTTCTCTCAAAGAATGAACTCTCTCAATGATATGTATATATCAGTGTTTATCTTGGGGATAAAGTATACCTATGTTATTGTCAGTGAACACTTAATTAAACATATAACGTTCCTGACACCTTGCTGTGCCAGCTGACACTTGTCTAGGATCTTACCCCTGGAACTTAATTCTCAACAACGTTTGCAGAGTACTTTGACAAAACTAACTTCCACGAACTTAAAAATAAAAGGAACAAATTCCGGAGCAACCAACTGAATATTCTGTTACAGGAACCATCCCTATAAATGGCTCATTTATTTAAATGGCATTCAGTCTCACATGGGCATTCAGGATTTTTAAGACAGACAATGGCTATTTCTCCAAACCCTAAAAATCCCATAAGATAGGGGCAGCAGGCAGAAAGCTTTTGTTCTTGTCAAAATCAGTCTCGACTTCAGTGTATTGCAGTGGCTACATGTCATTGTCATATTCTTGTCCACTCAGGCAGATGCCTTTGGTCCACATAGCCACAATTCTAGAGCAAGGAGCCTTTACAGTATAACCAAACAGCTGAAGAGTGTACAGATCAAGCTCAGAATTAGAAAGAGAGGCACCTGGCTGACTCAGTGGTAGAGCACGCGACTCTGATCTTGGGGTCGTGAGTTCATGCCCCGTGTTAGGTGTAGAGATTACTTAAAAATCAAATTTAAAAAGTAGAAGAAAGGAGCCAGGAAATGGCTTGGAGGAACTGGGACTTGCTGAGGGCTTTATGGGGAGGGAGAGAAAGAGAGAAAATCTGTAGGGAATGAATATAGGCACAGCAGGCAATATTCTTGCTCCCCAATTTTCCCCATAGTCTCTCAGGGTGACTTATTAGAGGAAATAGACTCTTTTGGGGAGAAATAAAGGTTTATACAAGGCCGGTAAATACATTTATGGGCCATCTGAGTCCACTTTCTCTGTCATTGCCTTTATTCAGGTGTATGTCTTCTGTCCTCTGGACAGCTACAACCATCCTGTGGCCTTGCCCTGAGCCTTCAGAGCCGTCCCCTACTCTACCACAAGGAGTTTTTTCTAAAATGCAAGTATTATTGTTTGACAGCCCTGCTTAAAAGCTTTCAGTGACTTTTTATTTTCTGTGGACTATATCACAAGGTTTATAGCATTAAGAAGCTTCATATTCTTTCCTCCAACCCTTATCTCTTATGACTTCCCTTTATTAGTTCTAGCTTCATGGAATTTTATAATTCATGTCTAAGCTTTCTTACACATGCCTGACAAACCACTGCTCTAACCTTCCAGAGGCAAATCAGGAATTTTTTTTCATCTTTGGAAGCCCAGTCCTCATAGCCGTACCTCCTAATTCCAAAAAGTTGAAGTGAGTATATTCACTGAGGTTGCCGCTCTACCTAGCATACGTATCTAACTGCATTTTTTCCTACAACCTATTGCAATTGTTTTTGCATTTATCGCACATGCTAGATTTTCACCTTCTTCGAGGTTAATATCTCATTGATTTATTTTTGTAGCTGTAACACATGGCACATAATAAGTGCTTAACAATTGTCTACTGGATCGATGAATGAACTGTTCATGCTTAAATCCCAGTATTTAGTTAGTAGCTCTATAAGTGAAGCTAAAGACTATTTGCCTGAAGTCAGCCCAGCCCTGGGCTGGGTCCCTGTGGGGGTTGGGAAGTGAGGGAACATTGGCTGGAGAGAAGGGTTCATTCAATACAGATGTGGGTTCATTTTTTTAGGAAAAAATAAACAATAGCTGGTGGGAGCGTCATTATTACTGATTGGGAGAGATTCATGATATGGAAAAATAATTACTGTTAGGTTAAGTAATGGCATGGGAAATATATCATAGTAGAGGCAGCCATGCGCATGTTTTTGGATCGGGATGAAATATATGGAAATAGTAGAATTAGGTAAACATGAGTTGGTTCTCAACCATATGGAGAAGGAGACAGGTGGCATCTGGGATGAGTTTGTGTAGAGAACAAAGACTGTGATCCTTTTTTTTTTTTTTTTTATGTCTGATCTTATTTGTTACTCTTAGAAAATTTTGGTTTTTTTTTTTAAGTTTTTAGAAAATGTTTATTTATTTTTGAGAGAGAAAGAGAGTGGCAGAGGCAGAGAGAGAAGGAGAGAAAGGATCTGAAGCAGGGTCTGTGCTAACAGCAAAGAGCCCTATGTAGGGCTCAAACTCATGAACCATGAGATCATGACCTGAGCTGAAGTCGGACACTCAACCAGCTGAGCCACCCAGGCACCCTGAAAAGTCTCATTTTTGACTGGACTCAGACTTAAAGGTAGAAGCTCTCAGGGAGGACAGCCCCTGTCTCCTGGCAATCTGTCCCTGGCATTTTTCTTTGGCCTTCTTTATTCTCTTGGCCAGAAATTTAGCATATTCTGTAGCATCTTCCTTATTTTACTTCATATGCTGTTTCTTCAGAGAAATGTGCCATTTAGGTAGATTACACACGGGGTAACAAGATGCTGAATCTTGGGCACTTTGGTTGTAGGTTTCTTACCTTCTTTATTTAAGGGCTTTCTCACAACATACTGGTGGACATCGTCTTCTTTAGAGGGACTGAAAAGTTTATGGCTTCTGCTAGCTTTTTTAGGTGAGCTCTTTAGGGGCTCTTTAGGCCCCAGGTGATGAGGCCCCGTAGTATCAGTGGTCCAGGAATGTCCTTCTCGCCTTTTGTACAAGGACCGAGTTGAGAACATTGAGGTTGGCATTCACAGTGCAACCCCAGACAGATTTGTGCTTTCTTTCTCCAGTCCTCCTTTGTCTGTACGAGGAATGCCCCTTACTCAGCAGCAGGTGGACACGGCCGTGGGTCAAGACACCCTGCCTCATGGAGAAGCCTGGTTTGTCGTTGCCACCACTAAGTCAGACCGTGTAACCCTTCCGTTCTTCACCCACAGCATCAGCAGCAACTTCTGTGGCCATTTGCTTCTTACAAAAGCTACGGGGTTTGCATTCATCATCCACATTGATGAGTTTCTGGCAGCCAGTAGCTGGAAAAGAGTTGTTTAGCTTCTTCCCAAAGCAGCCTGCCGCCTCTGAGGTGCCACAACAAAGAGCGACTGTGATCCTATTTTTTTACCGCATCAGGACTCTCCTCCCCAAATATGAGGAACCTCCTCACACTATGCAGCAATGTCTCGGTGACGATGAGCAATAAAGGTTCATGAATTTTCTATTTATCGGTGCTGTAACAGCTGCTACAGTTAGAGGCTCACAGCTTGGTACCTCAGCTGTATACAACTTTCTGACCCAGTGTGTAGCTCTTCAAAAGATATTTTATAATGAAAATTTTCAAACACACAAAATAGACAGATTTTACCCATGTGCCCATGACCTAGTTTTAACAAATATCCATGTTTTGTGGTCCTTTTTAATGACATATTTTAAAGCAAACTCTAGACTCATATTGCTTCAGACATCAGTATGTCATGATGTGTCTCTAACTGATAAAGATATCAAAAATAATATAACCACCGAGCCATTTTCACATCCAGGGTTGCTTTAAACACGTGCCAGGACTTATTCCCTTCCTTTCCCCTCATCCCACTTGTCTGTCAGGCTGTACATACTGGGCCCCATTATGCCCCAGCTTTGTCTTTCTGAGGGAGGAACCGGCCATTGTACCCATTCTCGTGTGCGAGCAGTCTTCCATTTGCAAAACACCATCTATGAAGAATGAAGTTTCCTGGCATTTGCCTTTGTTCAGCCCGTACCTGATATTTTAATTAGCAAAAAGATGTATTCAATCTGCACACTAATCTAGGACTGTTTCGTGTCACCTCTCTCTGATATGACAAAAGGTTCATTTTTAAAAATCAGAGAGTGCATTTAAAGACCTTAGAGGAGGAAAGAACGTGGAGAGATAGTAGGGAATTTCAATTTATCAGAACTTCTGTTTTGATTTTTAGTTCAGAAGCCAGGGTCTTGAGATTTATATCTTAACCATGAGAGGATGCTTTTAGAAGTTTTATAAGTGATGTTTAGGATAATGATAATAATCACTTTTGCAATTTATTTTTCTTAAGAAAGCCGGTGGGAATGAATCCCTTGTTGAGAGTATAGTATGGAGTTTCTAGACTAGCCCACAAGCTCCATCAGAGCACATATCTAATTATCTTGTACATTGCACTGGTGATTGCCCCTGGTGTTCTGCAAGTTCTAAGCATAGTAATTTCCCTGTGAGTGTATGTTGAATGAACAAAGATAATGTACAGTTTTTCCTCCATTTAAGATGTCATGTTAGCGAGGCTGAGATCTAGCAAGATCTATGAACTATTCCTTTCCCTCCAGCAGAAGCCACAGATGTTGACTTCATCCTGCGCTCCTGACTCATCTCCTCCCCGGCCTTTGGTTTGGATTGTATCTCTCCTTCACAGCTTCTCTGGTATGCAGCTGCCATCCTTTATTAGCACATGACTGACCCAGCATCTGTGCTTTCTTACTGAATACAGAGCAGGGAGAGAAAAGCAAGAACTCTCCCATTTCCACTCTACCACAAGCTTATCTTTAGGGAGGGATGATGTGGGTACCAAGAGGGAGAAAGAGAATGAAGTGGGTGAAGACATTTGAGTGGTTTGTGTAAGAGGTTAAGCAGCGATTGCAAATGGGAGTCATGGTTATGGGCCACGCTGTCCTCCTGAGTTTTTAAGATCAGAGGGCACCATTTACTCAGATTTACTCACCATTTACTCATAATATCAGAAATGAGGTGCTCCTCGCATGGGGATTTTTCTACTTTTTAGAGAAAAATTGCTCTCATTTGTTGGTAACATGTAGGGATAGAAAGGAAGAAGTCTGTTAGTTTCAGTGATTGCATCTAGCATAGTTTCTCTTGCATTTCTAGGACTGAAGCCTTTGTTGGTAAGACCTGCATGAAGATGTTTGCGTGGATAAACACCTGCAAGTTCAGATCATTTGGCTTTTTTTTTTCTGAAGGTGTGAGAAGATGGGTTGAAGGGTGACTGGGTGAGAATGGCTTGTAAAGAAGACCTGTTAACTGTAAATTTTTGAGAAATGAATCGTGACTTTGTTGCTTTACTTCATTTATACAAATTTACAAACAAGATATGGTTTCAGGAAAACTGGCAGCAAAAAAAGAAAAAAAAAAGAAAATATGACTCCTAGCTTTTGCATCATATCTTTTTTAGACTCTTCATCTTCACTATTTGTAGTTGCTGGTCTAATAACTTTAATAGTTGCTGGTTTAAGTCTGTTAACCAGGGTATGCTGATTGCAGTGACCAGTAGACCTCAAATATGTTTCAAACATAATAGAAGCTTATTTTTTGTTAATGGAATAGTAATGGGAATGTGCACAAGTGAGCACATAGCACTCCTCTACTGTCATTTAGGGACACAGGCTAACCAAGGCTCTGCCATGGAGAGGCTTTGAAATGTTCCCAGGTTTTCTTTTTCTTTCTCCTTTCTAGTTTGTATAGAAAAGAGCAAATTTGTGTCAACTTTGGAAGTGGATTACATAATTTCTCCTTGTATTCCCTGGGTTAGAATTCAGTTGCACGGGCATATCTGACTTCAAAGGAGTCTGAATAATGTACTTATCTAACGTAGGTTCTCTAGAAAATAGAATCTGAGGCAAGGACTAGGTGTTGATGTTTTTTATGAGAGATATGAGTCCAGGGCAGCAAGAGTGAGAGAAAAGGGAAGTGAGGCAGGGAAGGATGGTAGCAGGGCGAGGTAACATACAGGCTATACTTCACAGAAAGTTGAAAGAGATAGCAAGTCACTTAACAGGTCAACCCACTTGGCCAGGCTGCATGGTGAAATCACTACTGAGAACGTTCCATTGGAGGGAGAAAAGGAAAGAGAACTTATCTACCTGGTTCTTTCCCATCTCTTTGCTCTTCCTGGTCAAGGTTTGCACCACAGTTTGCCCTTCAGCACTACTGGTGTGCACCGTCCAGCGTCTTCAGCAGCTTCTTAGAAGCCAGAACAAATGCTCTTTGGTGTGGCATTTCATCTGAATCTCAGTTAGAAAGAGGCAGGAGAATATGGGGACTCCAGTGTGGCTGGTTGGTCTCAAGTAACAAAAATTCTGAGTATGTTGGTTGTGATGGCAGCTGTCTGGGGGATAAGTGAAGCCAGTACAATCTGCAAATTGCAAAAAAGGGGTCTTACAGTCTGCCCCTTGCACCATCGAGATCCGTTTATGACCTCTAGTTGTATCTAGTTCACAGACTAAAATATGGGACATTTGTTTGTTTGTTTGTTTGTTTGTTTGTTAGTTAGAACAAGAGGACATCTTCCTGGAAAGTAGAGGTACAAGTCCAACCAGTCACAGAGTCACTTTCAAGGTGAATTTTCCTAGAAGAGATAAGGCAGGAAGGTCAGCGAAAAGCTACTACTGCTTCTTCAGTGGGTCCCGAGGCTGTAATACTTATCATTTTTCTCCTCCACCATCCAGTATAGAGTTCCTCACCTTGTGCAAATACTCTCACTGGTATGCTTGCCTAGTGGGGTGACCCAGACCCCAGACTGGGGATTTTAAGTCCTTTGTTGTCCTGTGTTACTGGATAATAGTTGTTCTAATTGACCAATGACAGTTAGTAGTGGGTGTAGAGATACTGTTCTGAATAATAGTAAGTATTCACGATAACCACACTTCCGGTTTGGTGGAGGAAGAATTTATTGATTATAAGGGAAAGGGAATATAAGGAATTAAACAATTATATAGTAAACATATAGAGGGAGAGAAGTACAGAGAAGAACAAAGAAGGCTTAATGCATCAAATCAAGTACTTAACAACATCCAAACTTCTGACTGGGGAAGCCCCGCATTGAACAGCCCGGTTGGAGTCCCGATTGAGGGGACAATCCGGATGGTGATTTATGGTTAGTCATTAGGTTTGCCTATGTGCAGTCCTGAGCGAGCTGGATTTTTGGTTTCTTTTATTATATCTCACGGTTCTAAGAGTCTGGGCATGTGCATATTCCTCTTCCCCGCCTAATCCATTCCACGGGGCCAGCCTGGTCTGGCTCAAGTTGGTGAGGCATGGGAATCCCACTTGGCGTCAGGAACAGAAGGGCCAGTTCTGACCCCCAGGCCAGATGTGGAGTACAAGCCGACTAAGCGCCCCCCCTTGATTGTGTATATGTGGCTCTGGGAAAAAACGCATGACAAGTCACATGAACAATTTCTGTACAAAACACGTACTAAGAGATGTCTTAGTGAATGTCTGTATTTTTACATATTGTGTAGAAGCAACCCTAAGATCTCATGGTAATCAAGGTTGATTATCTCAGCCAGTACGTTAACTCCTTTCTGTGATCACTTCCGTGGAGAATTCAGGCTATCCAAGTGGTAGGTACAGCTTCTGGTTCAGTGGAACCACCTTGCATCCCCTGGCAAGTGTTCCTCTTTTGGGAATCAGAACCTAGGAGCCTAGGGTTATGGAACTGAAAGCACAAATGCCACAAGTGGGCTACAGAGTGTGATGATAAGAGGGGACACTCATATTCCTCTTTGTTCTTGTACTTTTGTATTCAAGTTATTGGAGACATAGTACCACATGTCAAGTATTGGAGTAGCATCTACACTGCATCCTGGAGGTCAGAGTCTCAAGTCTTCAGTGTATTGTTCCTAAGCAGGCACCCTAGCTGAACCTTTAACAGATCATTCCGCTATTTTTTTTCTTTTTTCGCATGGCTGCTTCTGAGTGATAAACCCATTTGTTAGAAGGGCATGGATGATCTTAAGAATATACCCTATAATCAACAACAAAGCGGACAGGTTCTCTTACATTGGCTACTTAAGAGTCACGCTGTTGGAAGCAACAACCTCTCCTTTTCCTCTCTGCCATCTGCTTGGCAGCCGCAAAGCAACAACTGTGTGTGAACGCATCTCCGTCCGTGTTGGCCAGGCTGGTGCTCAGATTGGCAGTGCCGGCTGGGAGCTCTATTGCCTGGAACACGGCATTCAGCCTGATGGGTAGGTGCCAAGTGACAAGACCACTGGGGGAGGAGATGACTCCTTCAACACCTTCTTCAGTGAGAGGTTCTGGCAACCATGTGCCCAGGACAGTGTTTGTAGAGCTGAAATCCACCGTCACTGATGAAGTTCACACTGGCACCTACCACCAGCTCTTCCACCCCGAGCAGCTCGTCACAGGCAAGGAAGATGCTGCCAATAACTATGACCAAGAGCACTACACCATTGGCAAGACGATCGTTGACCTTGTCTTGGATTGAATTCAGAAACTGGCTGGCCAGTAAGCAGGTCTTCAAGAGCTGCTTAGTTTTCCGCAGATTTGGAGGGGGAACTATTTCTGGGTTCACCTCCCTGCTGATGGAACTTCTCTCCATGGAGAGATGGCTGGATGATGGATTATGGCAAGAAGTCAAAGCTGGAGTTCTCCATTTTTCTGCCCCCCCCCCCCCAGGTTTCCACAGCTGTAGCTGAGCCCTACAACTCCATCCTCACTATCCACACCACCCTGCAGCAGTCTGATTATACCTTCATGATAGACAATGAGGCCATCTATGACATCTGTTGTAGGAGCCTCGATATTGAATACCCAACCTACACTAACCTAAATAGGTTGATAGGTCAGATTGTGTCCTCCATCACTGCTTCCCTCAGATTTGATGGAGCCCTGAATGTTGATCTGACAGAATTCCAGATCACCCTGGGGCCCTATTCCCACATCTACTTCCCTCTGGCCACATATGCCCCTGTCATTTCTACTGAGAAAGCCCACCATGAACAGCTTTCTGTTGCGGAGATCACCAATGCATGCTCTGAGCCAGCCAACCAGATGGTGAAATGTGACCTTCGCCATGGTAAACACATGGCTTATTGCCTGTTGTACCATGGTGATGTGGCTCCCAAAGATGTAAATGCTGCCATTGCCACCATCAGGACCAAGAGTATCATCCAGTTTGTGAATTGGTGCCCCACTGGCTTCAAAGATGGCTTAATTACCAGCCTTCCCCTGCGGTACCTGGTGGAGACCTGGCCACCAAGGTACAGCAAGATGTGTGCATGCTGAGCAACACCACAGCCATTGCTGAGGTCTGGGCTCTCCTGGACCACAAGTTTGACCTGATGTATGCCAAGCATGCCTTTGTTTACTGGTATGTGGATGACGGCATGGAGGAAGGAGAGTTTTCTGAGGACATGGTTGCCCTTGAGAAGGATTATGAGGAAGTTAGTGTGGATTCTGTTGAAGGAGAGGGTGAAGAAGAAGGAGAGGAGTACTAAAGTTAAAAAATCACAAAGGGACCAGTTTTACAGGGAAGCTTATTCTGCTTTGAACATTGAAAAGTTGTGCTCTGATCAGTTAATTTGTATGTGGCAGTGTATACTCTCATATACAATTATTGATCAATGCTTTAAAACACAACACTTTGTTACAGATCCAAGCTATCCATTTCTCTGATGGGTTTGAATGAAGTATTCCCTGTCTTAAATGAAAAAAGAAAAGAAAAGAAAAAGGATAACACAAAACAGGGTGTGTCGATAATTTTATAAGCCTAACTAAGCTTTATGTGAAGAATCTGAATACTGTACTCTTAGCAGAGAAACATACTGTGTTTTGTTATTGGATAGAAACATAAGAGATCAACTAATTCTACTGCCCCATTTTACAAAAGAAAATGGAGGCCCAGATGGAAAAGAGTGGCTTACTGTGGGGTAATAGCTAATTAACGGATGAATTTGTGCTGCATCCAGGTTTTTTGACTTCTAGGTCCTTGAAAATTTCATTCTATAACATCATCTTTAAAGCAAACAAACAAACAAAACATGGGTTCATCTTTTGAAATTTCAAAGTGGATTTTTAGATGCAAATTGGATTAGTTTCGAGGTTGCAATTATCTTTGTTTATCCTTTGCCACGATAGATAGAATTGTGGGGATTTTTTTGGTTGTTGTTCCTGGAAGTGGTATAGTTGTCCATGGGGAAGCAAGGGAAACATTTGTCTTCAGGCAATAATTACTTTCCACTCTTTCAGGGCTTTGTTGAAATCTCACCTCCTCCAGCAAGCCTTCCCTACATTCTTTAGTTTATGGCAAACTTCTCTTAATTTCCAGGGGAACAATTGTCCATCTTTTTGTTATTTTTACTGTAAAACAATTATTACAAGATCACAAGAAAATAAATGAAAAGAAAAAAACTAACATTCTGTCATTTCAACAAATTAAACCATTTTCATTTTTCACAATTACATTCAGCATTTTGTATGCATATATAATTTGTATGCCACTGGATATTTTTGTAATCATGGCATAGATATATATTTGTAGTCATTTCCTCATTTGGCAATGCATGATCACTTTTTCAAGTTGCTACATGATTTTCATAATTTTATTTTGAATGGCATTACTCATTACCTTTTGGATATTTCATAGGAATATTGCAATTAACATGTCTGAGTGGACTCAGCTTTTCCATTCAGCATCATGCAGTTTTAGGCAGAAAAAGTCCTCAGCTTCTCCATCTCATTCCTATCCACTGCTTCCATTGAGTTGAAAAGTCTAATTTTCTACTGCCTAAATATTTCATAATCAAAAACTCTTTTTTCCCACTTCATCACTGGCTTAGACTTCTTGAGGCTCACCAGTCCAATTTCAGTAGCGCTCATTCCTACTGGTATCCTCCTTATGGAGGCATAAGTAATCTTTCTAAAATGAAAATATGATACAATACTTTTCTGCTTAAAATCGCTCAGTGATGGGGTGGCTGGGTGGCTCAGTCGGTTAAACATCCAACTTTGGCTCAGGTCATGTTTTCACAGTCTGTGAGTTCAAGGCCCGCATGGGGCTCTGTGCTGACAGCTCAGAGTCTGGAGCCTGCTTTGGATTCTGTGTCTCCCTCTCTCTCTGCCCCTGCCTTGCTCACACTCTGTCTCTCTCTTAAAAATAAATAAACATTAAAAAAAAAAACCATTCAGGGGCTCCTGGGTGGCTCAGTCAGTTGGGTGTCCGACTTCGGCTCAGGTCATGATCTCACGGTTCGTGAGTTCGAGCCTCGTGTCGGGCTCTGTGCTGACAGCTCAGAGCCTGGAGCCTGTTTCAGATTCTGTGTCCCCCTCTCTCTCCGCTCCATCCCTGCTTGTGCTCTGTTTCTCTCTGTCTTTCAAAAATGAATAAACCTAAAAAAATTTTTTTTAAAAACATTCAGTGATTTTCCTTTGTCTGTGAGGAGGTTGCCAGTACTTGAAACTGGGGTTATTTTGCACAAAAATGTAGATTTCTGGTTCCTCTTGGGGAATTGAACATCTGGGCACAGTGGGTCTGCTTTCCAGCATGGCACCAGAAAGCAGAAGCTGAGTGGAGGCTGTTTCTACAGACAAGGCAAATGCTCCCCAATCTGACCGGGAGGTCCCCTCAATCTGTCTTGGTGCTCATGGGCTTTGAGTGTGAGATCCCCTGACTGTCTAAGCCAAAGCCTAAATTCCTGTGAATGGCCTGAAGGTTCTTCATCACAGGCCCTGTTGAGTTCTTTAACCTTATTATTGCACTTATCAAGAGATAGAGAGGGGCTCCCAAATGTGCCTTGTAATACCCACCATCTTTGCTCACCTTTGCATTGGCTAGGGGAAACTCTTTTTCTTCCTTCCAGACTTGGCTGCATCATCACCTCCTCTCTGAAGACCATCCTGATTTCTAAAAGCTACCGGGTGGCAGAATGATCTGGAAAGGGATTTTACTTCTCATCCTATTCTATGACTAGTTTTTCCCTGCTCAGGCGAGGAGACCAGGCAAGAAGGTTTCTCTTGCTGCTGCCTCCTTAATCCTTCTCCACTCCTTCTTGTCTGGCTCTCTTCTCTGCTTTCCTAATCCTTTCCTGTCTATTTAATTCAGCAAAAGTTTATAGAAGGGCTGCTGAGGGCACTGGATGAGTGAGGGGATGAGTAAGGTTCCTGCAGTGGTAGGGCTTACATCTGTGTAAGACCAGCAAATGTGTGATGGTGGCACATGAACAGGTGCTTTAAGTCAGATATGAGCAGTGTGCTGTGAACAGGTGCTGGTGTTGGCCAGCCCTGTTTGGCAAAGGCAGGGAAAGACGATTGCTTACATTTAAAAGGATTTCTTAACAGGATAATGGAATCATGTGTTCCTCATAACTCTGTCTTATGCTTTCTTCTCATCTGTACATTCCCTTCTAAGCCTCTCTAATATTTCATTTTAGAATGTGACAGGTTGTCTGATTTTGAATCTAACCCCATTACTTATCTCTGTGACATTTGCTAGACCCCTTAAATTCTCCATGTCTGTTTCTTAATTTTTTTATTAAAAATTTTTTTTAATCTTAGAGCAAGAGTGTGCATGAGCGAGGGAGAGGGGCATGGGGAGAGGGAGAGAAAGAGAGAGAGAGAGAGAGAGAGAGAGAGAGAGAGAGAGAGAGTCTTAAGCTGGTTCCATGCCCAGTGCAGACCCCCTACTCTCCAGCTACGCAAGCCGGAGAACTAGGGGTTATACTTGATTGTTCCTCTTCATCCTCACCTATCCAATCAACCACCAATACCTGTGACTTCTTACTCTGAAAGGTCGCTTATATTTGTCCATTTCTTTCTGTTTTCACTGCCTTCCACCCTAGTCCAAGTTACTATCATTTCTTTTAGAGTAAATGCAATTACCTTCTTATTGAGCTATATAATTGCTTAATGAGACAGAATATTATTTTCACCTGGTTTCCATTATAAACCATGCTCTGTCTTCATTGGAAGAATGATTGGAATAGAGAACCACCCCCCCCCCCCCGCCCCCGCCAAATACAGTCCCCAAACTTGAATCATATCACTGTTAAGGATATTAGGTGATACCAAGATATAGTAGGGCAAAAGGAAAGTAATTTTTTTATGAGCATAAGGGAAGGAATTTTGTGGTCAAATACTCAGTAGAGCAGAGGAGGATAGAAAAAAGGAAAGAGAAGGGAGGAGTAAGGGTGAATAACTAGAAGATGATAAGAATATGAAGGCCAGTGAAAATTCATAGCATGGAGAGCCAATAAATATTTTTTTAAATGCTATAGCTTATGTCTCCAGGGCTTACAAAGACATAAAATGCTATAGCTT
The DNA here is from genome assembly GCF_007474595.2 of Lynx canadensis. Lineage (NCBI taxonomy): Eukaryota > Metazoa > Chordata > Mammalia > Carnivora > Felidae > Lynx > Lynx canadensis. Next base: position 21,636,958 of record NC_044311.2, on the reverse strand, counting down.
AATTGTCATTCTCATGTGCTTTGCTGAGAACTAAATCCTTCCTTCTTCCTTGTTCCTCTTATGAAAGTTTTCAAAATCTTTTAAGAATTTGTGAGGGTATACTCTGTTTTGGGGCAACTGAACCTAGTTTTATGAGTAGGTTAATGCAGTATGTCACAGAGGAGCCATGAACCCAGAAGGCAGAGGTGGCCATGAGCAATAGGCCATGGGAAGTTCCAGAAACTGGAGCAGAACTTTGGTCTTCTGTTAGGTCATGGGATTGTTCAGAGCTTAAGACAATTATTCCTAGATCTCCAAAGAGACGAGGGGTCTCCAGCTGACATCTGCTTGACATTTGCGTCTGCATAAAATTGTTCCTTCCTATGTGACAAAATGATACTCTGAGAGAAGCATGTAAATCTAGTTTCTTTTCTTCTTTGTGAAAATACACAGCCAAATCATCAACTGTCTTAATTTCAGGATCGAACAAATCAGAACCTGATTGGGAAATGGCATTCCAACAGGCTGGATTTATTCACAGCTCTGCTTCGTAACTGGGTGCCAAGGGATTTGCCAATGGGAAGTAACTGAACTTCTCTGTGACCTCATGTTTCTCATCAGTAAAATAAGGGATTTAGGCCAACCATTGTTTTCTAAGCTTTGATCTATATATCCATATAACAGAAGATGTGGGAACTTCCACATTTCCATTCACAGCTAGAATGACTGTATGTCCGATTTACTTCATATAGGCCCAGTTTGTGCCTGTTTCCTGGCATCATTATTAATCATGCCCCATTTCACTCTCAAAGATGTCCAGATGTGGATAATAACATCACAATTTCCCTATTAATAGGAATTCCTGGAGTAGAAAATTTTAGGTCAAATAATTTTAAGCAGGTGTTTTAACTGCAAAACTTTGCAGATTCTTTAATATGCTAATGTGTCTCACAATTCTTCAAAAGAGAGGGGTGGTAGTTTCTAGGATTTTGGCTTCGGAATCCTTATTTTGCTTCTTCTGGGAATAGGACAATGGGACTTATTTTGGGAAAGAGTATTAAATCATCTTAATTCAGCAAATATTTATCAACTACGCTGTGCCAAGCCCTGGAAGAGGCAATGTAGAAATAGTGACTGGTAGAACCTAACTTTGCCTCAAAGTAGTTTATAGCCCGAACCGTGGGAATTAAGATTGTACACAAGGAACTGCAATTCAAGGTCACATTCTAGTTTTTTTTTTTTTTTAACTTTTTTTTAATGTTTATTTATTCTTGAGAGAGAGAGAGAGAGACAGACAGTGTGAGCAGGGGAGGGGCAGAGAGAGAGGGAGACACAGAATCTGAAGCAGGCTCCAGGCTCTGAGCTGTTAGCACAAACCATGAGATCAAACCCACAAACCATGGGATCATGACCTGAGCCGAAGTCGGACACTTGACCAACTGAGCCACCTAGGTGCCCCAGTCACATTCTATTTTTAATATTTTACTATGATGCCATGTAATTAGAGGCCAAGATAAGGTACAAAATTTAAATCCTAAATGAGTGGTATAATCTGTTAGCATTGTGTCAAGTGAAGGTTTCTTTCTTTCGTTTTAAAAATTGTTATTATTAACTTTCTTGCTCTTGGGTCCACATTCATTAGAACTTGGAAGCCCACCCAGCAGCCCTCCTCCTACTCCTAGAAATGTGGCCCTGAGGGCCTAGTAACTGGCCTCTCCAGAGCAGACAGCCCAGAGGCTCTACGGTGGGCCAAAACAAACAAAACAGTAAGAAATGTTTTCTGGAAGGCATATGGCTCCTCCCACGCCTGCAGATGTTCACTCTGGTCTGAGTGCACATCCTCCCCAGAGCTTCCAGACCACCAGCGCCATTCCAGCACACCTTCTTCCCCCTCTAGCCCCAAGGCTTCCTTGTGCTAGGGCAGCCATTTGGCAGGGTTCTGGGGCCAGCAGAGGCTGTGAAGTCAGAGGGGGAGACGGGACCTGGGTACCTTTCCCATTGTGTCTTCTCCAGAGCCTAGCTGCTGAAGCATTCCTGCTGGAACTCCTGGAAGTCTTCCTCAGCTACCTTCTTCTTCATCTTGGCCACAGGCTGGTCACAGGCCTTGCAGCCCTAGTTCTGGCCCACAATCTGCTGAGTGACTGACTCAGCCACCGTGCTTTTCGCACTGATTATAAACTTCAGGTTTACTCTGAGGTAGTCTTGACACTCTTGCTTCTGGAACTCAGCAAATGCCAACTTGGGCACCTTTCCCTTGGCTGAGTTCTGCGTGTTTCTGGGCTTGGGTTGCCTTTGCTTTCTGGCGGCGCTTCACTGGAGCCCCATTGGGCTTGGCCTGGCCTGGCCTGGGGTGCCTTGGGCACTCCCAGCAGCTCCAAACCCCACTGCAGTGGCCGACAACATGGCTGCACTTAGCTCCACCCACAAGCCCACAAATTATTATTATTCTTAATTCCAGTATAGTTAACCTACAGCGTTATATTAGTTCCAGGTGTACAATATAGTGATTCAATCAACACTTCCATACATCACCCAGTACTCATTACAAGTGCACTCCTTAATCCTTATCACCTATTTCCCCCATCCCCCCACCACCTCTTCTGGTAACCATTAGTTTGTTCTCTATAGTTAAGTCTCTGTTTCTTGGTTTGTCTGTCTCTTCATTTTTCTTTGTTTGTTTTGTTTCTTAAATTCCACATGCGAGTGAAATCATATAGTATTTATCCGTCTCTGACACTTATTTTGCTTAGCACTTTATACCCTCTGGCTCCATCCATGTTATTACAATTGGCAAGACTTCATTCTTTTTTATGGCTGAATAATATTCTATTACATATATATGTTTTTTCCCATTATGTCATTACACACACACACACACACACACACACACACCATCTCTTCTTTATCCATTTATCTATTGATCAATATCTGGGCTGCTTCCATAATTTGGCTATCGTAAATAATGCTGCTATAAACATAGGGGTGTATGTATCCCTTTGAATTAGTGTTTTTGTATTTTGGGGGCAAATTCTCAGGAGTGGGATTATTGGATCATAGGGTAGTCCTATTTTTAACTTTTTGAGGAATCTCCATACTGTTTTCTAGAGTGGCTGCACCAGTTTGCATTCCCATCAACAGTGCAAGAGGGTCCCTTTTTCTCCATATCTTCACCAAAACTTGTTTAAGTGAAGGTTTCCTAGACCCAATACTGGATGAATATATTCACTAAATCTCTCAGAATATTCATATAGTGGTCCAGAGAACCAGAATTTTCATACTTATGCAGACCATCTTATTTTAAGATTCAGAGTCTCAACAGTGCCTATGAGGAGATGATTGGTAGGGTTATTTGTAAAAAGATGTTGGAAATGCTACTTTGTTGAAAGTTCTTGTGAGTAGACTGTGATTAGACAGTTACTAGGAGATTAATTTTTGGTAGAATTGTTATGGTTAACAGCAATAATTAGCACTTAGTGGGAAATATTCACATGATAATTTATTCACATATTTATTTATTCCTTACAAGAATCAGATTTTATCAGTATTTGCTCTTTAGAAAAGAAAAAGCGAAGCCCTGACAGGTTGAAAAACTGACCCAAGTTTTCCCGGCAGAACCAGGAATTTACACCCAGGCAGTTTTTCTCCAGAGCTTGCGTGCTTCTTCACCACTAAATGTCAACAGATATTTGTGTGGTTGACTGTGTGCGGGTTTCAGTGGCCTCACCTTAGTGGCCTGAAATCAGCCATGGTGAGAGTGTTTACACCAAGAAATCAGTAAACACTACAAATCATAGCTTCTCCTCCCTACCAGAGTTGATCGTCAAACATTTACCAGCACTCCTGGTTGCAGACACATTTGGAAAGCTGGGACTGAGTATTGCAGGTTATTCATTGGAGAATTGTTAGTGCTGTTTGTGTGTTGTCTAGGTATTTTCATCAAATGAGGATCCATTTTAGTCTGAATTGGAAGAGGATATGCAAAATGAGAATTCTCACGATCATTAAATAATTGGATCTGGGAGTCTTTTCAGAAAATTAAGTGCTCTATGCAGATATTTCATTTCAAGACACTCTGGGAAGGAGTTATTGTCCAACTGCAGTTCTGTTTATGCTTCTTTTGCATTTCTGAAACCCATTATTTGCATATTTCTCACGGCAATTACTTTGAATTCATACTCTAGTTATTTGTGTATGTGTATTTTCTCCCAATTAGACTACACAATCCCCGCTAGAATCATGTCAGATCAGACCACAACCCAGGAGACCGCTTAGTAATGTTTCCAAAGTGAGTTAAATGTTGATTGAATTAATGACTTTTTTTTTTCTCTTTCAAATACTACTTGGTGATTTAGGTCGAATGGTAAAGGAAACTACTTTAAGAAAGCACTTGATGTAATTCTGATTCACAAAGATTTTCTCAAAACAGATAATCCAATGTATTAACCTGTTGAAATCATGATGTTTCGGATTCTATGCTTGAAGATGTAACTTAATTATAATTTTATTTTTCTTGTTTCAGGTAGTACTAAAAGACTGACTTTTTTGTTTCAAGACCTATATTAAGGTAACTACTGGTTTGTGTTTATACATCTAGCTTTAAACCGGTTTTGTTTTGTTCTGTTTTTTGTTTTGTTTTGTTTTTTTCTCTTTCCTCTTGTTAACTCTGATCTTGGCAGTTTGCAAACCACTTTTTTTCCCTAGGTAAGCAGCCCTTTTAACTTTAGATTACAGATTCTATTTTAAAAGGCTTTTTAAAAATATGTCTTGATGGTTTATATTTATTTAAAAATTTTTAGACTCAAAGAAGTGATTTTATTATTTTTTTAATTCCTTTGATAATTAAATATATTTGGAATATTGTTTTAAAAAGATATTCTTTAGGGGTGCCTGAGTGGCTCAGTGGGTTGAGCTTCTGACTTTGGCTTGGGTCATGATCTCCTGGTGTGTGAGTTTGAGCCCCCCCCCCCCCCACCCCCCCCCCCCCCCCCCCCACCCCCAGTCTGGGCTCTGTGCTGACAGCTCAGAGCCTGGAGCCTGCTTCAGATTCTATGTCTCCTCCTCTCTCTGCACCTCCCATGCTCATGCTGTGTCTGTCTGTGTCTCTAAATAATAAATAAACGTTAAAAAATTAATAAAATAAAAAAATAAAAAAGAGATTCTTTAGAAAGGGTGAAGGGGCAGATTTGGTCTTTTCCCCCTAGCGAATCATCAATCTGCTAGCTACTCAGCTAAGGACTCACAACTTTAGTGTGACCTGGGAATTTGGTAGAAATGCAGTGTCTTAGGCCCCACCTCAGACCTATTGAGTCATAATCTGCATTTTAACAACATCCCCAGGAGATTTGTATGCACATTAATGTTTGAGAAAAGCCAATCAATTGGGTCTTTTTCTGAAATTCACCCTGCTGCATAAGCAGCTGACTATAATGTATTCTTCCATGCAGACCACATTTTGGAATTCTGATTTATTTGATGGCTTAATGTTTATTGAGTGCACCTGGTGTGCTAGATGCTGCAAAGAAAATTCGAACCACCCAGCCATTGTTCTATAGTTACTTTACTCTCAAATAAGAAGATACAGACAATTTACTGTTTTGTACTTAAATATACATATACATTGAAAGAAAAAAGGAGTTGGGTAGAGGAAACAGTGAGAAAACAATCCCACTACAGAGGATGTGGCCCATTGTTAAAATAAGAGTAGATGAAGGATATTCATAGACACAAATAGAAATGAAAGAAATTCTGTCAATCATCTATGTTTGGTGGGGGGAAAGCGAACATCTGGATGGCTGAATTTTGTGTAGACGAGGTATCTGGATAATTGCTTGTATTTTCCACTTCTCCTCCAGATGTGTTAGCATTGTGTTGCTGTAGCTCAAACCCATTGCTTTCAGACATTTCATGAATTTTTAGTAGAAAAAATTCTGGAAGCATTGATTTTATGTCTCTATTTCATTCTTTATGAAAATTATAGCATTTTAAATCTAGTATTTGGTCAAGTTTTGCCCCCTTGTGTAAAATTACCACTTTGTGCAGTGTATGTGGGAGACATTCTTAGTCACTATTATGAAGATATGTTGAAATAAAAGTAAGAATTTTGAAGAGGTCCAGAATTTGTCACCCCGAAATGTGCCACTTTGGCATAAGGATTATTTTGAACTGAAGGCAATTGAGAATCCACAAATCAGGAAGAGTTTTTTTGTTTGTTTGTTTGGTTGGTTGGTTTTTTTTTTGTTTTTTTTTTTTTGTTTTTTTTTTTTTTTTTTTGCCTTCCCCTGATCTGCTAAAAGCAGGGCATAAATTTCTCTTTATGAAGGTGTCTCCCTCCCTTGTACTAGGGAGAACAACTCTTTTACTGAAGTCATACTGAAATGAGTCTGCAAAAACGAACCTTACTAAGGTAACCCTTCCATTCCATTAGTTTTCCTCATACATTTCTTAGTTACTTTCATACAATTTATTGTTCCTCAAAGCCTAACTCCCTTTCCTTTGTTAAAATGGTATATAAATCCCACAGTCCAACTGCTTGAGTTTCACTTCTTTACTGTGAACTCTATGCATGCAAAATATTAATACGTTTGTATTTTTTTTCTCCAGTTGTTGGGTCTTTTGTCAGTTAGATTTGCATGCCCCTAATCACTGAATCTAAGAGGGTACAGGAAAAGTTTTCCTGCCTAACAATTTTTTTTTTAATTTTTTTTTCAACGTTTATTTTTGGGACAGAGAGAGACAGAGCATGAACGGGGGAGGGGCAGAGAGAGAGGGAGACACAGAATAGGAAACAGGCTCCAGGCTCTGAGCCATCAGCCCAGAGCCTGATGCAGGGCTCGAACTCCCGGACCGCGAGATCGTGACCTGGCTGAAGTCGGACGCTTAACCAACTGCGCCACCCAGGCACCCCTTCCTGCCTAACAATTTTAACTCTACTAAACCTTTCTTTTAAAACTTTAATAAATCATTTCAAAAGAGGAAAAGAGGAAGTCAAGAAGGAAGGACATGAAGGTAAGATATGGAAACATGTGGAAAGGCTGGGACATCAGTAGAAATGGAATGCGAGTTTTTTGGAATGAGCTATTTAATCATGTGTTTCATCTAATCATTACTCTCACGGTCAATGACTGCAGGCACACTGTATGCAGAGATTATTATTGTCACACCCTAAGCCTGCAGTGAGGTCAACTGTTAGATCAATAACAACTCTGCTCCATCAGATAAGGAATCTAAATGAGAATTGCCACTGTTAATCAGGTATCTTGAAATCCTTGAATAGGACACTGTGATAAATGATTGCTGACTATTCTTCTCTCTTTAACCTCAGTGGACTTTGCTCACCCACATTTTTAATTAACTAATTTAGTTCAGGATGTTTAAAATGCTCAGATCCTTTCAAAATTCTCCCCAGGGAGGTTATTCCTGGAGTAGACATCAGTAAGAATGTCCTTCCTTTCTTTGTAGAGCTATATTTGGCACATTTTGATTTTTTTTTCTCAAAGAAATACATTTCTAAGGAAGACTATGGTTTCACATTTCACTTAGCACTTAGTTCTTTACCTCCCAGAATGGTAGCATTTTAAAATTCAGCAGAAATATGTTCTTTATGGTATATTAAACAAAAGTCAAAGCTATGGAAAATTACAACCTTTGGTGCAAAAGGAGATACCTTCTGCTTTTTGAAAGTTAATTAGTAATGAAAAATCTTTTAGAAAAAAATATTGAGTTAAATTGGGGTTATGGGGAAGTCTTAACAATTAAAAGATATTTTGTACATTAAAAAAGACTGAGATTTTGACAGTTACAAATATTATTTAGTTTTATATTTTATAGTCATGATCTTTTAACATGTGTTAAGTTCTGAAATTTCACAACTTTGTATTTACATCTTCTTCTCTACAACATTGAGAAAAGCCCATGATGTTATTTCTTTTTTTTTCTTTAATTTTTTAATGTCTATTTTTGAGAGAGAGAGACAGAGAGCAAGAAGGGGAGGTGCAGAGAGAGAGAGAGAGAGAGAGAGAGACAGAATCTAAAGCAGGCTCCGGACTCTGAGCTGTCAGCACAGAGCCAGACACAGGGCTCGAACCCACAAACGGTGAAATCATGACCTGAGCCAAAGTCAGGTGCTTAACCAACTGAGCCACCCAGGCACTCCTATTTCTAATTTTGTAACATTAGAGTTGCTGTAGTTAGCAGAAACAAGCCTATCACCAGAGAATGAGACTGACGAGCCAGTAAAATAAAAACTCATGACTTTTTTTTTTTCTTTCTCTAACTTGACTGGTAAGTTAGTGAAAGTAGTTAAAACACTCTGGGTTGTGCAGTGCCCCACCCACCTGCAGCTCCTCAGCCCCAGGCCAGAGGCCCAGATGGGGGAACCTCGGGCTGCAGCATCCCTGGAACATGGCAGTGGCTGGACAGGAAGTGAGGAGGGCACTGATGGCAGCAAGTGGGTTGAGGTAGATGGGGACCCAGATGCAGAAGGTGTGTGGAGTCCGGACATGGAGCAGAGCTTCCAGAAGACCCTGGCCATCTACCTGCCGTGTGGCTGATAGAAAATCATCCTGCCTAGTGAAGGCCAGGTGTGTGGTGGGAATGAACTGATTGCCTGCTGCAACGAGCTGAGAACAGGGGAGACCCAAACCCAAAACCCGCAGACAGGTCTTCAGGCACATCCAGGTTCTGGCCTGAAGGAAATCAAGGGAAGTCCAGTCCAAGCTCAAGGCCTCGAGTGTGGACCAGGTTTCCAAGGACAAGGCTTTCTAAGGACAAGGGAGCACCACATTTACTACCTGGTCAGGGACTGAACGGGGGCCCCAAAAGTGGCCTTCCCTGGGAATACCTTCCTCCTAGGAAGGACCTCTAGCTTTCTTCATGCTTATTTGGGGAGCGGGCTGCTCCCTCTTAGAGGAGACCTTAAAAATTGGGTGGTTGGTGAGTCGCAAGGATGAATCCTGATATTGGGACATCACAGCGGTGTCTGAAGGGACAGGTCACTCCAGAGCATCAGGGACTGGGGACAGGAGTGAGACAACAGTGGGACAACAGTGGGGTACTGCACTGGTTTCTCAGGCTCCAACACTCGCCCTCCCCCAACTTGGTTCTGGATGTTTTGGAGGGCCTTAGATACGTTGGTTTGTCCCTCTGTTTTGCAGCCCCTACCCCTTTCCCAGTCTGCCTCTCTTTACCAGCCCCACCCTGTGACCTTGAGGTCAAATATGGAAGGCTAACCCTTTCTGTGCAGAAGCAGAGCCAGATGGACCCTAGAAAAAAAATTCTTTTAATATTATAAGAGATATTTATAAATGGGTATTAGGGTCAGAATTTTTCTCAGCTGGATAAGCAGTGGGGTGAGGCTTTTAAGTTTAATCCCCTCTGTCTTTTTTTTAATGTTTATTTTTGAGAGAGAGAGAGAGAGAGTGCGTGTGAGTGGAGGAGGGACAGAGAGGGGGGAGACACAGAATCTGAATCAGGCTCCAGGCTCTAAGCTGTCAGCACAGAGGCTGATGTGAGGCTCAAACCCACGAACTGTGAGATCGTGACCTGAGCCGAAGTTGGCTACTTAACCAACTGAGCCACCCAGGCGCCCCTGATCCTTTCTTCTAAATAAGATGAGGGCTATACTGTGTTGCCTCCCCTTGCCCCCGAACTCTGTTGGTTTGTGTTTTGACAGAGGATTCAACTATTTTACCAAACAAACAAATGCCCACAAAACAGAAAAGCAAACCCCCCAAAAAACCTCACTATGAGTTGTCATAGCATGTCATTGAAAAACGTTTTAGGTTTGAGTCCAGCTTTCTAGTTCCAGAAATCTTTTTGTCTGTTCGGATGAGCTCTGTATAGCTTCCAGCCTGAAAAAAAAAAACAAAAAAAACAAAACACACTGACCTCTTTTGGTTACCTTCATGCTAGGTATTTTAATTGTTGCCCTTTATGGCATTTATGAACCACTGTTTTTAGTCATTTATTGTAGCAAAACAAAGTATACCAAAACACTGCACTGTAAAATAACAAAGGTGCGTCAGAAATTGCAAATACGTGATGGATATGGTTTGTCTCTGCAGCACACAGACGGGGGCCTCAGCTGGGAGCACTCATGTGGCTAAGTGGTGGCTCAAATGAACGGGGGCTGGAGTTATTTGGACACTTCTCACTCGCGTGTCTGATATGTGGGCCGGGACGATGTAAGGGCCGGGCTCAGCTGGAGCTCTTGACAGGAGCACATACACGTGGCCTCTCCACGTGGATTGCCCTTCTCAGAGCCAGGTGGCTGGGTGCTGAATGGGAGCGTCCCAGGAGGGAGCATCAGGAAAGTGAGAGTTCTGAGACCCACGTGGAGTTGCGTGGCCTTTTGTGAGGTGCCCTCAGAAATCGCAGAATGTCGCTTCTACTCTGATCCAAGCGGTCACAGGTCTGCCGATGCTCAAGAGAGGTGATACAGATCTCACCTCTTGATGGAGCAATATTGAAGAGTTTGTGATCGTTTAAAAAAATTTTTTTTTAATGTTTATTTATTTTTGAGAGGGAGAGCGAGAGCGAGAGCAAGAGCGAGAGAGAGAGAGAGAGAGAGAGAGAGTGAGCGCATGCATGGTAGAGGGGCAGAGAGAGGGAGACACAGATCAGAAGCACTCCCTGGGCTCTGAGCTGTCAGCCCAGAGCCGGACGTGGGGCTCAAACCCATGAACCGTGAGATCATGACCTGAGCTGAAGGGTAATGCTTAGCCGACTGAGCCACCCAGGTGTCCCTGTGATCATTTTTAAAAACCACCACAACACCCAATTCATAGTGCTTTTTTTTCTTCCTAAAAGATTTCTCCCTACTAATTATCTTAAAAAGCAGTAGAAAACATTGGGTGCTTTATGGTGGGAAACCAGATGTGGGTGCTGTGTTCAATGATAAAGTGCAGGAATCTTATCAATGAGTTCCTTTCTGTCTCCCAGTGTTACCCAGTTTATCAACACTGAGTTCCGGAAAAATGTTACGGGGAAAATTAATTGCCAAGAGAATTCTGTGTGAATTGTGTTTCTTTCAAATTCCCTAACAGTCTATCAGGCTGTTGCATTAGCATCCTTTCTGATGCAGCCTTCAGTAACTATGGCTCTATTAGCTGTTCATTTGCGGCATACAATAGACCCCAAAACAGAGGATTGCTTTTGAACCCAGCCATTGTTTCATGAATATTAGAACACAAATCAATGCATATTGACTAGGGTTGTAGAGATGAACGTGATAACGTTGCCCTCCACACAATATCAAAAAGATGCATACGGCTAGAACAAAAATAAGAAGCACTTAAGTTTTTCAAGGTATTGAATTTTGGGTACTGAGCTAATAAGTTCATTTCTTCAGATGCTTGAAGCTGTATGAACAGACACTACTACACTTTCTAAAGTACCTGTTTCTGTGTGGAGAGTGGTGGGCAGGAGGCCAGAGAAGCACAATTACTATAGGGAACACTCCCCTGACACTTTAACGAGCATATGTCATTTTTATTGACACTCAAAACAAACATGTGAGGTGGGGTTTAACGTTCCAGATTTATAGATGGGCAGATTGATGTCAGGGATTTTCTGCCGCATGTCTCAGGTCACTCTGTTACAATGGTGAAAAGATTTAAACTCCTCAGATAAATCGCCTTTGGAAAGTCGTACCTGATCCTCCTTAGCCAAATTAAAGTACTCCTCCTCTGTGTTCTTATAATACCTCTAAATCTCTCCGTATCCAACAGTTTGTGTTACAATGGTCTTCTGTGTTTCTCTCCCCTTGACTTAGAAGGAAGGACCATGTCTCATCTATCTGTACCCACTAAAGATTTGAGCTAAAGTGACCAGTGAAGGCTTTGTAGAATGAATGCCTGATGGACGGTCCTTTAACGTGAAAATTCTCTCTACCAATTCATGGTGCATTTCAAGGCAGAAGTATTCTGTTAGAATATGGTGAAGAGCAAAGGGTATTTGTAGATACGACAGAAGGAAGCCATAGACATAAAAACCTGTGAATCATTGGTGGCATTGTTTTAGCTCATTCTCTGGACTGTACCAAGGAACAGTAAGAGGGCCCGTGTACCTGCACAGAGCGATGTAGGGGGAAATATTAGGAATCTTAGGAATTGAGGTCAAAGAGTTACTGCAATGAGAATCAGATCTAGTTGAGTCTTGTAGGAAAGATAAGAATTCTGTTATGACCAGACCTAGCTGTGGAGTGATCCATTTATTTTTTTTATTAAAAAAAATTTTTTAATGTTTATTTATTTTTGAGAGAGAGAGAGAAAGCACAAGCAGGGGAAGGGCAGAGAGAGAGGGAGACACACAATCTGAAGCAGGCTCCAGGCTCTGAGCTGTCAGCACAGAGCCCGACGCGGGGCTCGAACTTGGGAATGGTGAGATCATGACCTGAGCCGAAGTCGGAGGATCAACCGACTGAGCCTCCCAGGTGCCTCTGAGTGATCCTTTTAAAATCTGTTGTGAGAGTAATAGAGCAGGTCTGGGCAAGAGTGGAAGCAGGGAGACATTTTGTGAGCGACTCCTTGCAGTGATTCAGAGGCTGTGGTTGCTTGGACAAAAGTGAGAAATAGTTGTATTTTGGATACATTCTGAAAGTAGAGCCAACAGGACTGAGCAGATATAGGGTGAAAGAAAGAGGAGTAAAGGTGAAGCCAAGCTTTTGGGCTGAAACAACTAATGGGATGGAATCCCCATCCACTAAGATGGGAAAATGCATAGATGAAACAGGCGTAGGAGGGCTGACAACACTGACTCCATCTTGAGCTGTCTGTCTCTGTCTTTATCTTATTCATGCCAGTGCGATGACTTCCCTTGCGACAACACGCGCCAGGCCCTGTGGAGGTTAGTGTGTGCCCTGAGCAGAATGCGGGACTGCTTGTTCTGATCTTCCGTAAAGTGACTCACCGAAGGCCCCGCTTCAGGTAACTGGTAGAGGTGACTGGTGCCCAGAAGGCCTCATTTTAGATAACTACCCTGTGACCTCACCATCAGGCCCCTCACTCTATAAAAGCTGGCCATTAAGATCTGGGCTTGGCAGAGAATAGCTGCATTGTCCCAGGATTGTTTGCCCAATTCCCCCTCTGTAAGTTGCCCTGAATAAAGCTGTGTATAAATGGTATGGAGTGGCTTGCCTCGTGTTTTGGTCTTAAAGTACCTTCTCAGTCTGGAGGATACATTGCTGACCCCTCCTCCACCTTCTAATATACAGGTTTTGAGAAGGAAGATGAAGAGTTCACTTGTGGGCAAGGTAAGGCTGGAGGTGAATATTAGACACATAAAGGGATAACATTAAGTAGGCAGTATTATTGGAGTTTATGATTAAGTTGAGAGAGATGATTTTTGCCTTTAGGAGAGAGAGGGCATGTGGGAGACATCTCATGTAGAGATGGTAGAAAAAGCCAGGCGACAGAATGATAACACCAAGGAAATGTGTGCATACAATAAAAAGAGATCCAAAGTCTGAGGCTTGAAGCATTGCAGATCACAGGTCCAGGAGAGACAAGAAGTCTGAAAAAGAGACCAATAATGACCTATGAGTGAGAGGGGAATATAGCTATGATGTTTGAGCCCAACAGAAGATAGGACAGCAAGGAGAAGGTGTGGTCAGACGTCAGTGCTGTGTCAAGCGTGCTGTGGACTGAGAATTGATTATTGGTTTTAGCAACGTGGAGGACATTGGTGACCATGTTAAGAATAGTTTTGGTGGCATGTTGGGGTGTGAAAGTCTGACGATAAGTAGTTCAAGGGAGGACTAGAAGGGAGGACTTGACGCCAGCAATTAATACATGATGCTTCAAGTTTTGCTACAAAAAATATCAGTGAACAAACTGGAAGGTGGCGTTCTGAAAGTTTTTTGGTTAATTTAATACACACACACACATACATACATATATATACACACACACACACATACATACATACATATATATACACACACACACATATATATACACATATGTATATATGTGTATATGTACATATATATGTGTATATGTACATACATATATACACATACATATATATATATACACACATATACATATGTGTGTATATATATATATCTCCCAATGAAATGCAGTATGGAGTAGACAACATTACCCGTCAAGTATGTAAAATTTTCCTGCAGCCAAGTTTAAAGGCTTGATTAGATTAGGTTAAATGCTTTTGTCAGTAATCTTTCATGGGTGATGCTGTGCACTTGGTATTGCATTTTGTCAGGAGGCGCTAATATCAGGTTGTCTAGTGATTCTACATTTCTATTTTTTATTATTTGGTTAGGGTTGTGTCCAGTGGCTATTTCTATTTATAAAGGCACAATTTCCCTTTTGCAATTTGCAAACAATCTGTGTAGTGATAGTTTGGCACTATGTGGACATTTTGTTTCTCTATTTCATTTAGTGCCTAAATCAATTTGGAGGACTTTAGATGGTGATTTTCAAATTTATCATTTCCCCCTACATTTTTAGCTAGCTTTTTTTTTTCAAGAGCTTTTCTCATCAACTGAGAATGAAGTGTACTTTCTCCAAAAAGCTTAATTCTTTCCCTTCAGTTACTAATTATGAGAATAAGAAGTTACTTCCAACTACAGAAAATGCTTATTTTTTAAAGGCGGAGGTATATGTATATGTGGCGGGGGGGAGGGTTGTTATTGTTTGTTTCTTCAAATAAGTGCAATAATAGCATGTTTACAAGGGAAACGATCCAGCAGAGAGGGAACCATCGACGGTACAGGAAAGAGAGAGAAGAAACACTAGAGTAAGTCTCTGAAGAAAAGAAGGAGATGGATTTGGATATATAAGGAACGGCTTCATTCATTTCTTTTAGTGAATGAAGAGTAGATGGCTCTGATGCTGCTAGGTAGGTAGATGTATTTGGGGGATATCTGTGGAAGATCTATTCAGATTTCTTCAATTTTCTTGGTGAAATGTGAAGCAAGGCCAGAAATGGGATGCACAAAATAGAGATATGAAAGGGGTGAATTACTCTAATGAAAGGTTCTAGGCAAGACCACTGGAGCAGTGGGGGACTTACTTTATGATACAGAGGTGGTCAAGGAACTTAGCAAAGTGTTAGAAAGATCATTTATTTATATATTGACATTGGCAAGAAATGGTACAATAGCAATCTTGGGGAAAGGGACAGTGAATCAAGAGCTAAAAATATTAATGACAAGGAGTAACTAACCCATGGGCAGTAGATGACAACTAATGAAGGGTAGAGGATAATTTCTGTGGTGATGTAAAATTCAAAGGTGAGACTATTTCTTTTTTTTAACATTTATTCATTTATGAGAGACAGAGAGCACAAGCAGGGTAGGGGCAGAGAGAGAGGGAGACACAGAATTGAAGCAGGCTCCAGGCTCTGAGCTGTCAGCACAGAGCCTGACATGGGGCCTGAACTCAAGCTGTGAGATCATGACTTGAGCTGAAGTTGGATGCTTAACTGACTGAGCCACCCAGGCACCCCAAAGGCGAGACTATTTAAGGGAAGTGTGAGAATGGTCCAGGAGTGATGATGGGGAATAAGGACACCTTTCCACTTCCAGGTGCAGTGAAATGGGCTGTAGGAAGCCAGTTTCCTTAGGGGAGAGGCACATTTCTAAAACAATTGTCCAGCCGTTTGATTACATGTGCTTTGGTGTAGGCTTCTTCACATTGCTTGTGCTTAGAGATTTTTGAGCTTGGATTTGTGGGTTTATCATTTTCATTGAATTTGGAAAATTTGGGGCCAAATATTTTTTCCTGTCTCCACCCCTTCTACTCCTTCCGGAACTCCAGGTACATATATTAGGCCTCTTGAAGGTTTCCCACAGCTCAGTGATGCTCTGTTCCTTCTCTTTTTTCATTCATTCCTCATTATTATTGTCATTATTATTTTGGATGGTTTCTATTGCTATGTCTTCAATTTTACTAATTTTTTCTTCTGTAATGTGCAATCTTCCATTAATCCCATCCAGTTTATCTTTCAGCTCTCACATTACAGGTTCATCACTAGAATTTTGATTTGAATCATTTTTTTATCTTTGGAATCTCTTCTACCACATATTCCAGCTCCCTGAACTAGTTTACATAATAAATGTTATAATAACTGTTTTAGTGTCCTTGCCTACTAATTCTATCACCTGTGTCATTTCTGAGTCATTTTGTATTAACCTTCCTTTTCACTAGGTGTCATATTTGTCTGATTTTTTCACATCTAGTAAGGTTTGATTGTATACTAGACACTGAATTTTACCTTGTTAAGTGCCAGATATTTTTTTTTAATGTTTGTTTATTCTGAGAGAGAGAGAGAGAGAGAGAGAGAGGATATGAGCAGCGGAGGCACAGAGAGAGAGAGAGGGAGATAGAGAATCCCAAGCTGGCTCTCTGCCATCAACACAGAGCCCAACATGGGGCTCAATCTCACCAACCATGAGATCATGACCTGAGTCGAAATCAAGAGTGGGAAGCTTAACTGACTGAGCCACCCAGGAACCCCTATTTTTCTATTCCTGTAAATATTCTTGAGGTTTTTTTCTGGAACTTGGTTAAGTTACTTTTAAGCAGATTGACTTTATCAGGTCTTTTAAGGTTTGTTAGGTGGGGCCAGAGTATTTGGCATGGGAGTAATTTTCTCCACTAGTGAGGCAAACCCTTCTGAATACTCTACAAAATCCCCAGTCAGTTATGAGGTTTTCCAGTCTGGCTGAAAGAGCTGGATGGAGGGATCAGACAGTGTTCCTAGCACTCAGTACCAGGCACATTTACTTTTAATCTTTTGGTTAATTCTCTCCCTATCTTTGGATAGTGTCCTCACATGCATATGCTGATTAGTACTCAGCTAAAGACTGGAGGAGGAACCATTTGCAGATCTCCATAGTTCTCTCTCTGTATAGTATTTTCTTCTCTGATGTTGTGTCCTATAACTCTAGCCACCTTGGTCTCCTTGGACACACAGCTTAATTTCTTCAACTCAGGGAGACAAATGTGTTCTACCTGGGGTCTCCCTCCTTGTTCCATGACCTAGAAAATTACTACAGGCAGTAAGCTGGGGCTGTTATAGGACACACTTCACTTTTTCCCATCTTTCAGGGATAATTGTATTTTGTTGCCTGATGGCCACTGTTCTGAAAACTAGTTTCATGTATTTTATTTTATTTTGTGTCTTTTATTTTCCTCCCTCAAATCTAGACAAATGTGAATAGCTTATTTTTTGTTTGTTTGTTTGTTTTAGTAGTAGCCTTTCTGTAGTAAGGTGTAGATAAAGCATTGCAATTTTAATCAATATAACATTTTCATGGTCTATATCCATCTGCAAGAAACAATTTTTATGAAATGAAATAAATGAAGGCTTTAAAAGAATAAGTAAAAGGAAGTTAGATTTGCAGAGATGGAATCTTAATATCTTAATAGAAAAATAATTACGGTAAGAGTTCTTATGAAGCAAAACTCAATCACAAATTTACATTAAGTATTTCTAATTAATGGTTTCTGTTGGGTTAAAGGACACCCCCCCCCCCCAAACTCATCCTTACACCTCCATCATTACCATCAAGCAATGACCTTAGGAAGATTTAATCAATTATAAAAGCACATAAAATAACTATGTTTTCTTTGCAAACCTGAATGTTGCATGAAAGGATTGTGCTACCTACTCAGGGACTATAGATTATGCATTATCTTGACTCTTGTCTGCCCACATTCTCTTAAAAACAGGACATCCTACTCACATGTTCTAGTTCATAAGTGAGAGGTGGGAACTGTTATCTTCCTTCTATGACATAATGAGCTATTCAGTTTATTTTTTTGGTAGAGAAGTAGGAGAGAAGGAAGCAGGAACTAGGAGACTGAATTGAATAAATACAATTTTATCAGTGCATTGATAAGTTAAAAATAAAAGTAGGGACGCCTGGGTGGCTCAGTCAGTTAAGTGTTTAACTCTTGATTTCAACTCGAGTCATGACCTCGTGGTTCGTGGGTTTGAGCCCTGCCCTGGGCTCTGTGCTGACAGCGTGGAGCCTGCTTGGGATTCTCTCTCTCCCTCTCTCTCTGCCCCTCCCCTGCTTGCTCTCTTGCCCTCTCTCTCTCAGAAAAAAAAAATAAATTTATTTAAAAGAAGTAAAATAAGTAAAAAAGTAGAGTTAAAAATTAAGCAGGGGAGGGGTGGTTTTCAGCTCATGGTTCCGTCCTTCGTGGGTAGGGGGTCTGCGGGCTCTCTAGGTTGCCAGACTGCAAATGGGAATGGCTGACACTCCCACTCAACCCTGGAGGTCTCATCTGAGTGTGCAAAACTTTGGATAAAGCTGGGCACCTCCTTTAAATCCGGTGATGTAGTAGCCAGTGGTACTGGTATAAGGCACCATGCTTGGGGAGGGGGCGGGGGGGCTGTGGGAAACAACTTGCCTTGCCTGGGAGGTCTTCCAATGCAAAGCTAGCCAGATCTATACAACTAGCCTGCTCCACGCTATAGACAAAGGGCTTTTGCACTCCAGATGGGCATGGTGAGGGCCGCATCTCTATTCATATATAGCCTACGAGGCAGCATTCCATGAAGCAAATACTGCATGCAAGCATTACAAAAGTCGTGTGCGTTGCCTTTCTGGCCTGGCACTGACATTATTCATTTCATCTTGAGAGTATTGAAATTTCCAGTGTGAAGTCCTCGTACTTTTGAGAAACTTAAGTTGTAAGCTGATCTGCTGGGTAGTTGGTATTGTTATAATCCTCCACAGACAGTGGCTACGGTGGTATTAGTTCCTCTGCCGAGGTCTGTATATTTGGACACAATTTGTAGGGAGTGAAATTCAGGCATGGAACGCTGACGCACGCTGGAGTAAGCAGTATGATTAATGTTTCTTTCTCTTTAAGTGTATCAGATATAACTAATGAGAATTCTTGATTCCGATAAAATATCTTTTAGGTTTATAATAAATGCTCACACAAGTCCTATGAGACATGAAGGTTCCGCTTTGGATAGACTTCAAATGGCTAATTATTCTGAAAAAGTGCTCAGGATGTGCATTTGGTAGTATGTCCTACATCTACTATACACACGTGCACATATACACACATAAATGATTTCCATGTAGTCACTCATTCAGCAGTTATTGAGCTTCTGTATGTGTACTGTGCTAAATACCGGGGATGAAAAGATAAATAAGACACTCTCTGACTTGAAGGTTCTTGTGGATAGTTAGGTATGACTGGAGTATAATTTTTATTTATTGGACAGATTTTGAAATTACATTAGCTGCATTGATCAGAGGAGGGTACGAATTATGAAGTGAGTTTCAGACTGTCTTTGGAGAACCAGTACTAACATAGATGTGAGGAAAGGGTTAGAAGTCCTCTGTTTTATTAAGAAATTGAATTCTGACTTACTTTTTGCCTTCAGGGGCACAAGTAATTTGCTTTCCAGGAGTGGGAACAGATCTGCGTTCTGCTCTCCTGATTTTTTTTTTTTTCCCAGGCAGTTCCAATCATTTTAAAGTTATAACTGATGAGTAGCAGAGTCGCACGGCAGAAGCATGCTGGGCCCGTAAAGTTATAACTGATGCATCGTCTGTGCCTTCATATCCCTGATGCCACCAGGGATCACACCTTCCCTGTGAGGGAAGCCAGGCTGGTAGTGGTTTTATTTCCAAGTTACAGACTGACAATCAAACAGAGTAAGCCACTTAATTCAAGGTCACACTGCTACCAAGTGTTGGCTTTAGGACCAGTTGGCTTCTGTGCCCAAAGCCCACTAACCGTATTAAACAAGCTAAGTTTTCTCAGGTAATTTTCCAGAGTTGCCTTTGACAATTTTAAGAGCAACGGACCCACCAAAACTCGCCGCCTTCTTTCCCCTCTGCAGAAGGCCGAGGATGAGCAAGATGGGCAACAGGCAGTGGGTACGACATGCCCACTTTCTTGCTTTGGAATGTTGTTTTGAAAGGGGAAAACATTCCCTCAGCTGCAGATACTACAGAAGTATCCCACTCTCCGTCTCCATCATCTGACGAGAGAGGTAGGGATCACGTTCTCTCCCTACAGCTGAGGAGACCGAGTCTCAGAGGGTTGAAATCACTGGCTCGTAGTTACACAGCTCATGGTGATTCAGGTCACATCAGCCTTCACGTGTTCTTTATCCTCTGATACTCTAGGTCCTTAAGGAGGAGTGTAGAAGAAAAAAAGGGGGATAGCTAGGTTGTAAAAGGAAGTGAGAAGAGCTGGATGAATTAGCATTGATACAGGACAGCAGGAGGGGGGCAAGAGGTGGAGAGGAGGGAGAGAAGCTGGCCTGTGCACAGAATCTTCGGTGTGTGTGACTATTTAACACACTGGCTTCTCTTCCAGGTAGAACAATTCTCTCTTTATGCTCTTCCTTCGCCTCAGAGGTTCTATAATTCTGCCTGTGTTCTTTTCGTGGATATAATTACAGGAAACCTCTTAAAAATACAATTTACTTGAAGGGAAATTATATTAAATTGTATATTTATAAAACATATTATCTTAGTGTTTAAGTCCTAAAATTAAAATGCCAGTGAAGGCTTTTTATTCACAATTATAGTGGGGCTTTTCACATGGCTGATATTGCTTCTAATGTTTTGGACCCATAGAGTACCTTTTTAATAAGGCGCTCAGATTATTCCAGTGAGTGGCTGCTTAGCACAGAGGTTAGGAGCAGACAGACTGCTTTTGAATCCCGGCTCTAGCCCAGCTGTGTGACCTTGGGCAAGGGTCTTAACCTCTTTTAACTCATGTACTTATCTACAAAATGGGGGTAATTTCTGCCACACTGAGATGTCATTGAGGATTAAATGGCACATGTGATATGGGGTCTAGCGCAGGACCTCGTGTAAAATAAGAGATCAGAAACTGTTAGTTTTCTTCCTTTCTCCTCCTCCCAGGCTGGAGGATTGACTTCTGTCTTGTCTGCCTCATTGTACAGAGGGAGAAATAGAAACAGAAGTGAAGGATTTACCAAATTTCCCAGCAGAATCCAGTCCTATTAACTTTCAATTTGCAGTTCTAGCTACTGACTCTATGGTCAGGGAGGAAGCCCTGTAGGAGAGAACAATCCCATTTTGGAGCTGTTGAAAGATGCCGATTGTGTGTCATTTTGACATTTTCTGGGTTCTGTGGGAAAAGTATTTGCTAGGCATCTAGCTCCTCTCTCACTGACGAGCTGTGTGACTTTGGTCAAGTCATTTGGCCACTCTGGGCCTTGATGCTTTTGTAATAGTTGGACTTCATTTCTCTTTTAGGACTTACATTTTTTTTTTCCCTTCTACTTTCATTACATATGTACTTGCCTGTTTCCACCATTAGATCGTAAGTATGGGGAGGACAGAGATACATCCTGCTTCCTGGCATCCCACTGTGTCTCTTCCGGTGCCTCACATATTACTAATCAGAAAAGCTGTGGTACGTTTTGTATGCGATGGTATGATGGTGTTGCAATTGATAGCAAAGTGATGAATCGATTGTAATAACTGAATACACACTGGCATACGCTCAACTCACATACCTGTACCCACTCTACGTGTTGCCATTTGAAGGGAAGAGTGTGATCAATATGGTTGACCGTGTCCTTCTCAAAAAGGCTTTAGGGTGAAATCTTCCAAGGATTCTCTTGAGCATTATGAAAATAGCCCTTGTCAAATTTATTTGTTTGCTTGTTTATTGTTTCTCTTTCCTGCTAGCACATGGACACCATGAGCACTGGAACCTGTTTTGTCCTGTTCTCTACCGTAGGACTCTCTTCTAGTACCGTATGTTCTCTATTCTCGTACTGCATCCACTGTACTAGAATAGAGCCTAGACATGGGAAGAGTTCAACATATGTTTGTTGAATGAATTATAGTGAAAAAAAGAAAAAGTCATCACTTCCTCTTACTTTTTGCCCGCAGGGCGAGAGTACCAGGAAGACGACAAGATTCTAGCCATTGTTACAACCAGATCACTGCACAGGCAAGTTACTAGATTCCTGTGAGGAAAGGGGCCTGTTAGGACTTTTATGGGTATTGGGGGTCACAACATCTGTAAGTGACCTCATCAACAGGTTAAAGAATTCCAGTAAGATCCATGTTATGGGGACCTCCCATATTAGCCTAGCAGTTGATAGAAATAGAAACTTGATGCAATAACTCTAAATGAGGATGACAGAAGCTACGTTTCATAGCTCTAAAGCAAGATTGTAGAAGCAGATAAACTTTTAATTTTGTCTTCAGTTTACCTCCCACCCTGATTGAACCCAGATATTGCCTTTCTCCTGTCTTCAGCTTTTCTAGCTTCAGACTGTAATTACTCATGTCATCTTGTATCTTTTTGATTTACTTTTTACTCATTTGTCCATTTTTTTCTCTTTTTGTCCCAGGCCACATCTTTCCTTACTCTTCTACTCATCCTGTGAATAGGAGGGGCCTCACACCCAGGATGATGCCTTCTTTCTACCCCCAACTGTACAAGCTCAGCTTGCACACACTGAGTCAGCAGGATAAACCCCTTCTCTGTGTCCTCTGCCTAAGACACTTGGGAGTTTTGCATAAGTTTCTCGTGCTTGGCATTTAATTTCATAATACTGACATAATCATCTATTTAGGTGGATACAAGTTCCAGATGAATTCAACTCTACAGAGGATCCAAGACATGAATATTCCTGAATGCCCTGGGGAGAGACTGCAAAAGAACCAAGAGAGCTGAGGGTCTTTTAGGAGCAAGAGGCTGCAGGATCAGAGATAAATGGTCAGAATCGTGGACTCCTTCCAGGGGTAGATGCGTGAATGTTAGCTCCTGCCCACTCCAAAGGCCAGTTTCACGCTGGCTCAGTGTCAGTGCAGGGAAAAGCAGAGATTGACTACAGCATAGCGTCTTCAGAGGCACTAGAAATTTGAGGATTTCATTTTCTAGCCCTCACACTGTCACAAGGCCATATACGCCATACTTCTAATATACTCAGGCACCATCTTGGAGAACGATAAGGGGGAAGGCCACCTTAAATATTTGAGCATTTACCTAGATCATTCAAGCTGGAGCTAGATATCTGCCGACGCTGTTTTTGTTACTGAATCTCACTGAGCGGACTGGTTTTGGCAGTGGAGCTGTAGGAAACACCTGTTCACCACCACCTCACAGGCTGGTAAACTTTTCACATGAAGAATGTTCATTCTGTCATATAGCAATCATTTTGACCATCAGCAAGATGACTTCTGGGCCTAGCTTCAAATAAGTACATGTAAAGGTCAAAGACTTTTATGAATGCTATATTATGACTGTTTCCCTGGGCCAATCCGTATCTGTTTACTTGTAGTCTTTTTAATGTTTAAGCCTAAAATATTCACTAATGTTGAGAGCAATAGATGTTTATTGGCATTTGACCTCTGTAAAAGCCACAGTTTTCCTTAAAAAGCTTTCTTTATGCCTAGATCTGTCACTTTGGGGTCCGATTTCTAATGTGCTAATGCTCCCAGTGGTTATACTTCTTAAAAAACACCAACCCCAGAACTACCAAAATATGTTAGCTTTACGTCTAAATGAAATTTTTGTTCTGTTATAACTGTTGTAACTACTGAGAGCAAGGGTTATTGTCTCAGCTACCCTGGGAAATTTCAAAGATTTAAAGAGGTTGGACTTTGGAGAGAAATTCTTCCCCTTCCTAACCCTTAACTGGTTGCAGTCATCTATGGGCCATACAGTTGTTTCGTAACATTGTCTGCTGGATCAATACGACGCTTCCATGCCCTTTAGATTAGAAACTTCTGGCTTTAAATCCCCTAACATACACTTTAGGATTAGTGCTAAAGTGTAACACGCAGTCTGTGACCACTCAGTCTGGGTCACGCTTCACGGGTCACATCAGTGATTACTCAGGTGCAATAGGACCCTGGCAACCTTAAAGGTGAATCATGGGACCTCCCCATTATTTCAGTGATATCTGTCTTTCCTCCTTCACTGAATCAGGGATAAAGTGTGCAGAAGTGTAACAGTGGCATGACAGACAAAAGGCTGGCAGGCAGGTATTAAATTTAAACTTTCAGGGTGAATGGAGGCGAACAGTGCACTGACAGCCAAAGCTGTGATGTTCTTTTCTTGCAAGTTTCTGTTTGGGTGTAAAAGAGTACAGGCCAGCTACACATGAAGCATCCTGTCCAGTGCAGAGCACAGTGTGAACAGTGGCCACTCATGTGATTATGGCTTTTGGTCTCCCATTGTAAAACTATCCGAGAACCTTTTATGATCAAGTTCAGATAAGTCCAATTAATGCCTCTGTGGCTTGCAGAAGGGGGCAATTTGTCAACATGTTCATCAGACGAGAGACTGCAAGGCCAAGCATCTAAACCTTGAGATGACAGTATTTTTCTGGTCAAAGGTCTATAATGGACCTTGGGTTATCATTGCTTTGTTTTATTGCAACACATTTTAGAACATGCCGGGCACATTAATTCTTTAGAGTTTTTAAAAACTCAAATCTCTGAAAGATATTATTTGATGGGGTGGTAGTATTTGTATATATAGCTATGGCATGTGTGTTTGAAGGCACAGAGACAAGACAGTTGACTTAGCTATGAGTTTCATCCACGATATACTTTGCCACCTAAATTTGTTTGCTAAAACTTTCTGTTCTATTATTTTTTATTATTTATTTATTTATTTAGAACATTTATTCGTTTTTGAGAGACAGAGACAGAGTGTGAGTGGGGGAGGGGCAGAGCGAGAGGGAGACACAGAATCTGAAGCAGGCTCCGGGCTCTGAGCTGTCAGCACAGAGCCTGACGTGGGCTCAAGCTCATGGACCGTGAGATCGTGACCTGAGCTGAAGTTGGACGCTTAACCGACTGAGCCACCATGTTCTATTATTTTTATATGATGAATGGCACATTTGAGTTGGATATTCCAAAATTCTCTTTATGTTAGTAATCTAGATGTGACATATTTTTCAAAGATGGCTGTACAAATATATATGTACATATATATATATCTCCTGTGCCACATATTATTTTTATGATATGACTAAATTCCTTCTGCCAAAAAGGGAAACTACATTTCTTTCCCTTGAATCTAGGTAGGGAGCTTGTGATTGCTATGACAAATAGTGTGTGTCAGAAGTGATGCTATGTGACAGCCAAAGCTAGGTCATAAAAGAATATAGCATCTGCGTGGCTCTTTCCTGGTGGGATGCTTGCCCTTGGAATCCAGCTGCCATGATGTGAGGAAGCCCAACCTAACCCATGTACACTGACCACACAGAGAAGCCTGCATGGAGTGGAAGCAATGTCCCCAACTGACAACTAGCAGCAATGGCTACATGTGAACGAATGAGCCTTCAAATGATTCCAGTCACAGCCTCTACGCCTTCCAGCTGAGACCCCAGACAGATGTTGTGGAGCAAAGACAAACCTTTCCTGACCCACAGGAACCATGAAAGAATAAATCATTACCGTTACTTTAGGCCAGTATGTTTTGGGGTGATCTGTTATACAGTACAGTAATTGGAACACTGGAGCTTTTTTTTTTATTATTATTATTTTTTTTTAATTTTTTTTTCAACGTTTATTTATTTTTGGGACAGAGAGAGACAGAGCATGAACGGGGGAGGGGCAGAGAGAGAGAGGGAGACACAGAATCGGAAACAGGCTCCAGGCTCCGAGCCATCAGCCCAGAGCCTGACGCGGGGCTCGAACTCACGGACCGTGAGATCGTGACCTGGCTGAAGTCGGCCGCTTAACCGACTGCGCCACCCAGGCGCCCCTACTGGAGCTTTTTCAAGACTTCTTTTGGTATGCTACTTGGAGAACTGTAGGTTACTCCTGACACCTGATTTGCATAAATGTCGCTGTTCATATGGGGTGAATATGTTGATGGGTCTTCTGGCCATCTGCCATCCTACAAGTCTAAGAGGTAAATTCTTTTTCATGCTTCTACATTTTTCACAGACAGGGCCTTTTCCAAGAAACTTTCCCTGAAACTCCTAGGTTGATTTAGATACCATTTATCTGGGATCCCTTAGCAATCTGTTAACTATGGTCACACTGTGCTGTAATGACCAGTTCACTTGCCTTTTCTTTCTGTTAGACCCTAAGTCTCAGACAGTGTGTGTTCTTTGTCCCCACTTTTGTCTTTACAGCACTTAGCACCGTTCTGGCACATGGTAGGTGCTTAATACATTCTCACCATAGAATCATCCAATTAGGGCTTAGTTTATCCATGCCTTGACTCAGAAAACAATGACAGAGAGCTGAAAGAGTTTCTAGAAGTGGGAAATCACAAAATAGTATTTCTAAGTGAGATTCTGGATAGGAGATTTTTAATAATGTCCCAAAGAGAAATTTTCCTTCTTAGAAAATTTGCAAAACTCTAGCTGCCTCCAGAGAACATACAAGTCATTGTTATGAGTTGGAATCTAGAGGGAAAGTGATCTGTTCCTGGTGGGCTGTTCCAGAAACACTGGAGATCTTATAAGATGGCATCCCTGGGAACTAGAGACAGCAGATAGGCTAGGGAGATTAGATAGAGTCCCTTCTCTTGCCCTTTTGACTTTGGGCTCAAATGCAGCCGAAGCTTCAGTCTTCAGTTCTTCATCTAAATAGTTCGTGAACTCAGTGTGCCCCAGATGCCCCTGGAGATCTTGTTATGAATATAGATCCCAGGCTCCAGGTGCAGAATTCTTGAAGCATTAGATTTTAGTTGAGCCAGGAAGGTGCGTTTTTAATAAGCTACCCAGTTGAATTCAGGACCTTACTTTGAAAAAAAAATCCCCCAAAACAACATGGTAAACTAAAGAATAAAATTTTCTTTCAGATACTTGTGGAAACTGGGGCTTAGAACCTTTGGAAGGTACTGGAAACAATTATGGAAACCATATACAGAAACTTGATCCTTGAATTTCTAACTGGGAGTATGTCAAAGTTTATCCTAGAAATTACTATAAATAAGTGACATTTCTGGGTTGTGTTTCGGATTTAGTTTCGTCTCTTGATGATGTGTAACATATTCAAGGTTTGCAGTGAGAACAGAGATGGATTCTGAGTACATTTCCTCCCTTGAGTGCTTAGTATTGATCTCCCTTTTGCACTGCTTCTAACCCCATCTAACTATTTCTCTATTATCTCATGACCTCCCACCCCTGCCAGCTGCACCTTCTGTTTCCTCCCAACCTTATGTTCCCTTTTATGTATTAAGTCCAACCTGACAATTTCCAAGGCAGATTTATCACCAGAAAGATATGACTGTGGTTTCCAAGATTTCAACCCCATTCCAGGGTACAGAAATAGATTCCTGAGGTAAAGGACTATGACACTTACCACATAGCTGCTTTTATAACATTTGGCTTTTAACCTCAAATGTTGAAAGTGTAGTGAAAAAATTCACCCAAGTCAACTGTAATGAAACCATACTTTAGCTCTGTTTTGTGCTTTCCATGGAACCAGACTTCTGCTTTGATGGTCAGTGCACTCATCAAGTGTCACAGTTTCAAATGGCTTGATTCCTAAGTGGCTGCATTCTCCTCAGTATGGTATCTTGTTTTTATTTAATGTAATGAATGACTTTTTTTTTTTTTTCCACAAGGCTCATCTGAAAAATGTTTTGGGAGCAGCCCTTGACCCATCTGTCTGTCCTGACTCCACTACACTACCCACTACCTGCCTTGGCCAGAGTGTGTCCACCAACAGGAGATCATATTATCCCATCAAAGAGGTCTGGAATCCACATTTAACCCTTTGCATTTACCTACGATTCCTGTACATGAAGGATATAAGGATGTTTTTCCCCTAAAACCGCCCCCCCCGAAAAGAGAAAAATGAAGAGAAAAATGAAAAATTGAATTTCTTTTTTTAAAATTTATTTTGAGAGAGAGAGAGAGAAAAAATCCTAAGCAAGCTCTGCACTGTCAGCACAGAGTGAAGTGGGGCTCGATCCTACAAACTGTGAGATCATGACCCGATCAGAAATCAAGAGCTGGTGCTTAACTGACTGAGCCACCTAGGCCCCTCCATCCCCTGCCCCTAAATAGAATGTTTAAAAAAAAATTTTTTTAATGTTTATTTATTTTTGAGAGACAGAGAGACAGAGAGAGAGAGAGACTGCAAGCAGGGGAGGAGCAGAGAGAGGGAGAAACAGAAACCAAAGCAGACTCCAGGCTCTGAGCTGTCAGCACAGAGCCTGACGTGGGGCTCAAACCCATGAACTGTGAGATCATGACCTGAACCAAAATCGGATGCTTAACCGACTGAGCCACCCAGGCACCCTGGAATGTTTTTAAATGCAGAACAGTCTAAGGGCACATGAGTAAGTGGGGACAATGAAGAGAGACTTGATCTTTCCTAGACCCTGGGAAAAGCTAGTGCAGAAGTATCGAAAGGATTAGGGAGAGCCGGGGAAGCAATAACAGAGCATGGAGATTGTACAAGATCAGCCAATAGGCAAGAGTTTGTCTTTGCATTCATGTCAAAGTGTTTATTTTAGAATGGATACAGTATAATACAAATGCAACTTAGTTTTGTCCCTCACTATCTTAGGGGTCTGTAAAAGCAAAGCCTGCCTTGTGGATTCCTGTGCAAGTGAAAATGGTGTTGTTAGAAGGGGGGTGAAGGAAGCAAGATAAGGCAGGGGAATAAAACTCTGAGGATTTGGTCTTGACTGAAGTTTGCCTCCTGCCTTGTCCTGTGGGGATCTGTGGCTCCCAAACAGCACCGCGGAGTTAAGCTCCCCTTGATGTCCCAGCTTTTGTACTCCTGAGTCTGTCATTGGCCACTGCCTGTTTGCGGGCGGCTTCTGTTCTGCTGAAGGCAGTTCTTCGGAGGAGATTGCCATGAGCCAACACTCCCTGCGGAGTGTGTGCAGAGACCTGCCGAAGGGGGTCTGGGTGGGACACGAAAGACTTCCAGTACCTTTCTTGTCCGTTTAAAATTTATTTGGTGTGGGACTTTTTCCCTCCACCATCACGATCCATAGTTCTCCTGGTCACTCCTGGACAGCTGATAGTTCTACAGTCTCTTTAAGTTGAAAGCATTTTGATTAAGAAGCGAAAATGTGCAGTCTCACATCTTACATAGTACTTCTGACTTTATGCTAAGATACATAGTATCTCCCCTCGCTCCCTTTGACCCATGCTGACTTCCTCAGGTATGTCAGGATAAGGCTAGTTATGTGCGTGAAAATTGCTTGCTCACCACCTTCCCTGACTGAGCTGCTGTTACTCACTGTTGGTAGGGTTACAGTGGTTCAGAAATCGGTGAAAAAGTGGCAGATGTTCTAACTTGACAAGTACTAGTATAAGATGACTGTGTTCTCTGGGCCTGGCAGGAGTGTACTTTCTGTCATTAGCACTTGTGTGAGTTTTTCAGAAGCTCTCTTGCTGGGCCCCTGTGACTCTAAGCCTCCACTGTGGATAGTGCCTGCTGTTCCTCCTTTGCTCTCCCGTATGGTCTTCTTGGGCAGGAGTCACGGTGACTCCAAACTGGCCTCTTTCCTGTAGAACCCACATCTGGTCCAAAGGAAACACTCACTCACACATCCTTCGTCTTTGCAGCCTGGATGGGTGGAGAAGAGGGCAAACTAAACATGGCGGCAACCTTTCACCTGCTGCCACAGTATCTGGCCAGCCTGTCTCTGTTGCCCTTCGATTTTGCAGACCAGAGACGGGCACTAATCTGCTGTGCTTGTTTAATTCCAGGAGGCTGATGTCAAGCCCAGCAAGGAGTCCTGTTCAAGCCATTATTTTATTTTTCTCATTAGTCTATCATGACAATTTTCAAATATTCGGTGAAATTGAAGAGATGTCCAGTGAACATCTGTATACTCACCACCCATGATAATATTTTACTTTGCTCATTTTATTATGTATATATCAACTTACTCATCTCTTTATGCATATATCAGCTCATCTTATTTTTGATACATTTCAAAATAAACTGCACACATCTGTGTACTTCTGTCTAACACCTTGGCATGTACATCATTAACTAGAATTCAGTAAATGTTTTTACACGTAAAATTTACATACAATGAAATGTAAACATCAAGTAAACTTCTGTTGAGGCTTGAGAACTGCATATACCTCAAAGAACTGCACAAAGTCTCATCAACATGTAGATATTATCCCAGCAAGTCCTTTCATACCTTTTCAACGTGAATATCTACACCCCTCCCCCACCAGAAGCAACAACTTTGTTTTTCTTCCCATCGTATTAGATTTAGTGCTCTAAAGTCTGTGAGGAATGAAATAATCCCGTTTGTATTCATCTGTGTATGGAATCTCTCACTTGAGTATTCCCAAGACTCATTTACATTGTTATGTGTCTCAGTACTTCCTTTTTTTTTTAAGTTATTTATTTTGAGAGAGAACACAAGTGGGACAGGAGCAGAGAAAGAAGGAGAGAGATAGCATCCCAAGCAGGACCCACACTGTCAGTGCAGAGCCCAATGCAGGGCTGGAACTCACAAACCGTGAGATCGTGACCTGAGCCAAAGTTGGACGCTTAACCGACTGAGCCACCCAGGCACCTCATCAGTACTTTCTTTTTATTGATGACTATTATTCTTTCTTACGACTGTGGCACAGTTTGTTTATCCATTCTTCTATTTATGGGTACCTAGACTGTTTCCAGTTTTTGATTAATACGAATAAAGGGAAGCCTCTGTCTTGGTTTGAGATGACGACAGGAGCTGGTTTGCCTGCTCTCTGCTGTTGGAGGAATGAAGTAGGGCATGAAGACTGTAGGAAGGGAACAGTTCTCTCGAAAGAAATTTCTTCACAAATCCTCTCTCTGTAATCTCTAATACTCTTGATCCTTTTACATTTTCACGGGAGCTCTGCCATCAGATTAATTCACGTTGCCTACTTTGAAAATCAACGTTTTGTTCTGTTTGACAGCATAGTTTGGTATCTTATATCTATGGTATCTTGGTGCCTGAGTTGAAACTTCCAGTCTAGCAAACTGTGGTACTCTTTTTCTTTGAGTTTCAGCAGAAGGAAGGAGCTGTTTTAGTGGAGAGGGACTAATGAGGCTCTATAGGCTGAATAGTTCAGAGATGTTGCAGAGGAGGAATTTGCTCACTAATAGCCGTGGCTGTCAAGGGCTCCAGGCATGAATTTCTTACCTCACATCAAATAACGAAACCCACTGCAAGGCTGCTCTTATTCCTAGTGTCTTGCTGAAGGAGGGCCTCGAATTCCTGGCATTATGAGTTGGTTGATGAGAATGATCTCCATCAGTCACTACTCATGAAGATAGCTGCAAACAGAAGGTAATGGACTTCGTGACCAGCTTTGGCGCTGTGACAGACGTGGCATTGGTGTCTTGGCTACATCTTGCGTTATTCCTGGCTGCACGACTACCATGGAGATGGAGGTCTATGGAGGCACAAAAGAAGGCAGCCCTTCGTGGTGAGTCATATTGCTGTGGTCATGCTACGAGAAGGGGTAGTTATCAAAGCTACTCTCATATTTTAAGTAAGAACAAGTAATAATGAGAATCTTGACATAAAACTGATTCTGCTTCATTTTAGCACATAAATTTGCAAAGAATCTCAGTTAACCTTGTAATTTGGTTCACAAATTCCAAAATATTGGGATTGTTAGCTAAAGTCTATTGGATCTAGTGAAATGCAAGAGAACATTCATATTTATAGATGCAACAAAAAGTAGAGATGAAGAACAGTTGAAAGACAGGTAATAAAATTACACCTCTTCTGTGAGAGGATGTAGGAAATGGGAAATGACTTCTGAGCCTCTAGAGGATGGGAACAGAGACTTCGGTGTTGTAAATACTCAACACATGTTTGTTATTGATGAAGAGCATGGTTCTCTTTAAAGCCCAGTTATTATCAAGGAAATAACCTAGTAATTTCTCCTTATCTTACCCCCAAATTCAATCTTGAGAACCGTTTATCCAAGCTTGACTTTATCTCTAAGTCCCCTAGTCACTGTGGAATAAGATTTGATTCAATTTATTTTTACAATTACATAATTAAATCAAAATGTGCTTCATTTATCAGGAAAGTAAGGGCTCTTACTAGCTTTGTTTCTTTTAGGGAGAAACAATGATACAGTTCTAAACATTCCCAGAGTAATCTCTGTATGCTCTTGAAAATCCTTAGAGAATTTCCCATCCATTCTTGCTATTGGCAGATGTTTGCCTTGGCTTAAATTAAATGTTCAGATGCCAGTCAGGTATTTGGATTACAGGATGTCACAGAAAAGGTATCAGGTACCTTTTATAGTAGATTCTCAGTTTACTGAATTAAATTATTTAATTTTAATTAATATTATTTTTAATTAAATTATCATTTAATTAAATAATTAATTAAATTAATTATTATTTAATTATTTAAATTAAATTATTATCCTTCCGCCCCCAAAAGGATTGACATACAGCTAGACAACACTTGAAAGTAACTAATCAAGGAAAACAAAACACCAAAAATAAAGGTATAAACAAAGGCAAAGATAAAAGTAAAAATAAATAAAAGGTAAAGGTAAAAATAAAAGTCTAAAAAGGTAAAGCTAGGGGTAGAAATAAAATGCAGGACATGTACTGTAAGATCCTGGGAGAATGGTCTCAATATCTGCCTCTCAATTTTCTGGCAATCGATGAAAGAGGAAAGCAATCAAGACACACAGTTCACACATCTGTAAGATTAAACCATTTGTTCAAAAGAAGCAATCTATTAATTGTTGAGAGAAATCTTCACCGGTAGTGCGTTCTTAGGATGACACAGGGTACGTCATGAATGATGTTCTCAACAATATTCCTATAGTAACATTCCTCAGTGTGTGGGGGTGATGTAATACCAGTATGATTTAGTAGAAGTAGTTTTACATTTTTCCTTAAGGAAAGAGGGCGCAGAGAAGGTGCCACCTCTATATATCGCTGTGTCGTGGTATGGTTCACTCTGAGGATAAATGGTTTTGGATGTTAGAGGAATGGATGGACTACTTGTTCTTTAAGGCTGTTTTCCAGCAATGTTATTTCCCTTGACCAAAATTTTGATAAGTCCCAAGTGTCAGTAAATTTGAGGTTGTCCTTTCTGACAAGCACTTGGACTGGAAATATTCTCTCACACTTAATATGCCTTTACTCTTCTGGTTTTTTGTTTTTGTTTTTGGATAATGTTGACATCCTCTCACAAGATTTAAGAAGCTTGATAGGAGAAAACCTTACCCTATCAAGAGGATGAGTTTAACCCAGGGCAGTGACATGATTTTCCCTGGAAAGGAAAGTGGAATCTGCTCTAATACATGAACAAGTGCTTACCAGGGACCTATTAACTTGATATCACAGAACATAGCCCTTGTAATTTGAATCTGGAAAATATTTCCAGATTCCTACTTCAGCCATAGAGAAGTCTCAACAAAGTTCCTGTAAAATATTTAAATTTTAACAGCAAATTTCTCAGTTGAATTCTTCAAGGTAAAGCAGTTTGCAAAAGTAGTAACAGAGTGGGTTGATTTGCTACATGGGATCACTAGCTTTCAGGGCTGGAGATATTACCTTGTTTTTTAGCTTTGGAGAAGTTGACAACGTGTCCTTCTTCCTAATAGCTATTACAAGCCAGACATAATATCTATAAAAGTCATGCCTACTACTAATTATTTACCCAAAGGATACAAAAGTACTAATTTGAAGGCATACTTGCACCTTGATGTTTATGGCACCATTAGCCAAATGATGGAAACCACCCAAGGGTCTATCAACTGATGAATGGATAAAGAAGATGCGGTAGGTATATATATATATACACCTATGGATGATTACTTAGCCACAGAAAGGAATGAAATCTTGCTGTTTGCAACAATGTGGATGGAACTAGTGTATTATGCTAAGAGAACGAAGTCAAGCAGAGAAAGACAAATACCATGTGATTTTACTCATATGTGATATTTAAGAAGGAAAACAAACACATGGGGGGAGAAAAAGGGAGGAAAACCAAGAAATATACTCTTAACTGTAGAGGATAATCTGATGGTCACTAGAGGGGAGGTGTGTGTGGGCAGGGTGAAATAGCTGATGGGGATTAAGGAAGCACTTGTGATGAGCACAGGGGGATGTATGGAAGTGTTGAATACCTGAAACCAATATTCCACTGTATGTTGACCAGTTGGAATTTAAATAAAAACTTGAAAAAAGAAAAACAAAAAGGTTGTTCCTAGAGTATAATAATAGGAAAACATTATATTTAGATTTGGACTTGACTAGTATGTATGCAAACATTTTCCACTAAAGAAAACATATTTTCCTTGATGTAACACGAGTAGCAGGTAAACTATGTTTATTTTACAGATGGACCTGTTGAGGGGACAATTTCAAAATGTGCCTTTCTCTGGGACACACATAGGGAGAGTCAAGTTTACAATGAATGTTTCGAATCAGCGTCAATCTTGCTACAGGACTGAGAAACAGTCATAGTAATTAGCCAGTTAAATAATCAATCAGCTAACTAGTCCTGTGTATCTTGGGTCTCTCTTCAGTGATTTCCATACATATGATGTATAAACAATCCTGCTACTATTCTTAAATGAAATTAAATGCAGAAAAATGATTTGGACTCCTATCTTACAACACTCACAAAAATTAATTTGAAATGGTTTAAAGACTTAAGCCTAAGACCTGAAGCCATAAAACTCTTAGAAGAAAACACAGAGAAAAAGCTGCTTGACCTTGGTCCTGGTGATGATATTTTGGATATGACACCAAAAGTGCAAGAAACAAAAGCAAAAATTAACTAGTGGGATTACATCAAACTAAAAAGCTTTTGTACAGTAAAATAAATAATGAACAAATGAAAAGGCAACCTACGAAATATATCCAATAAGGGGTTAATATCTGAAGTGTATAAAGAACTCATACAACTTGATAACAAAAAGCCCCAAACAGATTAAAAATGGGCAGAGGAACTGAAGAGACATTTTTCCAAAGAAGACACCCAGATGGCCAACAGACACATGAAAAGATGCTCAACATCACTCAATCATCAGGGAAAGGCAAATCAAAACCACAATGAGATACCACCTCACACCTGTCAGAATGGCTAGTGTCAAAAAACAAGAAATAACAAATGTGGGTGAGAATGTGGAAAAAAGGAAACCTTCATGCACTGTGGGTAGGAATATAAATTTGTTCAGCCACTACAGGAAATAGTATGGCAGTTCCTCAAAAAATTAGAAATGGAACTACTACATGATCTAGTAATTCTACTTCTGGGATTATATACAAAGGAAATGAAAACAGGATATTAAAAAGATACCTGCCCTCCCATGTTTACTGCAGCATTATTCATAAAGCCAAGATATGGAGACATCCTGAGTGTCTGTCCGCACATGAATAGAGAAAGAATGTATATATAATATGTATACATACACAATGGAATATTATTCAGCTATGAGAAAGGAAATCCTGCTGTTTGTGATAACATGGATGGAGCTTGAAGACATTATGCTGAATGAGGTAAGTCAGCTAGAGAAAGACAAATACTGTATAATATCGCTTAAAAGTGGAATCTAAAAAAGCTAAACTCATAGGAACAAATTGTAGAGTGGTGGCTACTACCCCCTTAGGGGTGGGGGGAAATGGGGAGATGTTGGTCTAAGTATACAAACTTGTAATTGGAAGATGAATAGGTTCTGAGGAGCTAATGCACAGTCTTGTGATTATAGTTAAGAATACTGTATTACATACTTGAAAGTTGCTAGGAGACTAGATCTTAAATGTTCTCACCACAAAAAAGAAATGATAATTATGTGATGGGATGGAGGTGTTAGCTAACACTATGGTGGCAATCGCATTGCCATATATGAGTATGAAACCAACACGTTGTAGACATTAAACTTACAAATGTTAGATATTAATTATATCTCAATCATGAAAAGAAAGAAATTAAAGGCTATTTGTGAAGTGTATCTATTTTGTCTGGTCTTCACTTGACAGCTCAGCCAGCTTAGATTTATTGATATTAATTAGTATAGCAAGGATTCACATTAGAGAAAACCCCAAATGGTGTCTTCTGTCTTACTCTCTTCCTAAGTGGGTCAAGCATTAGTCCGGCCTCTTAGCCACACCCGGGGCCTATGATTTTAGCCTAGAGAGAATTTAAGAACATGTGACTGGAAGTGTTGGTTGGATATAGTTTTTTGGTTTTTTTTCCTTGCCCTGTATCCAAACAAGGCTGCTACATAGTACTAAAAAGGATGATTTAGCTGAAGGGTCAGCTGAGACTTGCCGTGATGAGGATATCAACCTCCTGTCATAAGCCAACTGACCTGGCCAGCCATGTCTGCTTCCCCTTTCCTTCTTCTGCTCCTGTATTCCGTCTCCTTTGCTTCAGATAAATGGCTAGACTAACAGTGGTGCCCTGCCTCTGCCTATCTAACAGCACGCCTCTCTCCTGGTGTGCTGGTGTATCCCCTTAGGATTGGACTTCCTTTAAATGGGAAGATCTAGCCACAAGGAGTCACTGCAGTATGCTTCAAACACGGGAAGCACATTCATACCCATGTATATGTGTGTTTACCAAAATAAGGTCCACAAAGAGGTGGTAGCTGGGGAAATAGGAATCTTAGATGCAGACGTCAGTAATTATTGGTAGACAATTGACCTTTAGAAAACAGGATGTCTAGGGCCGCCTGGGTGGCTCAGTGGGTTGAGCGTCCAACTTCGGCTGAGGTCATGATCTCACGGTCTGTGAGTTCGAGCCCCGCGTCGGGCTCTGTGCTGACGGCTCAGAGCCTGGAGCCTGCTTCTGATTCTGTGTCTCCCTCTCTCTCTGCCCCTCCCCCGCCCATGCTCTGTCTCTCTCTCTCTCTCTGTCAAAAATAAATAAACATTAAAAAAAAATAGGATGTCTAATGTTCTTAGATAACAGAAGCCAAAGATAAATCAGTCAAAAAGCAGACTGCACTGTGGAGTTAAACATCGTGCCTTTCTTCTGTGTCTACACATTGATGTGAAGCCCACCCCCCTGCTTTCTATCCAGGAGCAGAAATTAATATTGGAAAAAGTGTTCAGGACATAAATTCTTCCCTGCAAGCCTGAAGATTTCCACGACCCAGAGGAGAGTGGACCTTGTTAACCTCGTGGGGAAGAGTTAGCAGTTGGGAAAGATGGGAGAAGTAGGGATTTGAGAGGGGAAGGCAGCAAGATAGAAGCTACCTGTTAAGGAACCACAGGCACCTGTGTGGAAGTGCTTCTGTGGCCTAAGGAACGTCTAGTTAGACAAACAATTCTGTGCAGTGAGGCGTCAAGCCTTTCTGCGGGGCCCAAGTCCCAGCGAGCAACACCAGGGCACACACAGTGCCTAGGTTTTTACTTCCCCCAACTTTCTCTGCTTGAGATTTTATCACACGGATCCGCCTACCAGAGACCACTCAGCAAGAGAAACAAACAGGTTTATTCCGCGGGGTTGTCCCGCTACTTCCGAAATAGAAGAAACTCAGCCACACTCCTTTGAGAAAAAGGGCCGTGTGCCAGGTTATCTAAACGCTGTGACATGACAAGGACCACCCCCACCCTGCTGTCTACATTTCCCATCTCTAGTTATTATTAAAGTAGTTTTTTCCACCAATGCTGATTTATGAAATTGGCTTAACTTTTCCAGACAGTCCCCAAATGAACAGTCACTCTGCATTAATAGGACTTGCAGTAGTCAGGCATCCCTGCGCATTCCATCTCTTTTACCTAGCTCTGCCATCTGTCACTGTAATACCTGTGTCACCGAGTTTTGAACCATGATGCTTATACCTCATCAGCTTCCAAATGGTTCCATGATCTGTCAGCAGTGTTCAAGGCAGTGCAATGAGACATGACAGGGCATTTCCAAGTCATTTTTAAGGAGGCCCAAGAAGGGAAAAGTTGAAGCCTGGGGACATTTGAGTCACTCCACCTTGGGTTGCTTTTACCAGGTCTCCGAAGTTCTCGATGTGGTTTTTGTGTGTGTGTGTGTGTGTGTGTGTGTGTGTGTGTGTTGTGTTGTCTTTGTTGTTTTTAAATATCCTGAAGCAAAAGTTCATATATCTGACTTTAACTTGGCGTGGTAGGCAGATAGGAGGATACTACTATACCTCTAATACACCTAGAGGGCTGTCAACGTAGTGAGACAAAGCAAAAGAAAGTGTAGGGGCATGGTGGGAGTGGGAACGGCAGTGTTGTATGTGTCTGTGTGTGTGATGAGGGGGAGGGACTTGAGAGGTAGTTCACCTCGAATGGCAGAAAATTTCACAGATGTCGGTAGCGGAAGGTCACTAATATTGATTTATTTAGAATCTGCTTTCTTCTAGGCATTCGGCTAATGCTTACATACACATTGTCTTATTTAACCCTGAAGTCCATAGAATTAAGCAGCAGTGGGTTCAGCAGTAGGATTTGTATTGGTTTTTACAGATGAAGACTTAAACATTTTTCACAGACAAAGAGATTGTTGATCAAGGTCATACATACCATCAGTGTGCCAGTGATATAAACTTGGGCAGCTTAAGATGTGTCAGATTCTAGACTATCTGCTATTTCCATAATGAATGAGGGGCGTGGGTATCAAGATTTCTCAGCTGTCTCTTTGAACCCCATATCTGCCAGAACAATTTTGGGAGGGCTCCAATTCTCAGGAACTATTATCTAAATCTATCCAGCAAGATCTTTTCCAGCCTTATTTCCTATCATTTGAAAAACATTTATTCTCTCTTTACCGCTGTGGCAGTCTGCCTGGAAATAGGTGCAATGTATCATTTTCCACAATAATGGAAGGTGGGCTAGGAATTACCTGTAATTTGTTTCTCCATCCAGGCACGTCAAACTAAGTTATGATGAAAGTAGAGCGGCCACCTTGATCACCTACCGTTTTATAGCTGATGTGATTGTTTTTATGAAGCCTGTAACGTTTTTAACGTCATGGTTGTGATGATCCCGATTCTTGTCTCAGCAGAACAATATTACAAGAGTTGAGTCAATTCTGATTGCGGAGGATGGGAGTATGGTTTACTAGTGATAGGGTTGGAGAGAAAATTGCACAAAGCCCACTCCTGTTGCCCCCCACAGACAATGTAGGAAGCTTTGGCCAGCATTCTGCTGCATCCATGAATTATTCAGTTTTCTGTTTGGCAGGGGGGAAATGAGTTGGAAGCAGTCATTCTGAGATAACTAGGAATTTAAGATGAAATTTTCTCTAGATCATTCTATTCAAAAAGAAGACATGGGTCAAGGGTATTTAGTGAAACCAGCCTCAGGTTTTGGGGAGATTTTGGAGCAAGATACTGTAGCTGTTTTCTCTTGGCTGAATATCTGTAGTAGAAGGAAGATAGGAATGGGGAATTATGGAATAGCGTTAGCATCTCAGTCATAGTCCTTAGTATACGATATTATTGGACAAATTTTTATGGAACATCCACTATTGGTCATACTTATGCTAGATTCCATGGATCAAATAAAGATGATATCATCCCCAATGAAATTGAGGGATCCTGACCCTTAACATCTTTAACCCATCTTGGTAAGTGCCATAATAATGTTATGAAAACACTAATGTTGAGACTTCTAGGAGAAATGATCAGGGAAGATGATAAAGAGGTGGTATCATTTGAGCTGATCCATGCTGACTGAGTGATGGATTTTACAAGGCAAGACAAGAATAGGGAGGATATTGTAAGTGTAGAAGCCAATCTGATAATAAGCACGGAAACATGACATGTGGTGGGGGGAGGAATCGTGGTGGGGGGTGTTTTTGGGAGGGGTGTGGCTAGAAATTAGGCCTGGCATGTTTCAGTTGGAACAGTATTGTGAAAGGCTTGGAAAGCCACGATAAAAAGTCTAGATTTGATAGCATAGGTTATAGGTCACAGAGTTAATTGTCTACAGAGACAGGAAGGCGATATAAATGAGTGATACTGACCAAGTAGTGACTCTGGCAAGTTTGGGCAGTAGGGTCCTTCTAAGGAACACAACTGACTCCATTCCCAATGACAGTGGTTTTTCTAGTGTATGAACCCTGTATTGCTAATATCCCACTTTTCTAAGAGAAGCCTGAGTCACAAATTTTTTTTAATGTGAGCTCTCATGATACTTAAATGCTGGCAGCTAATAATTTTTTTTTTAACCCTTGAGGGCCAAATGAAGCCAATCTTAAAGGTTTGTGTCTGTCCATATGCCAGTGGCTTGT
The DNA here is from genome assembly GCF_007474595.2 of Lynx canadensis. NCBI lineage: Eukaryota > Metazoa > Chordata > Mammalia > Carnivora > Felidae > Lynx > Lynx canadensis. The sequence goes on along the minus strand of NC_044311.2, from coordinate 21,596,873 downwards.
GAGCTGGAGACAAATGGAAACCCATAAATATTTATACTTAAAGAGCCGACTCAGTCATATGGAAGATGTCAAGGAGACAGGTGGACAGTTGGAGTCTGAGAGCTGATAAAGGCTTGATCTCAGGCAGTTGTGAGGGGGTGGTCGGGAGGGGAGAGAGGAGTGGAGACAAGAGCCTCGTGACCACTGGATGTAGGGGTGAGGATGTGATGCCTTCATAAATGACACCTGGGAAGTTGTAAAGCTGTTAATGTAATTGAGACAATGACGGGAGCTACTGTCATGTGTCTCATGGGTAATGATTCCTTTTTGCTTTTTATCATATATCTTATACCTGTACTCTACCACCTACCCTACATTTCTGGAATACATTATATAGATAATACATTTTTTTCCTTAAACTAAATAAATTCTCCTTTTCCCTTTTCCCATTCATACTCCAAGATGAACCATTGACATTAGCTGCTACATTTCAGCTTTCCCTGTATAGCATTAAACACGTTGCTGTAGTTGAAGCAATGAGCTGAAAGTATTTTAATCCTGGATGGATAGCAGAAGAAGAGGAATTTATGAGTCCAATTCTTTTCAAGTTTGATGATAACGACTTTTGCCTTTTCTGCCTGCGCTTTTTTCTTCTGCATTTTACATTTTTGCGACAGTGAGTCAGACACACTATGACGGTATGCAGCAGCCTTGACATCCACAGCAAATTTGCATGAACTAAGAAAGGGTTGCTTCTATATCATTTTCTTTCATTCTAAGTGGTATTTTATGGCACTGTAGATTTTAAGTGGTCTCTCCACTAGAACATCTCATTTATAGGAACCTTCTAAATTGTCTGTTGATTTGCTTATAGGACTATTGGAATAGCAGAGAGCCTTCTTGGATGGTGAGTTGGCCCAGAAAGATGAAGGCATTAATTTAACAGTGCTCAGTGCAGTTACGGAGAAGCTGAGTCTACAGTAAAATCCCATCTAACACGCCGAACTTACTGGAAAAGGGCTTCTCAAATGTCTCCTGTGCAGGAAGCCTTTTTGTTACCCACCAAAGTTAGGACCCCTGCTTGTACCTGACATGGTCAAAGGTTGTGCCTATTTTTCTTTTGCTGTGGCTCCACTCTCAGGCTTTTGTTACCGCACCAAGCAAATTGGGTAAATTCTCATTACGTTGGACACGATCTTTTTATGCAAAGATGTGGTGAACTCGGTAGAGTTTTTAGTTAACTTGTGACACCAGATGCAAGGAGGGACTTTGGTCATCTCTACGTGTTCCATCTGTGCCATCTCAGTTTCTCTGTCTCTGGAATAGTCCACTAGGGATCCATGGGATATGAAAGAATCTCCACAGCCTGTTCCAGCATTCTGTTCCTTGTACCTTAGTAGGAAATAAGCAGTTATATAGGATCATATGCTTAGGATTTAATAGAGCTTGCCCTCACCTGAAAAGATTGTCAGGTAGTAGGTGCCTTTGGTGTTTTCATGGCTGGGTGGTGGACACGTTCGCAAAGAACTGGTAGCAGAATCCCTTTCTTCTCTCTAATGAGAATGTGTGCTCTTTTAACATACTTTTATTTTTTTTTAATTTAAAAATATATAAAAATTAAGATCTTTTGATCAGGTAATATATGCACACGGTAAAAAATTCAAATAGCAGAAATTATTCTTTAGTATTTCTTAGATAGAAAAGAAGGACAAAAAGGACATTTCCCTTTCAGCTCTGCCACTGCTTTATTTGGTGGCACTGGCCCGATGATATGTTTGTGTCTCAGTTTCTTTACCTGAAACCTAGGAGTGGGAATCTTTGCCCAATAATTCTTGAGGCTTGTCATGAGACCTTAATAAATCTGCTGTGTGCAATGGTTTAAGTGCATAGGCACTAAAGGATTTTTGTTATAGTTTCTTCTTGTTTCAGTTGAGTCTCCAGCCAATATCTACTGTGTGTATGGTATCGGCTGGGCATTGAGGTAGAACTTTAAATTATTAACTCAGTCTTCAAAATGGTTCTATCAAGGAAATACTATTTTTTAAAAATGTTTACTTATTTATTTCGAGAGAGAGAGAGAGAGAGAGAGAGAGAGAGAGTGAGCACAAGCAGGGGAGGGTCAGAGAAAGAGGGAGAGAGAATCTCATGTAGGCTCCACACTGTCAGCACATAGCCAGGCACGGGGCTCGAACTCACAAACTGTGAGACCATGACCTGAACTGAAATCAAGAGTCAGATGCTCAACTGACTGAGCCACTCAGGCACCCCAAGTAAATACTATTATTATCTCAATTTTACACTGGGAAAATGGAGGCACAGAGAAACTAAACAACTTGTCAAAATTCATAGAGCCAATAAGGAGTAGCAAAGTTAGATTTAAAGCTAGTCTCTTTTTTCTTTTCTTCTCTCCCTCACTTTCTTTCTCTTTATATATACATATATATCACATATACATATGTTTACATACATGTCAATTTATCTATCAAATCTATTTATGATGTAGCCACTGGCTCTTTTATTTAACTTTTTTTTTTGCGCTGAACACTGTTTATATTGTTAAACATTCCTTTAAAACATATTTTCTAATGATTTCAAACTACATCATATGTCTGCAGAACAGTTACTTAAACGATTTGTGTCTGCCAGGCCTCTTTCTTTCTTTCTTTCTTTCTTTCTTTCTTTCTTTCTTTCTTTCTTTCTTTCTTTCCTTCATCATTATGCATAAGGCAAATATCCTGGTTCACAAAGCTTTGTGGGCACCTGTGATTATTTCCTTAGGGGGGAAAAGCAGACATGGAATTGCTATCTCAGAGAGTATGCGCATTTTTAAGGCTCTTGATATATATTGCCAAGTTGCCCTCAGAAAAGGTTGTGTCAATTTATTTTTCCTCCAGACTCTATATTCCATTTTCATGAGGATGACAGAGCAATTACAGGAGGCTAGATTAGGACAAGACCTTACAGATCAGCCCTTGCGCCTGTGTGTGCACTTGTTTGCATGGACTGTAGACAAGGAAACAGAAGGTGGATACCTTGTCCAAGGGCACAAGGCAAATTAATAATCGTAGAATCCAAGTAATACTGGTTAATGATAAGCAGTAGATAAGGTAGGACATGCCTACATGGGACTGGGAATATTATCCTTCAGTCATTTTACAGTCTCATTACCAGATGTCACCCTTCCATTTTCTGGTTGCTTTATTCGGATGACCTCAGAGGCTTCCCATGTCGTTAGATCAAAATCAATCTTGTGCCAAGCAGCAATTTCAAACGGTGGTTGGAAACCTGAGCGGAGGGCAATGGAGAGAGCTCATCCATGTCTGCAAAGCTCCCTGCAACTGTTTTGGGGCTGTGTATCTACAGGGTGAACACCAGTTGTTTATAAACGAGATGTTGTTGCACAAACAACCTAATAGCAGCATGAAAGAAAATAAAAATCAAAAGAATTTTTTCAACTTAAAATAAAGTTTATTACTCACAGGTCCTGGAGGGCATATGGCATGCCCGATAGTGATTCTGAAAGGTCTCAGAGAGAGAGAGAGAGAGAGAGAGAGAGAGTAAGAGGGAGAGAGAAAGAGAGTGCCGCTGGTCCATGGGCAGAGTGGCTAGGGGTTGGCAGGTTCACTTTCTATTGGCGAATTTAAAACATAGAGTGGAATTGGGGGATGTGCAAGAGGGGCAAAGGGGAGTGGGAGACACAGGCTTCCAGTAATGGAATGAATAAGTCATGGGAATCAAATGTACAGCATAGGGAGCATAGTCAATGGTATTGTAATAACATCGTATGGTGACAGATGGTAGCTACCCTTGTGGTGAGCACAGCATAATGCATAGAGAAGGTGAATCACCACATGGTACCATTGCAACCAACACAACACATAGTTACGTGTCAACTGTACTTAAAAACATTTAAAGAAAATAATAAAATGTTTTCCTACAGTACTTAAAAATAACAACAACAAAACTCACACAGAAAGCATAGTAATGGAATTTGGGCATAGAGAGGGAAAAGTAGGGTCACTTATGGTTAGTTATCTAGATTACCCAGGGCTTTCCAAAGTGGTACTTCATGAGTGGGGCGGACCTGGGTGCTTACATAGTGATTGTGTCATAAAACTACCATTATGTCTCTTTGAATGGTGGCCTTTTAAACCATTATTTATTTTATTTTACTTTATTTTAATTCCAGTATAGGTAACATACAGTGTCACACTAGTTTCAGGTGTACAAAACAGTGACTCAACAACTCCACACATCACCCATACTCACCACAAGGGCACTCCTTAATCCCCATCGCCCACTTCACCCATCTTCCCACCCACCTTCCATCAACCATCAGTTTGTTCTCTACAGTTAAGAGTCTGCTTCTTGGTTTGCCTCACTCTCTTTTCCCCCACCGCCTCATTTGTTTTGTTTCTCAAATTCCGCATATGAGTGAAATCATGATATTTGTCTTTCTCTGACTGACTTATTTTGCTTAGCATTATACTCTCTAGCTCCATCCATGTCTTTGCAAATGGCAAGATTTCATTCTTTTTAATGACTGAGTAATATTACATTATATATATGTGTATACACACACACAGACACACATATATGTACACACACCACTTCTTTATTCATTTGTCAATCAGTGGACACTTGGGCTGCTTCCCTAATTTGGCTATTATAAATAATGCTGCTGTAAACATACAGTGCATATGTTCCTTTGAATTAGTGTTTCATATTTTTGGGGCAAATACCCAGTAGGGTGATTACTGGATTATAGGGTACTTCTATTCTTAGCTTTTTGAGGAACCTCCGTACTATTTTCCAGCATGGCTGCAGTTTGTAGTCCCATCAACAGTACAAGAGAGTTCCTTTTTCTCCACAACCTTGACAACACTTGTTGTTTCTTGTGTTTTTTATTTTAGCCATTCTGACAAGTGTGAGGTATTTGTAGTTTTGATTTGCATTTCATGATAATGATTGATGTTGAGCAACTCTTCATGTGTATGTTGGCCATCTGTATGTCTTCTGTGCAGACATGTCTGTTCATGTCTTCTGCCCATTTTTTAATTGCCATTTGCAAATATCTTCTCCTATTCGGTAGGTTGCCTTTTAGTCAAAAATTAAATTTTAAAAACACCTACAATTCTGCACTGTAAGATTTTTTTCATATTTTTTACATGAAGCATACTTTATATATAGTTTTAATTATATCATAGGTATAATATTGTATTTTACTTTTTTCACCTCTCAAATCATATTTAAAAAAATTTTGCTAATTCTGCCTGTGAAATTATTATTTTTTTAAAATAGCTTCCCAGTCAAGTATCTTGCCATGTTTAATTAAGCATTCTCCCCTTGTTCACCATCTAGGTTATTTCCCAATTTTTAGTATCATTAAAGGATGTGGCCGAGATACCTGAATGATGTCTATGTATTTCCCCTTTAGTTACATCATTTGTAACTCTTCAGGAGGAGATTAACTACCTTAAAAAATATGAACATTTTTATGGGTTTTAATACATGCTGCAAAATGCTTTCCAGAATGGTTGGATGACTAGAATATGTCAACATATAGCACCAAACATTTTTAGATGCAATGCAGTATTCAATGATGTGTTAAAACAAAAACAAAAACAAAAACAAAAAAGTCATCCAGGCCAACTCTTACTTCTGCCTAGGGAGCCATGGCTGCCAGCCTTATAGATGGTTTGCTTGTAACATTCTTGGTCAGGTGACTTTGTCATTTTGGCCCAACTTGGAAGGAATGTACAAGATTAATAGCTATTTAAATGATTCCACTCCTAACTCTGGCTGGCTCTTAGCTGACCTCTGTACATTTTGGCCTGGACTTGTATTGCCTGGGGCTTCCTGATTTGTAGAGGTTGAGGGCAGAACTACTCAATTTATATACTTATTCATCCTCTCTCATTCTGGGCATAGTTTGAAGTTTTCTGTTTATTTGAGTTAGAATTAGTTCAGTGTTTTCTGGGGCCATCCTGAATTAAATAAACAGCCAACAACTAGCTCACTGGCTAGAGCACCATTCCGATTTTTTCCTCCATAATAGTTGAGTCATTTTGATGAGACCCTTTCTTCATGATGAAAGAATACAATAGTTTCCCAGGCATATTTAACCAAACTGCTTCATTGGGTAAATACTATTAACAGAAATTGGGATGTAGGGAGATTGAGGAGAGGAAATGAGCCCAATTTTATTATTCAGTTTGAGGGCTAGGAGGACATCTAATGGAGATGCTGAGCATGTAAAAAGCTGTGCAGACTTGATACCCTGGAATGTTGTGGTAAAAGAAAATGAGATTTGGAATTCAGAGAGGTAGTAGGAAAGTAGTTATGATCCTTAAAAAGAGGAAAAAAGGCATTATAGGATAGAGGTTAACTATGTGAAATGTGATGGACTTGGGTTAAAATCTCGATTCTGCCTCTTACTTTGTGTCTTTGGGCATGTTATGTATTTATTTATTTATTTATTTATTTTTAATATATGAAATTTATTGTCAAATTGGTTTCCATACAACACCCAGTGCTCATCCCAAAATGGGCATATTATTTAACTTTTGGGGGTTAGTTTCCATTTCTACATAATGGGGGTAATAACCCCTGCCTCATAGAGTGGATGTGAGGATTGAATAAGATAATAGAGTTTTTAAAACTCAATGGGTATTAGCTATTGTTATTGCTATAACTGGTGGCAGAACATGTGTAGGTTGTCACAGGAGGGGGTCAGTAGAAGACAAAGAATAAGTGGTCAGAGAGAAAAAGAAAACCAGTATGATCCAGGAAGCCAGGAAAAGAGGGAGTCTAAGAAAGGAAGAAATGAGCAACAGAGTCATATGTGAGACAGAAGCCAACAGAGATCAATTTCAAAAAAGGTTTTTTTAATTTGGGGATCACTAGGTCTCCTGTGACTTCCAAGAGAATGGTTTTTGTAGAAAAATTGGGCAGAAAGTGCATTGTAGGATAGTAGCCAGCAGTATGGAATGTTTCCTAAGACCTACTAAACTCAAAGCAGTTAAGGTATATTTCCAAAGATAGGTGAAACTATTAGCCATGTGATTGTCATTGGATTATCTATGGACTTAGATTTTACAAGTGCTCCCTTGTCCTAGGTACAGCCAAAGAGGGTGGCTTCCATGGTCATGTGAAGCTGAAATATGTTATGGTTACAGTCTTCCTGGTAGCCTTGCTTGTATGTCAACTTCTGATTTAGCAGCAGATACATTTTCTGCCTTTGGCCACATTTCAGCTGCTTATGGGAAAATATGATGAAATCAGCAGGCATAGGTTTGGATTCAGCACATTTACAAAAAACTGATGCCATTTATCTGTTAGGTGCCTAGTGCACACACACACACACACACACACACACACACACACACACCTCTTAGAGCAAATTTACCTGCAATTAAAAGACAGAATGTTAAGCTAAACCCACCCAACCCCTCCATTCTGTGAATTTATTTTAAAAAGTTATTTCTTGGGAGTAGCTTTTTGCCTTTCATTTCATTTCTTCTCTGGAAGTCACAAAGATGAGTGTCTTCCTGCCATTTTGCTGAAAATTTGGGTGGGATGGACTCACTCAACTCAAACTGGCAATGAGAGTTAAAAGGAAATTGCAGGTTTTCTCAATGACACAGAACTATGGCACACAATCTTTTAATTTCTGAGAATTTGATCTAACCACAAACAAATAAGAAACCAACCAGAATCATTTTAGTTTTGGAAAAAATATTGAAATCAATCTCTCTCTCTCTCTCTCTCTCTCTCCCCCCCCTCCCTCTCTCCCTTTCTCCCTCTCTCTCTCCTTTCTGCTTCCTTTTCTCTTTCTCCCTCTCTATTTTTATCTTTGCCCTCATTATGGCAACCTCATTCTGGGTTCAAAATATTTTAGACTTTAAGCACTTGTTTGTACTAACAGATGATATGTCCCTATTCTTAGGTTGCTCCTAGGGCTGCTTCATCATTTTGCTGCTCATAACTTGGGACTTCAGACGCTTCAGTGAAGTGGTTTGATATTGATTGAACATATAATTAGCCATCTATCCTTGGGAAAGGATTTTCTCCCCGTGTTCTACATCAGTGGATTGGCATTTTGGATAGAAGTCATATTTCCTTTAAAATTCAAGAAAGGGAATCAAGGTGTCCTAAGCACAGTCCTCTCCCTGATGCTGACAAAAGGTATGCAGTTGTAGGCTGAGTTCAACTATTTTTTTTAATGTTTATTTATTTTTGAGAGAGAGAGAGAGACAGAGTGCAAACAGGGGAGGAGCAGAGAGAGAGGGAGACACAGATTTAAAGCAGGCTCTAGGCTCCAGGCTCTCAGCAAAGACCCTGAGCTTGAACTCACAAATTGTGAGATCGTGACCTGAGCCAAAGTCAGACACTCAACTGCCTGAGCCACCAGGAGCGCTGGCTGAGTTCTACTATTTATTGGTTTAATGGAAAGCTACCTTCCTAATTTTCTAGTCACATAAAGAAGTCTAATCTGAAAGTTGCTATCATAGAATGATTTACTGGTAAACCTACAATTCTCTTTCCGGAGAGAGACTTAAAAAGTTATGGGAGATATTTATGAGTTACTCTTTCAAAGGCTGATTGGGAAGATGTCATAATAGCGCAAAGAAGGAACCAAACAAGGGGCCCCTGGGTGGCTCAGTCAGTTAAGCATCCAACTTCAGCTCAGGTCATGATCTTGCGGTTTGTGAGTTTGAGCCTCACATCGGGCTCTGTGCTAACAGCTGGGAGCCTGGAGTCCACTTTGGATTCTGTGTCTCCCTCTCTTTCTGCTCCTCCCCCACAAAATAAATAAACATTATAAAATTTAAAAAAAAGAAGAAACTAAACAAATATTTATGGAATCCACTGTATGTGGCAGGTACTGTTGGTATTTTATAGAGGGATCTCTCTTGCTTCTCAATAGAACTAGGAATGTAGACATTGTTTGAAATTAGTACCAGGAACCCTTTCAACAGTCATGATTTCTGCAGTTTCACTTAGTGATGGAGGCAATTATGCTCACAGCATATGAGAGATTCATTCCCCTTGCAATGCACACCCAGCTCATACCCAGCTCAGGGAAATAATCTGCACAACAATTGATATAAGAGGCTGGAGCCAGCAGTGCTAGACTGAGTCTGGTTTGCTGACCTATTTGGTTTTCACAATATTGAAAAAAATCATTTTAGATGGTTGTCTGTATTTAAAAACAAACTTAGAGGTTTTCCACATAAATTTTGATTTGTGACACTTGAAAAAATCGGGTGATCTGACATCAGGCTTAGATCCCTTAGGTCACTAATAACTGGCAGGCATTAGATGGCCTGAATGCCTTCTATGTAGCATTAGTGTTGGAACTCCTTATTCATGTATAACAAATCTCTCCTTATATATTCCCTCTTAATTCAGCTCCTTCCAACAGTCATGTTATCCCATATCACATAACAATGGGAACCATTAGTATAAGAGGGCAAAGGGTGAATAATCTAGTTACTATTTTTAGGGTTTCATTCAGAATCTCATCTTTACATCCTTAACAGAATTGAATTGAATTGAATTCAGTTGAATATTTGCTTTTGCCAGTCAGCACATTAAATAATTCCTCTTTGGACCAAGGTTCTCCTTTTATCATTGCTCTAGGGTTAATATCCAGAGCAGTAATGTCTTCTCCAACATCAAGCATCAGTTCGTCAAAGATAAAGATAATGCTAAAATCACACTGATCCCACAGAGCAAATACTTGGACCACAAACCATATCCTAAGCATGATAGTCTATAAAACATCCCAAGATAGAATGGGATGTAGGATGTCATACAGAGTGCAGACCAGGTTTGTGGGACAGGCTTCAGGTAGCCAAGGAAGCCAAGGGAGTTTGCTACGATTAAACTCCAAATAGCTTCATTTTAAGCCCTCTTAATATCGTACTTCCCATAGTTTCCATTGTACAGATTCAGCAGTTTAGGAAGTGCATGCAATCTGACCTGCGAACTGGTAGCTGGGATTTGAACCCTGACAATGCATATCTATGTCTAGATCTATATTTATACTTATATCATGGCGTATCTATGTTCATGCCTATCTATATAATGTATGTATTCTATGTATAATATAATATATACACACATATAGCTTTATCTATTTAAAATTACATTCATTGTTAGCATTAGACTTAAAAGTATTATAACCACTAGCAACATTTTCACTTACTAAAGTAGCTGCAGTCTCCCATGGGGCATCCTGAGTGTAGGAAATTTGATGCCTGACTGACAGCTCAAAGAAGAAAAACTTGAACAGGTTGCCAGATATAAGCCTGTAAATGGAGCTCTCCCTCCACCCCCACTACTGTGTAAGAATTATTGACAAATGTATCACTGGGTCATGTCTTGAGGCCTTGACATACACTGGCCCATTAGTATTTTAAACTCCCATTTGGGGTCAGAGTTTCTGTTGAATTCTCCCATTTCTAAAGACTAATAGGCAAGATAAAGAATTCCAGCTTTGTTTATTATATCCTAAAGTTAAAAAGAATCTAAGATAAAAGGGATACAGGGCCCAAGAATAATAAAAGCACCATCTAGGGTAATTAAGGGATTTAATTGGTATAGACCCTTAGCCCTTAAGCTGGATGTCCAGTAGCTCTTACTTTAATTTTTAGAATATGTTTTTTAAAATAAGCCTTCCTGGGGAGCCTGGGTGGTTCAGTTAGTTAAGCGTCCAACTTCGACTCAGGTCATAATGTCATGGTTTGTGAGTTCAAGCTCTGCATCAGGCTCTGTGCTGACAGCTCAGAGCCTGCAACCTGCTTTAGATTCTATGTCTCCCTCTATCTCTGTTCCTCCTCCACTTGCACTCTGTCTCTCTCTCTCTCAAAAATAAAAATTAAAAAAAAAAAAAGCCTTCCCAACATCTAGGATGTCAGACTCTGTCTGCAAAGAATGCCACTCTTTTTATCAAACATAGATTGTGAGTATTAATATTGCCTTTATTAGTAATATAACTGTGGGCCATTGCTTTAACCTCTTTTATACTGAGTTTTCTTATCTATAAGATGAGGGTGATAAAACACTAAGACATGGAATTATAGTATCTCCTTGATAGGGTCATTGACAGATTTAAATAAGGCACAAAGCTTGCAAAGCAATTAGTAGTGTGCTTTTCACATGCTAAGAATTCATTAAATATAGTTGGTGTCATTTTTATTACCCTAAGAATAGGAGAAAAGGACTGAACCCTAGATTTTACACCCAAGGACTACCCTTGTTGACTTTTACATCTTCCTTTTCCCCGTAATTGCTTGAGATACAATTCTAGTGTCTCTTTATAACAGCCATCATGCGGTGGGGCACCTAAATGGCTGGCCAGTCTGTTGGCCAGGAAGAGCCATTATCACTACATCTGCTACTATCCACATCCTTCACCTTGAAGGATGCTTTCCCCTTGAAGGATTCACCTTAGCTTCTTTGGGTCCAGGGACAGAATCTGTGTCCTTCTTTGCCCCATGTGCTTCAAGTAAATTTACTTCTGCTTTAGGAGCTTGGATGTGAGCAATCAATTTAACTTAGTCTTTGTGGGAGAGTAAGAGAGGAAAGTGAAAGAGCCAGGTCCACTACTGTGATGGATAGTTCTTTGTATAAACCTTGTTTCCCATTCAAGACATTTAAGTTCTGGAACTCAATACCATAGTACCTTAAACCTGCTTAAAAACATATAACCACAGTGGTTCTTGGGATTATACTATTGGTGTGTAAGTGTTTATTCTGAAACAAATATACAGAAAGTTTGGCTAGAAGAAAAATGTCCTGAATGTCCTGTGTGCCTTTTGATAGGTGGCCTCTATCATCCAGTTCTTGAATGAATTTCCCATTCTGTGAGCCTGGGATTCCTTCTCTCTTCTCCTAGTTGGAATACTTTATATTATAAAGTAAAAGTATATTATAAGTAAAAGGAGATATCCCAAAGAAATGCATCTGATAATACCAGTGAGGTGGAAGGGAGAGTGGATGGGAAAGTGGGTCAAATCAGAGTATTGAAATCTGCCATTAAGCCATTGAATATTTGACCTTAAATATTATGTAGGCCAACTCCTTCAGTTTAATGATGATGGTACCAAGGCATGGAGAAATTTTGTGCATTGCTCAAGGTTATTTCATGCATTAGTATTTAACATAGATTTACTGCCTTGTTTCTCCAAAAATGGACTTCCTTACAATTTCATAGCCTTTTGGGGTGCCTGGGTGGCTCGGCTGAACGTCCAATTCTTGGTTTTCGGCTCAGGTCATGATCTCGCAGTTAATGGGATTGAGCCCCCTATTGGGCTCTGTGCTGGCAACACAGAGCCTGCTTGGGATTCTCTCTTTCCCTCTCTCTCTCTCTGTCCCTCCCTCCTCACTCACTCTCAAAATAAATAAACAAAAACATTCATAGTCTTAAATATCATATGACTTCACTCATATGAGGACTTTAAGAGACAAAACAGATGAACATAAGGGAAGGGAAACAAAAATAATATAAAAACAGGGAGGGGGACAAAACAGAAGAGACTCATAAATATGGAAAACAAACTGAGGGTTACTGGAGGGGTTGTGGGAGGGGGGATGGGCTAAATGGATAAGGGGCACTAAGGAATCTACTTCTGAAATCATTGTTGCACTATATACTAACTAATTTGGATGTAAATTTTTTAAAAAATGACACCTTGCAGCAAAATGGGAAATGCTGTAAGATGATAAACTGAAAAAAAAAAAGAATATGAAAGATAAAAATGTTAAAGGTAGGACTTTTTAGAGTTGTATGATCCTTAGACTTTATTTTCCAAAAAATAATAAGTGCAAATGAATATTTGGAGGGATAACTGAATAGACAATAACAGAGGGGTAAAATCTTGATTATAAAGAAGTCCCAATTTGGAATTTTGTAAACATCATTTCTAATATGAATATTACAAATTTTTGTTCTTAAAAATAATTATTTATTTAAATAACTCCTGAACAGAAAATAAAAATGAAAGCTGAGGCCAGGAGCCACATTTATGATCTTTGGCTCTGGAAATTTAAAACTTAGTATAGATCCCTGCTTTAACCAATGAAAATGGGCAAACCTAATTTTTGTGGCAAATAAATAAATAAATAAACCAATAAAAATAACCTTGATTTTAAAAAAGTTCATAATCTTCCATTGATAGAAACTCAGTTCATCTCACAACAATTAGCCAGACTAAAATGAGAAAATGAATATGAAAATATTTTATATATCACCTGGTTCATAGTAGGTGTTGACAGAATGTCCCTCTGCCCTTTTTCCTTCTAGCTAGTTAGGAAGGCACTAGATGTTAAGTATTAAATCAACCAGGATATTCCCCTGCATGTTGCTAGAAGTGAGGGTTTCTCATCTCTGCCAACTTCAGCTGGTCTTAGCAATATTAGTAAGATATTTTTTGTTTTGTTTTTAAGAAGCTTCGAAAAATTTCCTAGTCCATCCATTTTCTTTGTTCTTTCTCCACTTTAGCCAGGTCAGGAACTTTATCCACTGGTCTCCTAACACTTCCTGAATGTGGGGGAGAAGAGATAGTGTGTTGGGACTCATACAGTACAAGATAGTTATCTAGGCGATTGAGACTGTTTTGTCTTGAATAGTGAGGAATAAAAATTTGCTCTCATGGACCTACTGTGAATCTTTTAAAAAATGTTTCATGGACATGTAGGAATTCTTAGCCTGTGAAAGAAAAATAGACCTGACTGCCTCTTGCTTCTAAATGATTTTAGAAGGGCTGGGTATCAGTTTATTAAGAGAAATCACTGGTTTACTTCATCAAGATCATTGATGGGCCTGTTTCCCAGTAGGGCTCAGAGACATTTACTACCTCTCTATTCCTTTCATTTTTATTTATATTGAAGCTTTGATCTATTTAGGGAATACAGGAGTAGAAGAAAGACATCTGGTAATGTCATTTTCCAGCAAAGATTGAGAATTTTATACAAGAAATCTTACTAGCCTAGTTTTGAACTGCTTACATCTTTTCACTAACAGTAGACATTCTCCAAGGGGATAGAGCCAGATGTGAACACTTTGGTCCATATTTTATTCCTTCATGGGATATCCTTTTATCTTTAATCCAGGCCCAATTTAAGAATTTCTTGTATTCAGAGTAAGCCAATAATTTGAGAAAACAAGTCTACAAATCCTCACTGGTGCCCTGCTCAGGTAAGATTATAATTTTTATCTCAAAAAACTAACTCTAAAGTCCTATATTATTTGTTGGGAAGCTATCATTTCTTATTTCTCAGAATTACAATTTCTCAGAAATTGGATTAATGATGAAAATAAACTTCTTTGTGGGGCTGGAAAGGAGGTACTTACGTGGGAAATAGATTAAGACAGAGGAAGAGTATGTGACTGAGAAAGAAAGCATTTTGGGCTTGAAATATGCTCTCTTTTGGTTGTTAGGTTGCATTAGCCTGTAAACCTCATTATTGTATGAGGGATATAGGAAAGATAATTAAAGAAGATTCATTGGTTGTATTTATAAAGAAGATAGGAACATGGGTCCTTATCAAATATTACTCAGAAAATACATCATGAATGTCAAAAGGTTGGCACCTAAGATGAATTAGGCAGAGTCCAAACAGCACATTTTAGCTAGAAAAACTTAGTGGATGTATGCTGGATATGAACATTTTCTTCTTTTAGATTATAGTACTTTCTGTCACGAGCGACATCAGAGCTATCCTCTGCAGAACCATTTGGTAAGTTATCCATGATCACGACTGTGATTTTGTGTGCCACATTCTCAGCCCCACTGCATATTGCAGGCACTGCTGTGGTCACCAGGTCCAAGTAGATTCTGATTGGTTCCATGTAGAAGCAACCCTGATGGTGTCTTGCATTGCACCCATGCTCCATACTTCTTGCTTCCTCCCCTGTAAGATCTTTTCATATTAAGGGGAGAACATCTGCTCAGCATTCACACATGTGGAACATGGAATGTGGTTGACTTAATGCCTATAGGGTTCGATGAATAGTGGAGGGCAGAAACCCATGGATAAAAGCTTCCCTCCTTTGTACCTCAGCTGGACAGACTGGAATATATTTCATAAATGTTCTCAGAAGTTACCAGAGAATTGAGCATCAGTTACTTGTGGTAACTCAATAACACATTTTGCGTTTGCTTTCTCTGGATTCTGAGGGTGTTAGCCTATAATCCCTGGGTGCTATGACAGAAACCAGTATAGAATGGAAAGATGAGAAGACAGAGTAGTCATTAAGTGAAAGATAGAGCTAGAGGGGTGGGCAGAAACGCTGCCCATCTGTGCTCTTGTTTACAGAGATATTTTATTTCTAGTGCCACCTCGTAAGTTCTCTGAATACAGGGACTGCATTTTACACCTATTTTAACTTTATAGTACCTCGCGGAGTCTTGGGCAGGAGGAAGTTTATCTAAATCAATCAAAATCAGAGGTTGGTTGTCAGTCTACATTATGACGGAATCTACTCATTTGATGGACACCAAGAAAAGAGCTTGGGAATGTCAATATAAGTCGTTTAGTTCAATTTTTAAAATTTGGAAAAATGAGACTCATATTACAAATATTGTCCAGATAATTATTTTTAAATTTTTTTTTTTCAACGTTTATTTATTTTTGGGACAGAGAGAGACAGAGCACGAACGGGGGAGGGGCAGAGAGAGAGGGAGACACAGAACCGGAAACAGGCTCCAGGCTCCGAGCCATCAGCCCAGAGCCCGACGCGGGGCTCGAACTCACGGACCGCGAGATCGTGACCTGGCTGAAGTCGGACGCTTAACCGACTGCGCCACCCAGGCGCCCCTCCAGATAATTATTTTTAATGAACACTTGAAGAAGTTCTCTTTAAAATTCAGCTATAATATAACAGTAAATTAGTTATGAAGAATTAAATACATTGTAAAAAAACTGCATCTTTTTTTTCAAAGCAGCTAAACTAGTAGACCAATTCAGTCATCCATTCAACCTACTTTCATTTCATAAGGCATATGAATGCGTTGAAGTGCTTTGATGGATCAGAATGCCCAAAGTGTAGGGTGTTCTCACTAGGTTTTGGATGAAAAGCTGACAGGTGGCTCATGAAATATCTGGGGGCACCAGGACCCCCTTTCCATCTTGAAGATTTAACATCCCTTACTTTTATGTTTCATATTGATACTTACTGGCCTTTATTTTTTTTTATTTTTTTTTTTATTTTTTTTTTTTTAAATTTTTTTTTTCAACATTTATTTATTTTTTGGGACAGAGAGAGACAGAGCATGAACGGGGGAGGGGCAGAGAGAGAGGGAGACACAGAATCGGAAACAGGTTCCAGGCTCCGAGCCATCAGCCCAGAGCCTGACGCGGGGCTCGAACTCACGGACCGCGAGATCGTGACCTGGCTGAAGTCGGATGCTTAACCGACTGCGCCACCCAGGCGCCCCTTTACTGGCCTTTATTGAATGAAACTTTTTTTTTTTTTTTTTTTTTTATCAAAACCAATAGACTATTACAGTGTATTCTGGTCTGTTTTTATGCAGCCACACTAAGTTTGTAATCAAAGTTAAGCGATGGGTCTTACTTTCCTACGTGGAACTAACCAAATGGATATTTTTAGATTTTTTTTAATCCCTATTTTTATTCCTTTTGATTATGTTATAGAATTGTTTAATGTAGAGTTGAGACTTCTTTTTTTCTTTTTTTATTTTTTTTTATGAAATTTATTGTCAAATTAGTTTCTATACAACACCCAGTGCTCCTCCCAACAGGTGCCTTCCTCAATGCCCATCATCCACCCTTCCCTCCCTCCTACCCCCCATCAACCCTCAGTTTATTCTCAGTTTTTAAGAGTCTCTTATGGTCTGCCTCCTTCCCTCTCTGTAACTTTTTTTTTTCCCCTTCTCCTCCCCCCTGGTCTTCGTTGAGTTTCTCAGGATCCACATATAAGTGAAAACATATGGTATCTGTCTTTCTCTGCCTGACTTATTTCACCTAGCATAACACTCTCCAGTTCCATCCATGTTGCTACAAATGGCCAGATTTCACTCTTTCTCATTGCCAAGTAGTATTCCATTGTATATATAAACCACATCTTCTTTATCCATTCGTCAGTTGATGGACATTTAGGCTCTTCCCATAATTTGGCTATTGTTGAAAGTGCTGCTATAAACATCAGGGTACAAGTGCCCCTGTGCATCAGCACTCCTGTATCCCTTGGGTAAATTCCTAGCCATTCTATTGCTGGGTCATAGGGTAGATCTGTTTTTAATTTTTTGAGGAACCTCCACACTGTTTTCCAGAGCAGCCGAACCAGTTTGCATTCCCACCAACAGTGCAAGAGGGTTCCCGTTTCTCCACATCCTCTCCAGCATTTATAGTCCCCTGAGTTGTTCATTTTAGCCACTCTGACCGGCATGAGGTGGTATCTGAGTGTGGTTTTGATTTGTATTTCCCTGATGAGGAGTGACATTGAGCATTTTTTCATGTGCCTGTTGGCCATCTGGATGTCTTCTTTAGAAAATTGTCTATTCATGTCTTCTGCCCATTTCTTCACTGGATTATTTGTTTTTCAGGTGTGGAGTTTGGTGAGTTCTTTATAGATTTTGGATACTAGTCCTTTGTCTGATATGTCATTTGAAAATATCTTTTCCTATTCCATCAATTTCCTTTTAGTTTTGTTGATTGTTTCCTTTGCAGTGCAGAAGTTTTTTATCTTCGTGAGGTCCCAATAGTTAATTTTTTTAATTCCCTTGCCTTTGGAGATGTGTCAAGTAAGAAATTGCTGCTGCTGAGGTCAGAGGTTTTATCCTGCTTTCTCCTCTAGGGTTTTGATGGTTTCCTGTCTCTCATTCAGGGCCTTTATCCATTTTGAGTTTATTTTTGTGAATGGTGTAAGAAAGTGATCTAGTTTCATTCTTCTGAATATTGCTGTCCAGTTCTCCCAGCATCATTTGTTAAAGAGACTGTCTTTTTTCCATTGGATATTCTTTCCTGCTTTGTGAAAGATTAGTTGGCCATACATTTGTGGGTCCAATTCTCGAGTCTCTATTCCATTGGTCTATGTGTCTGTTTTTGTGCCAAAACCATGCTGTCTTGGTGATTACAACTTTGTAGTAGAAGCTAAAGTCTGGGATTGTGATGCCTCCCACTTTGGTTTTCTTCTTCAATATTACTTTGGTTGTTCGGGATCTTTTGTGGTTCCATAGAAATTTTAGGATTGCTTGTTCTAGGTTTGAGAAGAATGCTGGTGCAATTTTGATTGGGATTGCATTGAATGTGTAGATTGCTTTGGGTAGTATTGACATTTTAACAATATTTATTCTTCCAACTCATGGGCACGGAATGTTTTTCCATTTCTTTGTATCTTCTTCAATTTCCTTCATAAGCTTTCTATAGTTTTCAGCATACAAGTCTTTTACATCTTTGGTTAGGTCTATTCCTAGGTATTTTAGGATTCTTGGTGCAATTGTGAATGGGATCAGTTTCTTTATTTGTCTTTCTGTTGCTTCATTATCAGTGTATAAGAATGCAGCTGATTTCTGTACATTGATTTTGTATCCTGTGACTTTGCTGAATTCATGTATCAGTTCTAGCAGACTTCTGGTGGAGTCTGTCGGGTTTTCCACATATGGTATCATGTCATCTGCAAAAAGTGAAAGCTGGACTTCATCTTTGCCAATTTTGATGCCTGTGATTTCCTTTTGTTGTCTGATTGCTGATGCTAGCACTTCCAACACTATGTTAAACAACAGCGGTGAGAGTGGACATCACTGTCATGTTCCTGATCTCAGGGGGAAAGCTCTCAGTTTTTCCCCACTGAGGACGATATTAGCTGTGGGCTTTTCATAAATGGCTTTTATGATGTTTAAGTATGTTCCTTCTATCCTGACTTTCTTGAGGGTTTTTATTAAGAAAGGATGCTGAATTTTGTGAAATGCTTTTTCTGCATCGATTGACAGGATCATATGGTTCTTATCTTTTCTTTTATTAATGTGATGTATCACATTGATTGATTTGCGAATGTTGAACCAGCCCTGCAGCCCAGGAATGAATCCCACTTGATCATGGTGAATAATTCTTTTTATATGCTGTTGAATTCGATTTGCTAGTATCTTGTTGAGAATTTTTGCATCCATATTCATCAGGGATATTGGCCTGTAGTTCTTTTCTTTTTTTGCTGGGTCTCTGTCTGGTTTGGGAGCCAAAGTAATGCTGGTTACATAGAATGAGTCTGGAAGCTTTCCTTCCCTTTCTATTTTTTGGAACAGCTTGAGAAGGATAGGTATTATCTCTACTTTAAATGTCTGGTAGAATTCCCCAGGGAAGCTATCTGGTCCTGGACTCTTATTTGTTGGGAGATTTTTGATAACTGGTTGAATTTCTTTGCTGGTTATGGGTCTGTTCAACTTTTCTATTTCTTCCTGTTTGAGTTTTGGAAGTGTGTGGTGCTTAGGAATTTGTCCATTTCTTCCAGGTTGTCCAGTTGGTTGGCATAAAATTTTTCATAGTATTCCCTGATAATTGCTTGTATATCTGAGGGATTGGTTGTAATAACTCCATTTTAATTCATGATTTTATCTATCTGGGTCCTCTCCCTTTTCTTTTTGAGAAGCCTGGCTAGAGGTTTATCAATTTTGTTTATTTTTTCAAAGAAACAACTCTTGGTTTCATTGGTCTTCTCTACAGTTTTTTTTAGATTCTATATTGTTTACTTCCACTCTGATCTTTATTATTTCTCTTCTTCTGCTGGGTTTGGGGTGTCTTTGCTGTTCTGCTCCTATTTCCTTTAGGTGGGCTGTTAGATTTTGTATTTGGGATTTTTCTTGTTTCTTGAGATAGGCCTGAATTGCAATGTATTTTCCTCTCAGGACTGCCTTCACTGCATCCCATAGCATTTGGATTGTTGTATTTTCATTTTCATTTGTTTCCATATGTTTTTAAATTTCTTCTCCAGTTGCCTGGTTGACCCATTCATTCTTTAGTTGGATATTCTTTAGCCTCCATGCTTTTGGAGGTTTTCCAGACTTTTTCCTGTGGTTGATTTCAAGTTTCATAGCATTGTAGTCTGAAACTGTGCATGGTATGATCTCAATTCTTTTATACTTATGAAGGGCTGTTTTGTGACCCAGTATGTGATCTATCTTGGAGAATGTTCCATGTGCACTCGAGAAGAAAGTATATTCTGTCGCTTTGGGACACAGAGTTCTAAATATATCTGTCAAGTTGATCTGATCCAATATATCATTCAGGGCCCTTTTTTCTTTATTTATTCTCTGTCTAGATGTTCTATCCATTGCTATAAGTGGAGTATTAAAGTCTGCAATTACCACATTCTTATCAATAAGGTTGCTTATGTTTGTGAGTAATTGTTTTATATATTTGGGGGGTTCTCGAATTCTGTGCATAGACATTTATAATTGTTAGCTCTTCCTGATTAGAAGACCCTGTAGTTATTATATAATTCCCTTCTTCATCTCTTGTTACAGCCTTTAGTTTAAAGTCTAATGTGTCTGATATAAGTATGGCTACTCCAGCTTTCTTTTGACTTCCAGTAGCATGATAGATAGTTCTCCATCCTCTCACTTTCAATCTGAAGGTGTCCTCAGGTCTAAAATGAGTCTCTTGTAGACAGCAAATAGATGGGTCTTGTTTTTTTATCCATTCTGATACTCTGTGTCTTTCGGTTGGAGCATTTAGTCCATTTACATTCAGTGTTATTATTGAAAGATATGTGTTTAGAGTCATTGTGATGTCTGTAAGTTTCATGCTTGTAGTGGTGTCTCTGGTACTTTGTGGTCCTTGCAACATTTCACTCACAGAGTCCCCCTTAGATCTCTTGTAGGGCTGGTTTAGTGGTGATGAATTCCTTCAGTTTTTGTTTGTTTGGGAAGACCTTTATCTCTCCTTCTATTCTGAATGACAGACTTGCTGGGTAAAGGATTCTTGGCTGCGTATTTTTTCTGTTCATCACATTGAAGACTTCCTGCTATTTCTTTTTGGCCTGCCAAGTTTCAGTAGCTAGGTCTGCCACTAGTCTTATGGGTCTCCCTTTGTAGGTTAGAGCCTGTTTATCCCTAGATGCTTTCAGAATTTTCTCTTTATCCTTGTATTTTGCCAGTTTCACTATGATATGTCATGCAGAAGATCGATTCAAGTTACGTCTGAAGGTAGTGTTCTGTGCCTCTTGGATTTCAATGCCTTTTTCCTTCCCCAGATCAGGGAAGTTCTCAGCTATGATTCATTCAAGTACACCTTCAGCCCCTTTCTCTCCCTCTTCCTCTTCTGGAATTCCTATTATACGGATATTGTTTGCTTGATTGTATCACTTAGTTCTCTAATTGTCCCCTCATACTCCTGGATTTTTTTTTTATCTCTCTTTTCCTCAGCTTCCTCTTTTTCTATAATTTTATCTTTTAATTCACCTATTCTCTCCTCTGCCTCTACAATCCGTGCTGTGACTGCCTCCATTTTATTTTGCACCTCATTTATAGCATTTTTTAATTCATCATGACTATTTTTTAGTCCCTTGATCTCTGTAGCAATAGATTCTCTTTTGTCCTCTATGCTTTTTTCAAGCCCAGTGATTAATTTTATGACTATTCTAAATTCTTGTTCCATTATATTGCTTAAATTGGTTTTGATCAATTTGTTAGTTGTCGCTACTTCCTGGAATTTCTTTTGAGGAGAATTCTTCTGTTTTGTCATTTTGGCTAGTTTTCTGTCCCTTATGCATTTTAAAAGCTTGTTGTGTGCTCTGCACCTATGAGCACTGTTATGTTAAAGGAAGATTATACACTGTCCAGGGCCTGGCCCTTCAGGAGGTGTTTTTTGGGGGATTGTTACTTGCTCTCTGTTGTTGTGACTTTGGTTATTTTTATTACCCTACTTGTAGTAATATTTTGGACCTCCACAGATGTGCTTTGATTTGTGCCTTGGAGTAGCCAGCAGAAGTAGGGAGACTGAGGATTTTTGAAGAATAAATTGTCTTCAGGAATTTTGCTCTACTTTCAAGGGAGCAAAGTCTCCTCTGGGCCAAAAACATGCTCCCAAGGTCGTGCCAGTCCCGCTGCTACTCACACCCCCCCCCCCCCCAGCTTGGGTTCCGCCTGTGCTGCAGGGCCACCGGGCTGGGTGGGTTGGGTCAAGTTGAGACTTCTTGAATGGAGATCATTTGCAAACTGTGACTGTCTTCTACAAAATACTGTCTGTGGTTGTAATAGGGATGGGTTTTAGACTCCTGAATGCTTTTCCTCTCCGTATTCCTCAAAGTTAGGCATAGGAAATGTGCTTTCTGAGATGAATGTGGCCTGGAACACAGTTCCCCTTTGCTTAACTTTTTCTTTCTCTCCAGTTTCTTCTTGCCTCCCTCCATTAAGAATTTTTCCTCAATTGCTAAAGCAGACCTTAAAAACTTTCCACTTACTGCTGAGAGTTTGCTCTATTATTATTTCAAATCCATTACATGTTTCAGATTATACTCCTTCCAAGTCTGCACTTAGTATATTTTCACCTAGGTGAACTGAATGAAGTAAAATAAAGCATGAGAAAGTTAGTTGAAAGAAAAATTAGTATGTAAATACATATAGTAGTTTTAATGGCAATGATAATCACTTATAGATGATGAGTTTTAATATATATTTGAAATCACTTACTCTTTGATTTTCAGTGGGCCTACCCTTCAGGTAGTATTTTTGGTATTTACATTCTGAAGTCTCAAATGTTTCAGTGTTAATAGAAAGAGTAAAAATAATGGTTATTATTATCATCATGATAGCTTAATGAATATCCGCAGGATGCACAATAGAGTCCTTTACAATTACAAAGGTGGTAATTTGAAGCCAGAAATTCCAATGTTGACAGTTCTGTCTCTTTAACAACACACAGAACTTGTATAACAGTTGTTTATTTGTCCTCTTTTGAACTGGAAGGTTTAGAGATGATGACATAAATATCCTTGCTCTTGTCTTACTTTGAAGACTTTAATAGAATATAAAAAACAGCTGATATGAGGAAATGGGGAATCAAAGGGAAGCCAAGGAGGCAACAGAAGTGAAAGAAACCAGTTCTTTAACCACATATGGGTGACTTCCTGGTGATTCCCAGCAGGGTTTCCAGGGCAAATAGACCCCACCTGTCTCTCATGTCAGAAAAGTGGAGAGTTATCCTTGGATTTCTGTGTAACTCATAGAGATATGGAGGGTGATGGCAGGAAGAATGTAGAGTTTGGAGTCAAATGCCCTAATGCCCTCTTGGTAGGTCACTTCAGCCACTGTTAACATCCTCAGCATGTGTACCTACTTGACCTTCTTCTGTGTTTACCTTGCAAATGTAGGCCCATCCAAACACCAACGTTTCTTATTACTGTGACTCTCATGGCAGCTGCAGGGAAGAAGCCCAGTACACCACACTGTTACAGAGGCTGCTATTTTCTCTCCTCTGCTCCTTGACTTCAGCAGGGCTCCCAGAATCACTTGAAAATTCCCCTTCCAGCGTTAGTGATTTCCTGCTCCCATTACCCACAGTGGGTTGCTAAGTTAAATATTCACTACTTCTCTGAATTTCCCGTTAGTGCTGCTTCACTTTCGGTAGATGATCTTACCTCTTATTGCATAGATAGCATGGAGTTCTCAGACAGTGGCTCTTTTGCCTTCGGTGTAAGCTGAGAAGTTATATCTGAACCACCTTGTCTCCTTCCATTCTGCCCTGGAGCAAGAGGGAGGTTAATCCCTCTGTGCTCTTTATATGGTCTCTTTTTTTTTTTTCTCCCAGAGTCATTCTCCTCATCCCTCTCTTCCACATTTCTACCCTCTTCTTCAGTAGACATCTCCTTCATAGCCTAAAACATATTCAAAGGAAGAATTCCTTTACAACTCTATATTCCATGTTAGTTGCTGTCTTATTTCTCTGTCTTTGGTCCTTGCTCAGTTTCTATAAAGCAGAGTTGCTTCCAAGGGTCACAGTCTCAAATGTCTGTTGGAGACCAGAGAGGCAGTAATGACAATGAGCGAAAAGGGTGAATGTAGGGTAATCGTGGGCTCACCTCTGTCTGAAACTGACACTGTTCTGCCCTTTGCTGTTATAGAGGAGTGGAGGTCCAGTTTGGCTAAAACATCTGATTTTTTTCCCCAAGAAAAGCAGGAAATCTGGATTTCCATTTGCAATATTTTGATGTTTAAAACACTGTACAGTCCTAACAAAGTACATGTGTGGGCTGAATTTGGATCATGTACCCCAGTTTTTAACTCTTGGCCTGTCCTGCCTTGATATCTCATTTAATCAACCTACTGCAATACATTTCCTGCCTCTAATATGCCTCATAAATTGCTTTGTACTGGCACTTCTTAAAGGTGTATGTGCCCAAGAATCTTCTGGAGGTTTTGTTAAAATGTAAGAATGAATTCTGATTCAGTAGATCTGGGGTGAGGCCTGAGTTTTGCATTTCCAGCAAGCTCCCACATGATGTTGCTGGTCTGTAGACCAAACTGAATAGCAAGGCTTGAGAGGACCCGCTCATCTTTAGAGACTTGTCACAAGATAAACCATTTAAGCCTCCCCGTCCCCCCACCACCAGTAAAATGGACCCTTTCTTTTTCTGTGGACCTGCTGTATCCTGATGCAATATCTATAAAGATGCCTGTAATTCTTCATTTCATTTACATTTTTATGTGCCTGCCTACTGGTCTGTAAGCTCCTTCATGGCAAGGACCATGTCTTGCCTTTTTGCCTCCAAGCACTACTGCAGTGGTAAGAAGGCAGTTAGTACTAAATAACTTTGTCCATCTGCACTCATTTCACATTAGGTAGTCTCTAGGCATGTGTGTGTGCGTGTATTTCTTCTCATAGGAGTTAGGGTGAAATGTGGAGGGTTCATTATGTTGAAGGATAGAGTCTCTTTTCACAAAAACTTCTGGCTTATAATGGGTTCCCAAAGAAGGATTCAGTGCCATATTTTGATAGATTTTTCTGTTCCATATTCAAATTGGTCTCATAATGTCATCTTTTCAATTTGTGTTGCCAATTTGGGAAAAACACTAAATTCCTTTAGTTTTTATCTTTTGAGTGCTTTTAACACTTCCATTTGCCAATACAAGGGACATCTGGACGTTTTGTGTTATCTCTTATGGCTTGGTAAATATCATCCAGGGTTTTTCTGCTTTGGAGGCAGCCTGCCAGATATTTGAAGAGATCTAATCATTGTTTAGGGGAAGAAAAGCCGAGAGTGGAGGATAGCAGTGTAGGTAAAGGATGTGAATTTGACTGTATTCACAGGCATTTTTCTTTCACTGACAACAGGCTTCTAAGCGTCGCGTTTCTCGCTCAAGTGGTTTAATACAGTGCGGTGAAGGTCAAACAATGGGGTTCTTCAACCTTGCCTCACTCTGACTTATCACACCTGTCAATCAATCAATCAGTCAATCATCAAGTATTTATAAATAGCCTAGCATGTGTCCAATACTGTGACAAATACCAAAAATGGTACGATATGTCTTTACATGACTTCTGCCCATGAAGCGTAGATACAATATCTTAAAGAAATCAGCACCTATCTAAGGAAGGGGGATTAATATTTGTTGAGGATTTACCATTTGCTATTCAAGGGGTTAGACTTTATATTATTTAATGTAGATTTTATATTATTTCATTCCTACTCAAAAACATTGGCACATAGGTGTCTCTAGCCTTATTCTGTAGCTGAAGAAATTGAAACTCAAAGAAGTTAAATAACTTGTCCAAGATGCCAGAATTTCAACAGTTCTGTTTCCAGAATCCAGAGACTTTCAATCGCAATCCCCGGCCAAGATCCTAATAAAATTTGACAGGGGAAATTCAGTAAAGTCTTCCCTGCCTTTCAGCTCCTTTCTGTGTCTGGTTTCTAGAGGAATCTGGGTTTCAAGGGAACTAGGTTTCTGCTGTTTAGAGAATCTTAAATAACTCACTCTGGTGGAGCTAGAAATACAAAAAAATTGTTAAAAGTAAAATGGAGCTGAGAGATTTTGATTTTTGAAGATTGCATAGTATTCTAGCCTAGTGCTTCATTTGTGTCTGTGTGAGAATTACCTAAAGGGCTTTATTAGAATACAGTTTCCTTATGTGGAGAAACGGGAACCCTCTTGCACTGTTGGTGGGAATGCAAATTGGTGCAGCCGCTCTGGAAAGCAGTGTGGAGGTTCCTCAGAAAATTAAAAATAGACCTACCCTATGACCCAGCAATAGCACTGCTAGGAATTTATCCAAGGGATACAGGAGTACTGATGCATAGGGGCACTTGTACCCCAATGTTCATAGCAGCACTCTCAACAATAGCCAAATTATGGAAAGAGCCTAAATGTCCATCAACTGATGAATGGATAAAGAAATTGTGGTATATATACACAATGGAATACTATGTGGCAATGAGAAAAAATGAAATATGGCCTTTTGTAGCAACGTGGATGGAACTGGAGAGTGTGATGCTAAGTGAAATAAGCCATACAGAGAAAGACAGATACCATATGGTTTCACTCTTATGTGGATCCTGAGAAACTTAACAGGAACCCATGGGGGAGGGGAAGGAAAAAAAAAAAAAAAAAGAGGTTAGAGTGGGAGAGAGCCAAAGCATAAGAGACTGTTAAAAACTGAGAACAAACTGAGGGTTGCTGGGGGGTGGGAGGGAGGGGAGGGTGGGTGATGGGTATTGAGGAGGGCACCTTTTGGGATGAGCACTGGGTGTTGTATGGAAACCAATTTGTCAATAAATTTCATATATATATAAAAAAAAAAAGAATACAGTTTCCTTGGCTCCACCCCCAAAGGTTATGAATTAATAGGTCTGAGCTGGGGACCTCAGATGTGCATTTGTAACAAGCCCCTGAATGATTCTGTTCTTGCCATCTGTGGACCTCAATTTGAATAGCACCTTTAAAAAAATTTTTTTTTAATGTTTATTTATTTTTGAGAGAGAGAGAGAGAGAAAATGCACAGAGGGGAGGGGCAGAGACAGAGGATCTGAAGCAGTCTCTGCACTGTTAGTGCAGAGCTGGATGTGCGGCTTGAACCCACCAACAGCGAGATCATGACCTGAGCCAAAGTCTGATGCTCAACTGACTGAGTCACCCATGCACCCCTGAATAGCGCTGGTTTTTACAATGAACATTCACCTATGTATTTAATCAGTTCACAAATATTTCTGTCTTGAATTTTTACTACGTGCCAGATATTGTGCCAGCAAGTGGGCTAAAGTGCCTGCTCTGGACAATCACTCATTGTTGGTAATGTCTAATTACCCAGGAATCTAATAATGATATAGTTGATACTTTCAGAGATCATACATCGGCATTTATATCTATGCTTGAATTTTTTTCACCTTTGTGTAAGCTTCTAGATGTGAAATTACTTTATCATTGGATAAAGCACTTTTAAGAATTTTGATATAGAGTTACCAAATTATTTTTCAGAACAGTTTTGCTGATTTATTACCCAACAGCAATGGATGAGAATGCCCGTTTTAATAAATTTGCTTTACTGAAGGTATTATGACTTCTGTTTAGGTGTTTGTCTCTTCCTTACTGAGATGTAAGAGTTCTTATCTATCAAGGATATGGCCTTTTAAAAAAGTCTAATTTTTGAAAACTATATCTAACTTGGTGCTAAATGACCTTGAAAAAAACATTGCTTTGTGACTTCCTGGATCACAAAATAAAGAGAGTCTTGGCAGGAATAATTTGCCTTCTTTGATAAATAAGACACTAAGTGATTTCTAAAACATGAATTCCTTGAGAGTGGATTAACAAATAGTAGATAGTCTTCAATGGTGATTCTGCTATTTAGGTAGCTTCTTATGTATCTGCAGTGCTTTTGAATGGAAGATGTAAGACACCTTTTACACGGGGCAGAATGGAATATCAATAGGACCTCACTGACAAATCTAAACACGAGAAGGGTTCTTTTCTGCTTATATTCAGTAATGCAAGCAAACTGAAAGAGACAGCAAGCAATGACACTAATATATCATTGAGCTGTTTTGTATTCATAACTTTTCAGTGATAGCACCTTTCTTTAATGCAGTATTGATTCAGCCAAGAAATGTTACTCTATTACTTTCTTGAACCGTTGAATTAGGTTAAAGGACACTGTTATGGTTTTCAACTGGAGGTGGAG
Organism: Lynx canadensis; assembly: GCF_007474595.2. Taxonomy (NCBI): domain Eukaryota; kingdom Metazoa; phylum Chordata; class Mammalia; order Carnivora; family Felidae; genus Lynx; species Lynx canadensis. Next base: position 21,568,754 of record NC_044311.2, on the reverse strand, counting down.
AATTTTTATAAACTAGTATCCCTTAAAATTTTCCAAAGGTCACTGGCAAGAAAGTTGACTATTAGTTTTATGACAAATTGGGGAGATGGGTTAGTTATAAGGTACACAGTATTTTAGGCAGCAACATAATGGTGAGGGGGAGAAATGCTTGGGAAGCAGAGAGCCTGCTGGAAACTCCGAAATTAAAGAAAAAAAGCATACGTCAATTCTGTTCATTCAGAACTTTGACTCATTTTCTAATAGTCATGACAAACATCAGTTGAAGGTAGACCACAGAACTCAACACTCAATACTTCTGTACAGTGCTAGAGGGAGGGAATTATGACTTCTCCTTTTACCACTAACCTTACTTTTTTCTGAAAGTGTCAGGGATGAAAGAGAAGTCTACGCTAATATGATAGTGGATGCTCGGATGAAAATTGTGCTGATTTGGATAAATGCAAATACATAAAATGATAGTAAATATTTATACAGAGATTTTAGGAAAATAGTCTCTCCTATAATAAGATTTGACCACTAGTGTGTGTGTATGTGTATATATATATATATATATATAGTCAATGTAGTTTTATAAATGTAATTTCTTGATGGCTAAGCTATACTTTTGGATACTTAACTTCCCTTTGATGACCACCAAAATTATGGAACTGTTTGTAGACCAAACCCTATCCTTTCTAGGGGAGACCTCCTCCTCAACCCAAAGATTGTTTGCATTTATTTACTCTTTAAAAACTAAGAATTGGGGCGCCTGGGTGGCGCAGTCGGTTAAGCGTCCGACTTCAGCCAGGTCACGATCTCACGGTCCGGGAGTTCGAGCCCCGCATCAGGCTCTGGGCTGATGGCTCGGAGCCTGGAGCCTGTTTCCAATTCTGTGTCTCCCTCTCTCTCTGCCCCTCCCCCGTTCATGCTCTGTCTCTCTCTGTCCCAAAAATAAATAAACGTTGAAAAAAAAAATTAAAAAAATAAATAAATAAATAAATAAAAACTAAGAATTACTTCTGGGGTACCTGGGTGGCTCAGTCGGTTGTGTCCGACTTTGGCTCAGGTCATGATCTCACCTCGAACCCAGTATTCTCTGTGGGCTGAAAACTATATTCTCTTTCCTCTCACTTTCTCTAGTATTACTTTGTCTCCTATATTGACAGGACAATAGAGTATAAATATATTTCTGGAGTAATTTTCTGCAAATGGGGATGGGATGGTCATGAATAGGAAGGCTTCTATGTGTCTATGTTTTCAGACCCTTCAGAAAGATGTTTCTTCTCAAGCTTACTAATTTTGAGAGAAAGAGAAAGGGAGAGAGAGAGAGAGAGAGAGAGAGAGCGAGCGAGCAGGGGAGGGGCAGAGAGAGAGGGAGAGAGAATACCAAGCAGGCTCTATTCTGGCAGTGTGGCTCCCGCTGGGAGGCTTGATCCCACAAACTGCGAGATCATGACCTGAGCCAAAACCAAGAGTCAGATGCTTAACCAACTGAGCCACCCAGGTACCCAGGAAGATGTTTTTCTTTTTTGCCAAAAGCATGTCTTGTTGATGTTTTCGTTTACAGTATCATTCCTCTGTGTTAAATCTTGAAATCACATAACCCAGTGTGAAAGTATTCATCAAAATGTTATTACACAGGGGCGCCTGGGTGGCTCAGTCAGTTAAGCGTCCGACTTCAGCTCAGGTCACGATCTTTCGGTTCGTGAGTTCGAGCCCCGCGTCGGGCTCTGGGCTGATGGCTCAGAGCCTGGAGCCTGCTTCGGATTCTGTGTGTCTCCCTCTCTCTCTGCCCCTCCCCTGCTCATGCTCTGTCTCTCTCTGTCTCAAAAATAAATAAAAACATTTAAAAAAAATGTTATTACACATTTTCACTTTAGTGAAAATCCATTTTCAGGGCTCTGGAAGTTTGAGAAGAGACTTCAAGACACCATGATGTGGGGTGAGGAGGAAGGGGCTGAGGTGAGGGTGTTAATGGTGGAGAGTATTGGGAAGAAAGAGAAATTTCACATACTTTAATTCTGACTAAGATAATTCCTGGAGGGAATGGCACAGATTACTAGAAATATCCAAGGCGATTGGTTAACACTCTTGACATTCACTCCTTGCTCCACTGTAGATGAGGCTTGAGACATGTCACTGAATCTCTAAGTCTGCTCATTGACAAATTGAGTAGTTTGTACATGACTAGCCCTCCTTCATGCCTCAGGTGCCCCTTTTCTATTTACATGCAATTTCCAAATGGAGTGTTCTAGAACTGGTTCAACTATGGCATTTTTCCTCATTAAAACCTTAGTAGGTTTCTTTTACCTAGAGATCGTAGTACAGACATTTTATTTTATTTTATTTTATTTTATTTTATTTTATTTTTGAGAGAGAGAGAGACAGACAGACAGACAGACAGACAGAATGGGGGAGGGGCAGAGAAAGATGGAGACACAGAATCTGAAGCAGGTTCCAGGCTCTGAGCTGTCAGCACAGAACCCGACATGGGGCTCGAACTCATAAGCCATGAGCTCATGACCTGAGCCGAAGTCGGATGCTTAACTGACTGAGCCATCCAGGCACCCGAGTCCAGACATTTTAAAGAAACATTTAGAGACCTCTCACTCGCAGCTGAGGCTTTTGCCAACTCTGCCTGTTCGCCTTTCCAAGCAAATTTCCCACTACTTACACGGACACTTGAATTCCCAGCCCTAGTTAAATGGATGCACTCTATGTCTCATCAATAAGCCTTTTTTTTCTAACTTTCACATCGTTCTCCCTATAGTACCATGACTCACAATGCCTCCTTCCTATCTACTACTTGTTTACCTAGCCTTCAGGGTCCCATCACTTCCCCCTCTTATCTGAATACTTCGACTCAAGACAGCCTTCTTCCACTTCAACTCTGACTGTATTCCAACATCACAATTTGACACCCTGCCTTATTGCCATATGTGGAAAGTTGTTTTGTGGTGGATAGGTCTCAAAACATCGTCTAGGCTCTGGGTTCCTCAGGACAAGGGAGGCATTTTATATTTCAGTATAATTCCTTCTTATCTAGTAATTGGTATATGATAACACTGTGGGGCTCTAATATTATGAGGATGCTATTTTTGAAAATATGAAACCAACATATATTTTACACTTTCCAAATTGTGGTAGAAAGGAAGTTTCCATATGAATAAGGAATATCTGTATGGCTGCTGAGGAAGAGGCTAAAGTGGAGAGAGTAGACCCAGAGTGAACCAGACTCCGGTGAGGATGCTAATAGGGGGAAAGAGTGAGGTCATCTCCTTCGTTTTGAGATTCCATATTCTTGGAACAATGCGATCCACCAAGGCTAATTCTCTCTGGGATCTGAGGGTAAGAAAAGAATGTCAACATGCTAATAATTTCTCTTACGTTGCCACTTTACCTTCATCCAATAACTATTGATGTGTAGTAGTATCATTAGCATTCTTTGGCAAAGCTTTCCTAACGTCTATAGTGCTTCTCTTTTTAGTTCACAAGTTTAGAAGTGCATTTAGAATGTCCCAAGTTTTAATTTTAACCACCTTTTCATTTTTAATTTCTGATTTAATCATGACGAGTTATATGATTTAAGTGATAGCATGTTTCTAAAAATATTTTAAGAATTCCTTTGGGACCTAAGAAATGGATAATCCTGTAATTGCTCCGTGTGTACTTGAAAAGCGTATATTTTCTTGGTGTATATGTGTATAGAAAAAAATAAACAAACACATACATACTCTTAGCTCCAAGCCTGAACTTGGTGATTCTGTTGTTCAATTTTCTATATGCGTGTCATTTTTTAAAAAGTTTGAACTATCAGTGTTTGATTGACCTGTGCTAAAATCTCCCAAATGATTTGGACATGTTATCCTTGCAATTATGCCATTTAAAAAAAAAGTATATTTCAAACTGTGATGTTAGGTGTATTAGGTATATTAGATATTAAGTACTTTCTTGCTGGATTATTTTTGTTGTTATTATGTAATATTCTCCTATATCCCTATCAATGATTTTTCCATAAATTCTATTTTGTCTTCTAGTACTGTTGGCACGACAGCTTCCTTATGGTTATTTGCAAGATATATTTTTCCATTCTTTATTTCCAAATGGTATGTGTTTTTTCAGCATACTTCTTAAAAGCAGCATAGAGCTGGGTTAAAAATAATTCAACCTAATAATATTTGCACTTTCATAGATGTATTATTAGCTTTACATATATATATATATAAACATATATATATAATTTATTTCTATATTTTAAAATTTATTTATTTTAAGAGAGTGAGTGGGGGTGGGGCAGAGAGAGAGAGAGAGAGAGAGAGAGAGAGAGAGAGAATCCCAAACAAGCTCCATACTGTCAGGACGAAGCCTGATGGGAGGCTTCAACTCACAAACTGTGAGATCATGACCTGAGTCAAAATCAAGAGTGGGGATGCTTGGCACAAAAACAGACACACAGACCAATGGAATAGAATAGAAACCCCAGAACTAGACCCACAAACGTATGGCCAACTAATCTTTGTCAAAGCAGGAAAGAACATCCAATGGAAAAAAGACAGCCTCTTTAACAAATGGTGCTGGGAGAACTGGACAGCAACATGCAGAAGGTTGAAACTAGACCACTTTCTCACACCATTTACAAAAATAAACTCAAAATGGATAAAGGACCTAAATGTGAGACAGGAAACCATCAAAACCTTAGAGGAGAAAGCAGGAAAAGACCTCTCTGACCTCAGCCATAGCAATCTCTTACTCGACACATCCCCAAAGGCAAGGGAATTAAAAGCAAAAGTGAATTACTGGGACCTTATGAAGATAAAAAGCTTCTGCACAGCAAAGGAAACAACCAACAAAACTAAAGGCAACCAACGGAATGGGAAAAGATATTTGCAAATGACATATCGGACAAAGGGCTAGTATCTAAAATCTATAAAGAGCTCACCAAACTCCACACCCGAAAAACAAATAACCCAGTGAAGAAATGGGCAGAAAACATGAATAGACACTTCTCTAAAGAAGACATCCGGATGGCCAACAGGCACATGAAAAGATGTTCAGCGTCGCTCCTTATCAGGGAAATACAAATCAAAACCACACTCAGGTATCACCTCACGCCAGTCAGAGTGGCCAAAATGAACAAATCAGGAGACTATAGATGCTGGAGAGGATGTGGAGAAACGGGAACCCTCTTGCACTGTTGGTGGGAATGCAAATTGGTGCAGCCGCTCTGGAAAGCAGTGTGGAGGTTCCTCAGAAAATTAAAAATAGACCTACCCTATGACCCAGCAATAGCACTGCTAGGAATTTATCCAAGGGATACAGGAGTACTGATGCATAGGGGCACTTGTACCCCAATGTTCATAGCAGCACTCTCAACAATAGCCAAATTATGGAAAGAGCCTAAATGTCCATCAACTGATGAATGGATAAAGAAATTGTGGTATATATACACAATGGAATACTATGTGGCAATGAGAAAAAATGAAATATGGCCTTTTGTAGCAACGTGGATGGAACTGGAGAGTGTGATGCTAAGTGAAATAAGCCATACAGAGAAAGACAGATACCATATGGTTTCACTCTTATGTGGATCCTGAGAAACTTAACAGGAACCCATGGGGGAGGGGAAGGAAAAAAGAAAAAAAAGGACGTTAGAGTGGGAGAGAGCCAAAGCATAAGAGACTGTTAAAAACTGAGAACAAACTGAGGGTTGCTGGGGGGTGGGAGGGAGGGGAGGGTGGGTGATGGGTATTGAGGAGGGCACCTTTTGGGATGAGCACTGGGTGTTGTATGGAAACCAATTTGTCAATAAATTTCATATATATATAAAAAAAAAAAGAGTGGGGATGCTCAACCAACTGAGCCACCCAGGCACCCTAATATATTTATTTCAGTAATTGGTCTTTTGGAACTTTTTTGCTTTCTACTTAAGTTCTTTTTCTTTTTAAAACTTTATTTATTTATTTTAATTCTAGTATAGTTAATATTCACTGTTATCTTAGTTTCTGGTGTACAATATAGCGATTCAACAATTCTATACATTACTCAATGATCATCATGATAAGTATATTCTTAATCCCCCTCACCCATTTCACCCATTCCCCCCACCTACTGCCCCTTGGTAACCATCAGCTTGTTTTCTATAGTTAAGAGTCTGTTTCTTGGTTTGTCTCTTTTTTCCTTTGTTTGTTTTATTAAATTCCACATATGTGTGAAATAATATGGCATTTGTCTTTCAATGACTGACTTATTTAATCAGCGTTATGTTCTCCAGACCCACCCATGTCATTGCAAATGACAAGATTTCATTCTTTTTTATGGCTGAATAATATTCCATTGTGTAATTATACCATACCTTCTTTATCGATTCATCTATCTATGGACACTAGGGCTGCTTTCATAATTTGACTGTTATAAATAATAACTGCAGTAAACATAGGGGTGCATATGTCTTTTCAAATAGTGTTTTCATATTCTTTGGGTGGATATCCAGTGGTGGAATTCCTGAGTCGTATAGTAATTCTGTTTTTAATTTTTTGAGGAATCTCCATACTGTTTTTCACAGTAGCTGCACCAGTTTGCATTGCCACCAACAGTGCACAAGTGTTCCTTTTTCTCCACATCCTCACCAACACTTGTTGTTTCTTGTGTTTTTTTATTATAGCCACATACATGTGTGAGGTGATATAAGTTCTGATATGCATTTCTTTGATGATGAGTGATACTGAGCATTTTTTCATGTATTTGTTGGCTATCTGAATATCTTCCTTGGAGAAATGTCTGTTCATATATTCTGCCCATTTTTTTCCCAAAAACTTTTAATATTTATTTATTTTTGAAAGAGAGAGAGAGACAGAGCACAATCAGGAGAGAGGCAGAGAGAGAGGGAGATGCAGAAACCGAAGCAGGCTCCAGGCTCTGAAGTGTCCCCACAGAGCCTGATGCAGGGCTCAAACCCACAAACTGTGAGATCATGACCTGAGCCAAGGTCAGATTCTCAACGAACTGAGCCACCCAGGTGCCCCAGTTCTGCCCATGTTTTAATTGTATTATTTGGTTTTTGGGTGTTGAATTGTGTAGGTTCTTTACATGTTTTGTATACTAACCCTTTATCAGATATGTCATTGCAAATATTTTCTCCCATTCAGTAGCTTTTGTTTTAGTTTTGTTGATTGTTTTCTTTACTGTGCAAAAGCTTTTTACTTTGATGGAGTGCCAATAGTTTATTTTTGTTTTTGTTTCCCTTGCCTCAGGAGACGTATCTAGAAAAGTGTTGCTACACCCAATGTTAGTGAAATTACTGCCTGTGCTCTCTTCTAGGATTTTTATGGTTTCAAGTCTCACATTTAAGTCTTTAACCTATTTTGAGTTTATTTTTGTGTATGTTGTAAAAAAGTAGTCCAGTTTTATTCTTTCACATGTATCTGTCCAGCTTTCCCAGAACCATTTGTTGAAGAGAAGTTTTCCCCACTGCATAGTCTTGCTTCTTTTGTTGTAGATTAATTGACCATATAATCATGGGTTTATTTTTGGGTTCTCTATTCTGTTCCATTGATCAATGTGTGTATTTTCGTACCAGTACCATACTATTTTGATTACTACAGCTTTGTAGTATATCTTGAAATTGGAATGTGATACCTCCAGTTTTTGTTTTTCTTTTTCAAGATTGCTTTGGCTATTTGGGATCTTTTGTGTTTTCATACAAATTTTAGGATTATTCTTTGCGAAAAATGCTGGATTTTTTAATAGGGATTGCATTAAATCTGAAGATTGCTTTGAGTAGTATGGACATTTCAACAGGATTTGTTCTTCCACTCCATGAGTATGGAATATCTGTCCATTTATTTGTGTCATCTTCAATTTCTTTTATCAGTGTTTTATAGTTTTCAGAGTACAGGTCATTCATCTTCTTGGTTAAGTTCATTCCTAGGTATTTTATTATTTTTGTGTAATTGTAAGTGAGATTGTTTCCTTAATTTCTCTTTCTATGTTATTATTAGTGTATAGAGATTCAGTGGATTTCTGTATATTGATTATGTATCCTGTGATGCTTACTGAGTTCATTTATTAGTTCTAATAGTTTTCCTATATATAGTATCATGTCATCTGCAAATAGTGACAGTTTTACTTCTTCCTTACTAATTTGGATGCCTTTTATTTCTTTTTGTTGTCTGATTGCTGTGGCTAGGAGTTCCAGTACTATTTTGAATAAAAGTGGTGAGAGTGGATATTCTTATCTTGTTCCTGATCTTAAAGGAAGATCTCAGTTTCTCGCCATTGAATATGGTGTTAGTTGTGGATTTTTCATATGTGTTCTTTATTATGTTGAAGTATGTTCCCTTTAAACCTACTTTGCAGAGGATTTTAAGCATGAATAATGTTGTACTTTGTCAAATGCTTTTTTTTGCACGTATTGCAATGATTATCTGGTTTTTATCCTTTCTCTTGTTGATGTATCACATTGATTGCTCTATGAATATTGAAACACCCTTGCATCCTAAGAATAAATCCCATTTGGTTGTATTGAATGATTTTTTAAATGTATTATTGGATTTGGTTTGCTGATATTTTCTTGAGGATTTTTGCATCTGTGTTTATCACCGATATTGGTCTGTGGTTCTCTCTCTTTGTAGTGTCTTTATGTGATTTTGGTATCAGGGTAATGCTGTCCTCATAGAATGAATTTGGAAGCTTTCCTTCCTCTTCTATTTTTTTTTAAGAATAGTTTCAGAAGAATAGATATTAACTCTTCTAAAAAAACTCTTCATTTAAATGTTTGGTAGAATTCACCTGTGAAGCTGTCTGGTCCTGGACTTTTGTTGGGAGTTTTGATTACTAATTAAATTTTGTTGTTGATAATGAGTCTGTTCAAGTTTTCTGTTTCATCCTGTTTTGGGTTTTTTAGGTTATATGTTTCTAGGAATTATCCTTTTCTTCTAGGTGTCCAGTTTATTGGTATATAAACTTTCATAATAATCTCTTATAATCCTTTGTATTTCTATAATGTTGGTTGTTATTTCTCCTCTTTCATTTCTGATTTTGTTTATTTGAATCCATCCCCCCCCCCCTTTTTTAGTCTAGCTAAAGTTTTATCAATTTTGTTGATCTTTTCCAAGAACCAGTTCTTGGTTTCATTAATCTGTTCTATTGCTTTTTTAGTTCCTATTTCATTTATTTTTTCTTTAATCTTTATTATTCTCTTCCTTCTATTGATTTTGGGTTATTTGTTCCTCTTTTTCTAGCTCCTTTACATGTAAGGTTAGGTTGTTTATTTGAGATTTTTCTTGATTCTTGGTATAGGCCTGTATTGCTATAAATTTTCCCCTTAGAACAGCTTTGGTTGGGGTGCCTGAATGGCTCAGTCAGTTAAGTATTTAACTCTCGATTTCAGCTCAGGTCATGATCTCACAGTTCGTGAGATGGAGCCCTGCATCAGGCTCTGTGCTGACAGTGCGGAGCCTGCTTGGGATTCTCTATCTCTCTCTCTCTCTATGCCCTTCCCCACCACCCGTGTGCTCACTCTCTCTTCTCTCTCACTCTCATAATAAATAAATAAACTTAAAAAAAGAATAGCTTTTGCTGCACCACAAAGATTTTGGACCATTTTGTTTACATTTATTTTGTCTTCAAGTTTTTTTAAATTTCCTCTTTGATTCCTTGGTTGACCCATCATTGCTTAATAGTATGTTATTTTTTTTAAGTCAATATGTTTTTTGTTTTTTTTTTTAATTTAAATTCAAGTTAGTTAACATACAGTGTAGTATAGGTTTCAGGAATAGAACCCAGTGATTCATCACTTCCATATAACACCCAGTGCTCATCCCAGCAAGTACTCTCCTTAATGTCCATCACCCATTTAGTCCATCCCCCCGCTCAACTCCCCTCTAGCAACCCTCAGTTTGTCTCTGTATTTAAGAGTCTATTATGATTTGCCTCCCTCTCCATTTTTTATCTTACTTTTCCTTTCCTTCCCCTCTGTTCATTTGTTTTGTTCCTTAAATTCTATATATGAGTGAAATCATAGGATATTTGTCTTTGTCTGACTAACTTCACTTAGCATAATACACTCTAGTTACATACACATTGTTGCAAGTGGCAAGGTTTTATTCTTTTTGACCGCTGAGTAATATTCCATTATATATGTTCCATTATAACTTCCAATATAATATTCCATTATACACACACACACACATACACACACGCCACATCTTCCTTATCCTATTCATCAGTCGATGGATATTTAGGCTCTTTCCAAAATTTGGCTATTGTTGACAGTGCTGCTATAAACATTGGGGTGCATGTGCCCCTTCAAAGCAGCATTTCTCTATCCTTTGGAATAAAGGGCAAGTAGTTAGTAGCATGTTATTTAACCTCCATGTATTTATGTTTTTCCATATTTTTTCTTGTGGTTGATTTATAGTTTCATAGTTGGAAAAGATGTATGTTAGACTTCAGTCTTTTTGAATTTGTCGAGACTTGTTTTGTATGTAATGTGTGATCTATTCTAAAGAATACTCCATGTACACTTAAAAAGGATGTGTATTCTATTGTTTCAGGATGGAATGTTCCAAATATATCTGTTAGATCCTTCTGGTCTAATGTGTCATTCAAAGCCCACTATTTCCTTGTTGATTCCTTGGATGATTTATCCATTTATGTAAGTGGGTGTTAAAGCCCCTACTATTATTATATTACTATTGGTTACTTTCTTTATATTTCTTATTAGTTGCTTTATGTATTTGGGTGCTTCCATGTTGAATGGATACATATTTATAATTGTTATATCTTCTTACTGGATTGTTCCCTTATGATTATATAATGTCCTTCTTTGTCTCTTGTTATTTAGTTAGTGTTTTATTTAAATTCTATTTTGTCCAGTGTAAGTATTGCCTTTCCAGCTTTCTTTTCGCTCCTATTTGCATGATAAATTCTTTCCCATATCTTTCACTTTTCAATCTGCATGTGTCTTTAGATCTGAGATTGGGACTCTTGCAGGCATGCAGATGAGTTGCTTTTTAATCCACTCTGTCACCCTGTACATTTTGATTGGAATATTTACTCCATTTACATTCAAAGTAATTATTGATAGGTATGTACTTATTGCCATTTAGTTACTTATTTTATGGTTGTTTTTGTAGTTCTTCTCTGTTCTTTTCTTTCTCATGCTCTCTTCTCTCACAGGTTTGTTGGCTTTCTTTAGTGATATACTTGGATTCTTTCTCTTTATTTTTTGCATTATCTATACTCATTTTTGATTCGTGGTTACCATTAGGTTTATATATAACATCTTGTTGTCCTTGACCAGCCTCCTGGGCTCTGAATCTAGTAACATCTAATAGTATGGGCTACTTAAATTACTACGGTGGTCATATCCGAACATTTCACAGATAAGTCACAAGCTTTTAGCTTGTTTTTGAACTCAAAGATGGCTTTAAAATTTTCTTTCTAAGATATATTATCTTTTAATGCTGTGTACTTGGAGGAAAAATATTTGCATCAACATGTGAATGTTCTGTGTCATTTAAGCCGAATCCACTGCGGTCTAATTTGAACAGTTTTGGTTGATGTCTTAACTTTGGTTGGAGGAACAGTAAAAAGGCAAAGTAGGCAAATCTAAGACACATTAAAAAGGAGGCCAAATTCATTTCTTAATATCTCTCCTCGAAGCAACTTGGATGTGATTGGGGGGTCATCCTATTGAAAGGAAAATGTGAATGGCTGATTTATTAGTGCTTAAGTAGATCATCTTACTGACAGGACAGTTTTTTCTTTCTTGCTTTTTCATCTGAACTTGTTTCTCCCTACTGCTGCTTTTAGTATTTAAGGAAAGATTTGACCATTTTGAATAATCAGTGCTACCATATTAATGGGATTTCTACTTTGGTTACAATGAAAGCAATCAAGGGTAAGCCTTGAAGATCTACATAATTAATCACTTCTTTATTGTTATCCTCTTTTTAAAGTGTTTTGTAAAATAATCATCTACATAATGGAACATCTTTCAAAGGGAGAGAAATTAAAGAATATCAATTTATATTCTAATACCAAATATCATGAAACATTTCACTATCTTATTCAGGAACCATCTGAAACTATTGAAACTCATCTTTCAATTCACACTTTTGGGGATATCGTTATGCTATAGCTAAACAGAATACAGAAATGTATTCATTCTAACAGCAACGGACTTGCATTTCAGCATCAGCAAATTGATAGCAATCGAGTGAAGGATTGTAATAAGAACACAGTTTTTGACCTTGCTTTATGAAGTACATGTGCTCTGTATAATGAGGTGTAAAATGAATATTTGTATGTTTAATCATGACGTTAATTTTTATTACAACTTCAGAGCTGTGTGCCTAAAAAATTGGTTCCAATGCTAATAAAACTCCACACATAAGAATCTGAATAATCAGGTCAAGGGGCAAGATACATCTGTCAAAGTATTGCCTAAGAGCATTTATTTCTCCTTTCAACACCTATAAGAAGCTAGTCAGATGAATAATTAGGCCATACAATCTTTGCACATTTGCTTATTTAAGAAGACACCTCAGTTAATGTCCTTTTCTGTTGGGAGCACTTAGTGGCTAATGGGACTTAGAAGTTTAAGCTTTACCCTGGTAACATTTTTTATTTCAGGCAAATATCTTTGAAAGACTTTTAAACAGGTAAAGCAAAGCAAAAGAGAAGCTGCTAATTCTCAAATGGAAATAATCCTGTTATCATTAAGAGTTTATAACCTCAAAAACTGAAAATCATGTCTAACAAAGACAACTTCTCCTCATAGTTAATTTCAAAAGCTCAGAGAACTCTTGGGGTTGGTGACTGAGGCAGGAAAGACATGTTTGCTGATGGACTCATCTAAAAATAATTCTGTGCTTCCTCTAGGGTATGTGTTTTAACTTCTGGTCAGAGACCTTGCAGAGGGAGAAAGAGAGCAAAGAGATTCCCTCTCTAATGTTTTTTAAAAGTTAGGTACAGATTAAGCTGAAATATGTAAAGGATCAGCAAAACATGCCTTTTTCAAGCACCCCTTAACTTTCTGTATTTTGTGGCTCTGGTTTTATGAGAAGGAATTTAGTATACGGAGGGTCCTGGATAGAGATTTTGAGTTAACCTGTCCTCAAATCATGAATGAGGCTATATCTCCCTTCATCTATCTTATGTTTCATTAATTGCTATAATAGAGAGGGGCTGTGATTGGTCTTGGTATGATACTAATTGTGCAAGACAAAGTCACTGGTTTCAGGCAAAACAATCTCTTAAATGGTAGTGAGTATGAGGAGGGCTGGGAGATGAGTTAGGGGAAGAAGGACCTACTGTGATCTTATAACACAGGAAAAACATTGTTTTCCCTGGCCCCTATATATTTTTTTTAATATATATGAAATTTATTGACAAATTGGTTTCCATACAACACCCAGTGCTCATCCCAAAAGGTGCCCTCCTCAATACCCGTCACCCACCCTCCCCTCCCTCCCACCCCCCATCAACCCTCAGTTTGTTCTCAGTTTTTAACAGTCTCTTATGCTTTGGCTCTCTCCCACTCTAACGTCTTTTTTTTTTTTTTCCTTCCCCTCCCCCATGGGTTCCTGTTAAGTTTCTCAGGATCCACATAAGAGTGAAACCATATGGTATCTGTCTTTCTCTGTATGGCTTATTTCACTTAGCATTACACTCTCCAGTTCCATCCACGTTGCTACAAAAGGCCATATTTCATTTTTTCTCATTGCCACATAGTATTCCATTGTGTATATACCACAATTTCTTTATCCATTCATCAGTTGATGGACATTTAGGCTCTTTCCATAATTTGGCTATTGTTGAGAGTGCTGCTATGAACATTGGGGTACAAGTGCCCCTATGCATCAGTACTCCTGTATCCCTTGGATAAATTCCTAGCAGTGCTATTGCTGGGTCATAGGGTAGGTCTATTTTTAATTTTCTGAGGAACCTCCACACTGCTTTCCAGAGCGGCTGCACCAATTTGCATTCCCACCAACAGTGCAAGAGGGTTCCCGTTTCTCCACATCCTCTCCAGCATCTATAGTCTCCTGATTTGTTCATTTTGCCCTGGCCCCTATATTTAAGATCAATTATATATGTATACTTGGGATTAGATTTCTTCAGTGTGGGGCCCACCTGTAAGACATTATGGGGATAAGAATTGGAACACGAACATTGCTTATGAAATCATCACCGGTAATAAAGATGTCATTTTGTGCATTGGTCAGTTCACGCTGGTAACTTCCATTTTTTGTGTCCATCTCCATTGACTTGACTATTTCTCTAGTTCTCTGCTCTTCTTCCTTGTGTTTAGCAATCTAGATCTCTGTTTCTCCTCACATTTTTCTGGTACTCAGTTTGATCTTGGACTCAGGTAATTATTTACTCAGTCTTTTCTGGGTTGTATTTGGCACAATCGTGCCTTTATTTTTTTTTTGGCCCTACCTTTCCTGTCCATATTTGGCTTTTGAATCAGTACTGGAAATAGTGACACAATTATGGAAGAAGAAAAATGATATGACATCTTAATGATATTCTAAGTAATGACTCCATCAGTTACTGTCCTGTAAGTTATCCCATCTGGTTGGAGCCCTTATTTTTTATGGTAAAAATTTTGATGCCCAGCATGAGCAATATCATCTAAGTGGTCCCTTTTTCAGAATTGTCTAATCAAGGCATATACCATTTTTGTTGCTATATGTTACAAATGGAGTTCTTCATTCTGGAGATACTTGAGCAGAAACTGGATTTTCATCAGCGATGCTATGGAGAAGACTTTAACATAAAATAATATTTGGGTTAGATCACCTGTCATCGAGTCGTCTCCAAATCATGTTCCTTTTATCTTCAGCTTAGACTGTCACCTTTAAAACTACAGAGATCTCGGGGCGCCTGGGTGGCGCAGTCGGTTAAGCGTCCGACTTCAGCCAGGTCACGATCTCGCGGTCCGTGAGTTCGAGCCCTGCGTCGGGCTCTGGGCTGATGGCTCGGAGCCTGGAGCCTGTTTCCGATTCTGTGTCTCCCTCTCTTTCTGCCCCTCCCCCGTTCATGCTCTGTCTCTCTCTGTCC
Organism: Lynx canadensis; assembly: GCF_007474595.2. Lineage (NCBI taxonomy): Eukaryota > Metazoa > Chordata > Mammalia > Carnivora > Felidae > Lynx > Lynx canadensis. The sequence goes on along the minus strand of NC_044311.2, from coordinate 21,553,703 downwards.
CAAAAATAATAAATAAACGTTGAAAAAAAAATTTAAAAAACTACAGAGATCTCTAACTAATTCAGGTTATGCTTGGTTGGTAGTGTTCTTTGCTGCGATTCCACACCTCCTACCCTAGAAGTTTTCTCTCTTGAGCCACTTAAATCTCTCACTGAGACTGCTATTCTAGTCTCAAGCTGTGTCCTTGCTTGCACTGCTTGCATCCAGGCCCTACATAGAAGGTAGAATGATCATTGAAATAGGTAACTCATCCCTATTCTCCATGTGAGACCTTTAGTGCCTTCCTCTAACACTTGGATTAAAATAGAAACTCTTTTTTTTAATTTTTTAAATTAAATTAAATTTATTTTTTTTATTTTACATCCAAGTTAGTTAGCATATAGGGCAACAGTGATTTCAGGAGTAGATTCCTTAGTGCCCCTTATCCATTTAGCCCATCCCCCCCTCCGACAACCCCTCCAGTAACCCTCTTTTGTTCTCCATATTTAAGTATCTCTTATGTTTTCTCCCCCTCCCTGTTTTTGCTTCTCTTCCCTTATGTTCATCTGTTTTGTATCTTAAAGTTGTCATGAGTGAAGTCATATGATATTTGTCTTTCTCTGACTGACAAATCTTGCTTAGCATAATACCCTCTAGTTCCATCCACATAGTTGTAAATGGCAAGATTTCATTCTTTTTGATTGCCAAGTAATACTCCATTGTATGTATGTATGTATATGTGTGTGTGTGTGTGTATATATATATATATATATATATATATATATATATATACACATACATACACCACATCTTTATCCATTCACCCATCGATGGACATTTGGGCTCTTTCCATACTTTGGCTGTTGTTGATAGTGCAGCTGTAAACATTGCAGTACATGTGCCCCTTCGAAACAGTCTACCTGTATCCCTTGGGTAAATACGTAGTAGTGCAATTGTTGGGTTGAAGGGTAGTTCTATTTTTAATTTCTTGAGGAACCTCCATACTGCTTTCCAGAGTGGCTGCACCAGTTTGTATTCCCACCAGCAGTGCAAAAGAGATCCTCTTTCTCTGCATCCTCACCAGCATCTGTTATTGCCTGAGTTGTTAATGTTAGCCATTCTGACAGGTGTCAGGTGGTATCTCATTGTGGTTTTGATTTGTATTTCCCTGATGATGAGTCATGTTGAATATTTTTTCATGTGTCTTTTGGCCATCTGGATGTCTTCCTTGGAGAAGTGTCTATTCATGTCTTTTGCCCATTTCCTCACTGGATTATTTGTTTTTTGGGTGTTGAGTTGGATAAGTTATTTATAGATTTTGGATACTAACCCTTTATCTGATACGTCATTTGCAAATATTTTCTCCCATTCTGTCAGTCACCTTTTAGTTTTGCTGATTGTTTCCTTTGCTGTGCAGAGCTTTTTATTTTGATTAGGTGCCAATAGTTCCTTTTTGCTTTCATTTCCCTTGCCTCCAGAGACGTTTTGAGTAAGAAGTTGCTGCGGCCAAAGTCAGAGAGGTTTTTGCCTGCTCTCTCCTCAAGGATTTTGATGGCTTCCTGTCTTACATTTAGGTCTTTCATCCTTTTTGAGTGTATTTTTGTGTCTGGTGTAAGAAAGTGGTCTAGGTTCATTTTTCTGCATGTCGCTGTCCAGTTTTCCCAGCACCATTTGCTGAAGAGACTGTCTTTATTCCGTTGGATATTCTTTCCTCCTTTGTCAAAGGTTAGTTGGCCATATGTTTGTCGGTCCATTTCTGGGTTCTGTCTTCTGTTCCATTGATCTGAGTGTCTGTTCTTATGCCAGTACCATACTGTCTTGATGATTACAGCTTTGTAATACAGCTTGAAGTCCAGGATTGTGATGCCTCCTGCTTTGGTTTTCTTTTTCAAGATTACTTTGGTTTTTTGGGGTCTTTTCTGGTTTCATACAAATTTTAGGATTGTTTGTCCGAGCTCTGTGAAGAATGCTGGTGTTATTTTGGTAGGGATTGCACTGAATACGTAGATTGCTTTGGGTCATATTGACATTTTAACAATATTTGTTCTTCCTATCCAGGAGCATGGAATATTTTTCCATTTTTTGGTGTCTTCTTCAATTTCTCTCATAAGCTTTCTGTAGTTTTCAGTGTATAGATTTTTCACCTTTTTGGTTAGTATTATCCCTAGGTATTTTATGGGTTTTGGTGCAATTGTAAATGGGATTGATTCCTTGATTTCTCTTTCTGTTGCTTCATTGTTAGTGTATAGGAATGCAACTGATTTCTGTGCACTGATTTTATATCCTGTGACTTTGCTGAATTCATGGATAAGTTCTACTGGTTTTTTGGTGTAATCTTTTGGGTTTTCCATATAGAGTATCATGTCATCTGTGAAGAGTGAAAGTTTGACCCCCTCCTGGCCAATTTGGATGCCTTTTATTTCTTTGTGTTGTCTGATTGCTGAGGCTAAGACTCCCAGTACTATGTTGAATAACAGTGAAGAGTGGACATCCCTGTCTTGTTTCTGACCTTAGGGGGAAGCTCTCAGATTTTCCCCATTGAGGATGATATTAGTGGTGGGTCTTTCATATATGGCTTTTATGATCTCAAGGTATGATCCTTCTATCCCTACTTTCTTGAGGGTTTTTATCAAGAAAGGATGCTGTATTTTGTCAAATGCTTCCTCTGCATCTATTGAGAGAATCATGTGGTTCTTGTTCTTTTCTTTTATTGATGTGATGAATCACATTGATTGTTTTGTGGATATTGAACCAGCCCTGCATTCCAGGTATAAATCCTATTTGGTCATGGTGAATAATTTTTTAATATATTGTTGGATCTGGTTGGCTAATATCTTGTTGAGGATTTTTGCATCTATATTTATCAGGGAAATTGGTATATAGTTCTCCTTTTTAGTGGGGTCTTTGTCTGGTTTTGGAATCAAGGGAATGCTGGCTTCATAGAAAGATTTTGGAAGTTTTCCTTCCATTTCTATTTTTTGGAACAGCTTCAAGAGAATAGATGTTAGCTCTTCTTTAAATGTTTGGTACAATTTCCCTGGAAAGCCATCTGGCCCTGGAGTCTTGTTTTTTTTGGAAGATAAAATAGAAACTCTTAACCATGGTCTAGACTAGGAGGCAGCAAACTCTTTCTGTAAAGGTCTAGAAGATAGTAGATATTTTAGGCTTTGATAGTCTTGAGGATATTATTTAAAAACATATATAACTATTTAAAATGTAATCCTTCAAAAATGTATAAAAAAACATTCTTAACCAGTGAGTCTACAAAAGCAAGTAGCATCCCATATTTGGCTTGTGGGCAATAGTTTTTGCTGGATGTTGGTAGAAGGTCTTTACCTCTCAGTCTTGATCTCCTAATGTTTCTCTCTTGTGCACCATCTCCAGATGTGCCAGACTTTTTGTCTTATTTTCAAACACTCCAAGCTCACTCTCACCTCAGGATGTTTCCACCTACTGGTGTTTGTGCCAAGGATGTCCTTCCCTGATTTTTCCATGTGTGCCTCTTTCTCGTTGGTTTATTCACTGTGAGATGTCACCTCATTAGACAGACTTTCCCAGACAGCTTTTTCTAATCTTCCTCCTGTCCCCACCCCAACCCCGATTACTTTCTACCACATCATCCCTAGTTATAGACATATGTCCTTTACTGCACTTATCACTCTCAGAAATGATCTTGTTTATTAATATATTTGCTAATTTGTTATCTTTTCTTACACTACAATGTGACCAACATGAAAATATAGACCTTATGTCCCTTATTATCTACTGTGACTTCATTGAATTGGTGCTTTTAGCTATGGCTACTGGAGTGTATTGTCTCCTTAGAAAACCAACTTGGTCCACAACTTAAAATTCTGGATGGTACAGTTTTGAGTTTTGGAGTATTAATCTCAGACATTTAAATCACAATACCTTTTGAAGCATACATCATTTCTGATACATCAAAGTGTATTTAGATTTAAGTAGTCAAGGTAAATTAGCCTTTAGGAAGGCTACTATTATGCCATAGTCATGTTTGCTTAATGACTAATATCTTCAAGGCTAAATTTGTATCATATTTTATATAATACTCTAATAGATACTATTTATATCTTGGATTGCCATCCATTTGCCCTTCATTTTTTTTAAATATGTTTTTCTGTTTTTCCTAAATCTTATGAGTATGTATCTGTTTGTGTGTGTATGTTCAATATAAAGCTCTAGCAAAGGGTTTCTAAGAATTTATCCAGGTACAGAGTTGTCAAATAAAAACTTGGACAGCAGTGAAGGGGCTACAGAAATATTGCTCTCTCCAATATTGGTGAGACACATATTTCATATTTAATTCAAAAGTGAAGATGTACAGCACACAGAGACATATGCATAAGGATGTTTATGGAAGCCTTAATTATAACAGCAAAAATTTCTAAAGAATCTCAAACGTCTGTCATTAAGGGGTTGGTTCTATAATTATGGTATGAATATATATTATGTTGAAATGATGATGTGCATTATTAATGTGGAAAAATATCCACTACATGTTATTTTTTATATTAAAATTATTTTTAATGTTTATTTATTTTTGAGAGAGAGAGACAGAGCATGAGCAGGGGAGGGGTAGAGAGAGAGGGAGACACAGAATCCAAAGCAAGCTCCAGGCTCTGAGCTGTCAGCACAGAGCCCGACACAAGGTTTGAACTCACAGACTGCGAGGTCATGACCTGAGCTGAAGTTGGACTGAGCCACCCAGGTGCCCCCTCCACTACATATTCTTAAGGGAATAAACAAATTACACACTCATCTAATATGCAAACTACCCATCTCATATGATTTCTATTTTTGTAAAAAGAAAACAGGTCATATAAGCACAAAGGCATGTGTGCATAATATAAAGGGAAAAACATCTTAAAGAATATCTTGTCACTCTAGGATGTTTATAGTGGTATTACTGGGCTTGGTGGTATTACTAATTATCTGTAATATTTTTATAACAGTCATTTGTTACTTTTATTATTAGAAATAATAAAGATAAATGTATAACATTTATAAATATATGAATATATTTCTATAAATCTAAAAGAAATATTCTGTGAGTTAAGTCAAAATTTATATTACCTCCTAGACACCCAATTTAATTCTCTTCCCATTTGGAAGCTGTAGGATTGCCCTGTGGTTTGAGAAGGGATAAATTGAGGGAGCATACCTAGCTAATTTTACTAAACCCAATACTTAGTGTACAGAAGGAAGGAGATTCATGTGTTTTTTAAAAATTATACCTGGTCCAGGGAAATACTCCAGTGGCTAAATTGACTTTCATTACTTATTTCTCCTATACTATGGTCTTTGTGCACTTAAGAGTTATTCAGACCGTGGTTTTATTCTGTGTATTTATTAGTATCATGTTGATTCACATCCACAAAAGTAGGTTACTGGATGAAGGTTCTCTTTTTGTCACCATAATTCAATCTTCCTTGAGCCTAACTATAATACCTTTCCAATACAGTATATTGAATCGTGTCTCAGGAGAGGAATCTCTCTCTGATTTATACACACATCCACTTTTGTTGTCACTCAAATACTGAAATATCTATTGCTCCATTTCAGGCTTTATTAATCTTTTTTAAAAACTCCATTTCAGTGGAATTCTCTGCTACATGCGCATATAAATGGTATTGGATGTTTTATACTCCCAGGAAGCATCTTCAACAAGGTTAGAAACCCTGAAGGGGATAAGGAGGGAAGCAGTCACATAGGGAAGGAAGAAAGACAAAAATTCATAGTGACATGCTATATTTTTTCCTGGCTCTTGTTATGTTATGTTATGTTATGTTATGTTATGTTATGTTATGTTACGTCACATTATGCTATACTATGCCATATTATGATATTTTTTATTTTTTACTTTCATGGACTTGCGAGGCTTTTATTCACCTTTCTTCACTATGTATTTCTAATATAAATATGACATTTTGATGTGGCCATTTCATTTATATTTCAGTTGAATGTCCTCTCTTTGGTTTAGTCGCCATAGCAAAAATTTTTTTATGTTTATTACTCTATCAGATATTCAAACACCCTTTTCTTCCATTAAAAATATCAATCGAGTTACTTGATTACCTTTTTTGTTCTTCAGGAACAAAGTTAGTGACTGCTGCTTATTTCTACAAGAATAAAGTTGATATCTTTCTAGAAATATCTTGAGCAACTGTCAACAGACACTTTCTTTTTAAGTGAAAAGACTGGTTTTATGGGGAAAAAGGAGAGAGAAGCAGCAAGGCATAAGGAGAGAATATGAACATACCTAAGGGACGGGAGAGGGGGAGGAAGAAGGAGAAAGCACAACTTAGGTTAAAATGTGTTTTCTGGTAGAGACTAAGGTTGGTCTTAACTTCTTAAGAAATGGAATTAATCTCTTCTGAGCCATCATTGGGTGGCTGTTAATTAAATGATACCACATCTTCTTATCTTCAGACTTTCATAGCTCTGCAGCTAAGTGCTGAACTTGCTTTTTCAACAGATAAGATTTTCCTTTGGCGGCTACCTGTAACTTTCGATGAAAGCTTAAAGCTTCGACTGCTTTAAAGTTCTTGTTTTATTCACTTGCTAAGCAAATAAAAGTTGCTTAATTTTGCTGACTAAAATTAGTTAAGCAGTAATAGAAAAGATTAGGAGCTATCTTCTTACTCTCTAGTTTTTTTCCAGATTTAAAGGAGTAAGATATGAAAGGTTGTATATTATTCTGCAGGAATTTCCAAGCCAGAGCCCCTTGACACTTATGCTTGTTGGTGATTAGACTTTTTTGGTTTGTTTCTGTTTCTGTCTGATTGGATTTTTATTTAGTTTTGCCTTTTCTCCTGTTTCCCCTCCTGTACTGGAGCCAAGCATCATGAATTTAGAAAATGTGGTACTTTACAAGAGTTGCATATAATTCGCTAATAGGCCATTCTGTCCCTTATGGAAATTTATATTCTCTGAGGCTGAGCCAGCGATGCTCCAGGTAAGCTCCGCTGGTTTCTTTTGCGTGTCTGCAATCCTGTTGGGGGACCCCAGCCACAGGCATGGCAGGCCTTTAGTCACTTAGGAGGCAGAGGGAAGAGGAATGCACCATGGCTGTGTTTGCTTCCGTTCTGTTTAGGTGAGAAATTGGAATCCATACTCAGGAATGAGAAACGTGTAGTTTTAAAATACGACTTTGAAGGATCTACAATATGTCATTGTACTTGTCCCTGGATCTTCTTGGTGAAGAAGCTGGTCCGTATCCTACTTTAGGGACATTTTTTTTTTAATGTTTATTTTTGAGAGAGAAAGAGACAGAGTGTGAACAGGGGACGGGCAGAGAGAGAGGGAGACACAGAATCCGAAGCAGGCTCCAGACTCCGAGCTGTCAACACAGAGCCCAACGTGGGGCTGGAACTCACAAGCTGGGAGATCATGACCTGAGCCGAAATCGGACACTTAACCCACTAAGCCACCTAGGTGCCCTTAGGGACTTTTATTATGCTTTCTTTTTCTTGTGTTTTCACATTCTCCGAAATTGTCGTTGTGTTTTCTTCACCTGAATTTTTGTCTGTTTCCTCATGCTATTGTTTTGTCTCTTGCTTCAGTAAATTCCTCACCCAGGATGCTTTTAGTGTAAGGTATTTTGTTTCCAGGGGTCAGTTTAAGTCTAGCAGCTTTATTGGGCCCTACATACTTATGCAACTCATCCCTTGTCCTCTTTGAAACGCATCTACTCCTTGTCCTCTTTGAAATCAAAACTTTGCCTGGGACACACACACACACACACACACACACACACACAACTTTAATAAAGGCACACTGTAACAAATGATATTCTAGGTAAAATCTTGGGGTAGGAGAGATCCTTCGGACTGGGGAGAAGAAGAAAAATCCATCAACAGGGTACCTGGGTCGCTCAGTCGGTTAAGCGTCCAACTTTAGCTCAGGTCATGATCTCACAGTTTGTAGGTTTGAGCCCTGTGTGAGGCTCTGTGCTGACAGCTCAGAGCCTGGAGCCTGCTTCAGATTCTGTATCTCCCTCTCTCTCTCTCTCTGCCCCTCCCCCACTCATGCTCTCTCTCTCTCTCTCTCTCTCTCTCTCTCTCTGAAAAATAAATAAACATTAAAAAAATCCATCAATGAATATTTTTTTATACTTTTATTCGAGGTAAGCCATTGGTGTTAAACCTGAAGAAACACTAAATAGGTTTCCTTGTCTTAGGGAGGTTATATTGTAGGACACAGACACATATAGGACACAGAAGCCATCACAAATCATGGCAGGAAATAACAAAGTCAAACTAATGGTGGACGCAGGAAGGGTTGGAAGGCTTGGGAGGAAGCAGGGGGGGTGGGATGTAAGTCAAGAAAGCCTTCATACAGAATTTGGGCTTTTAGGGAGGGGGGATAGGGGATGATTTGAACAAAGGTGAAAAGTGAATGCATTACTATGGACTGGTAAGTAAATCCGCGAGGATAGAATATTCCTTTGCTGTGATTTAAAATTTCCTCAGACAAAATGCAAGAGGAGTGAGTCTAGAAAAGCTTGTTCGTGCTTATGTCCCTTTTCAGGCTCCTTACCTGGGACTCTTTCTAAGATAGGGGAGTCAGCTCAAATTCTGTACAAGACAACAATCTGCTTGCTAACTCTGGTCTACAGCACGAGGAGCTCTTTTGCTAAGAGGCCAAAGGTATTTTCTGCATGGATTTTCTTTTTCGATGATAGCTTTTTGCCATCTGACCCCTAGTGCTCTTGAGGGTTGCATCCCAAATGGTTTGCAATGGTAAGCCAATGGCATTCCATTTTGCTGCCTGGGCCACACTGAACAGGGCGAGAAGAATAGAACGGAGCATATATTTTTACAGGGCATCCACCATTCATGGCAGCACTGTGTGATGTATCAAAAGAGAATGTGTAGGAGAAATGGAGCAGCTCAGGCTAGGAGAAAAAGACGCAATACATATTCCAATGTGGGAGAGAGTAAAAGAAAAAGAATACAGAAAGGAAATATAATTGGCAGAGACCTGACAGACAGGTGCCAAATAAGAGAATGGCAACTTATCCTTTGGGGGATAATATCTATCACTGAAAATGACTTAGCTCAATTCATAATCATTGTCATAGGGCACAAATTAACTTCTCTCTAAGATGTCAGCCATCCTGTATAATGGTGCACTGTTACATTGTTGAAAATATATTTGTTGAATCCAACGAAGCATGATAAATTCTAAGCAAGTGGAAATACATTACGAAGTGAGGAGAAACTGATTTGCAGTAAAAGCCAAACATTCAGCCCAGGAAAAAGATGCCGACTGAAGTTAAGGGCAAGCTCCATCATTAGAAGCAGCTATGGACAATTGGGTAACACACATACTTAAATAGTAGTGTTCCAAGTGGCTAAACTTTTACATTGCAGTCACATGCCAGCTCTAATTTTCAACGGTAACCCGTGATGTTAGGAAAGGCTTGAGGTCTATTCAGGAGTTAAGAGAGTGGATTGTTTCCTATTTTGATCAAAAAGAAAGCTTTGGGAAAGATACAGTAAAAGGTAACCAATCCACCAATTCTATAAGTGTTGAAAAACCATGTCATAAGTTAAAAAATATTTATTGAGCAATGTCTCTGTGTCAGGGGCTGTGAATGTTAAAGTTCAGAGTCGTAACGTAGGTGGGAGGACAAGGCAAACATTGGGAGGATCCACGATGCAAAAGCAGTGAAGACGAAGGGGCAAAACACGTGTTAGAGAAAGGACTTGCCATGGAGTTATACGGTGAGGAGGTGACCCCTCTGGGACAAATTCAACAGGGAAGGCTGCGAACATGCTTTATATATCCAAACAAAAGTACAGAAGGTGGGGAGAATGGCAGAAGACACCCAAGCGAGCTTTGCGGGTCGAGAGGGTTTACTGTCCTGATTAATCACCGAGTTTGCTTCGGGAGGTAAGTGAGAGTTTGGCTGGAGACACGGGTGAAGCCCACTTGTGGGAAATTTTGCATATCAGGCCAAGGAGTTAGGACTTTTTTTCCTCCGGGTCTGCGGGACACCAACAAATTCTGAAGTGACAACATGTTTCCAGAAGGTTTTTCTTATGTAGGGTGGAATGTAAAGAAGAGATATAAAGCTTATGGCATCTATTCTAAAGTTCCTACAGGAATTGAGTCATGATATGATAGGGAAAATTTAGAGAAAGAAACAGATTTAAAGTAGCGGTGGAAGATTACTTACATGAGGTTTTGAGTGGAGCGCAGTGAGTGACAAAAGGTCCAAGAAGATGCTTGTGAGCTAAGTGGAATTAAGTCAGACACAAAAGGACAAATAATGTCTATTCCACATACATGATGTTCTTAGAATAGTCAAATTCATAGAGACAAAAAAAAAATGGAATAGTGGTTACCAGAAGCTGGGGGAGGAAGGAATGGGGAACTGGGGTTTAGTAGGTACAGGGTTTCAGTGTGGAATGATGAAAAATTTCAGGAGATGGGTAACAGTGATGGTTATACAACAATATAAATGTACTTAATGCTGGTGAATTATGCTCTTAAAAATGGTCAAAATGATGAATTTTGTGACATGTACAGTTTACCACAATAACAAAAAAATTCTTAAAAAACGAGGAAGGTTCTTGTGGTTTGAGCATAGTGATCAGGGGGGATTGATGGGCTGAAGGGATAGATCATGAGGAGTCGCCAGCTTTGGGGGCCTGGATATGGCTCATTTCAGTATACTAAGTTTGAGGAAAGAGTATATGCAAGTGGAAATATTTTTCAGGGTCTTGCAAAGTTCTCAATGGTCATAGAGGGCTTGGGTACGATGGCTGGGTATGACGGAAGCCTGTCAAAGCAGGAGGCATGTCTAGCCAACTGTTTCCCACACTTGGAAAATTGCTAGTCTGGATGCCTGTTCTAAAGTGAGATGCTAATCTTCTTCCCTAGACTTCTGTCTATGAAACACAGGAGAAATAGTTTGAAGGGAACTTCATTATGCATTTGAGCTCTTCAATAGGTTCAAATAAAGGAGGAAAGAATTAAAGAGGCCATGTCAGGACAAGGAACAGGAATACGCAAGGATTTGTTTTCTTAGAACATTTACTTTAAAATATAGTTTTGTGTATATGTGTATGATTTTTAGTGCATGTATTTTAAACGTTTTATTATTTTTGAGAGAGAGAGAGAGAGCATGAGCAGGGAGGGACAGAGAGAGGGAGACACAGAATCCAAAGCAGGTTCTAGGCTCCGAGCTGTCGCACGAGCCCATCACAGAGTCAAAACCCACAAACCATGAGATCATGACCGAAGCTGAAGTTGGATGCCGTAACTGATTGAGCCACCCAGGTAACCCTAGTGCATGCATTTTAAACCTATGGTTTGTCATTTCTCCTTTGTAGGTGAAATGGTTGGCTTGTCTTTGAATGACTACGATTATTCCTCCAACTGTAGTTAGATTTTCCTTCTTAGCTCCAAACTTAATTGAAAATGGAAACACAGATTTACTAAAGAGAGCTTTAGGATTAACTTCTGGAATTTTCAGGAGATTCAAAACCTTGGACCTCTCAATACACTGGATTCTCAATGTCTGGTCAAGTTCTCTTTGGTCACAGAAAGAGATATCCAGCAAAACAGATAGATGATTGACAATTCATGAATTTTTATAATTTTGTTGAATGTTTTGTAAGGTATCTCCTATTTATGTAATATATCATTAGACATGGGGCAAATGAACCATCTTTGGTTAATTGCTTCATGTAAGTTCTTAAAGGCATGTTGTTTTTAAATATATATATAATTTACATCATATGTATATGTGAATTTAAGCAATAATATTTGCAGTCACTAGAAACCCAATGAGCATACTATTCTATTCACTGTGGGGCACATTTATTTTCAATTGAACTTTAAATATATTTGGCGAGCTTCTTTATCTTGTTTAATATTTTGTATCTGTATTTCAAATCATTAGTTTTGCTTATATTGGTATTTAAAACATTAAGATTCAAAGGAATTGTTTTTACAAAAATCAGACCTTCTACTCGTTGCAACTGTAGGAATATTTAAAAATCTATCAACATACAGTGCAGGTGAATACCACTAAGGCTCTTAGTTTAAATAACTTCCCCAATGTTAGATAGTACTAAGTGGCATATTCAACCCTGGTCCCTAATTTGAACCCAGGATTTTATTTTGCTGTGCTTCCTCCTCCTTTGGCACAATTAATTATAGATGAATTTATAAAGTCAGTTGCATCTTTGTTGATATTAAGGAAAGGTGGTAAACAGATGAGTCATGAGCTGTAGGTGACCCTTACATATGTTTTATTGACTTGCACTGTTTTTTAAAATTAATAACAATTGTTTAAAATACACACACATACATAGCAATCTAGATTTTGAATTCTCCAAAAGTCAAAATAGCTGACAATACTTGCACACATTCTTGTATGGCAATTTTTGGTTGGACTGAGTAGTGTCTCCATCTCTGGTTTACTGTCTTCTCCAGTACTTTACCATCCATCCTACCTCATGCATTTTTGTTAATACGTTTTTTCCCATGAAGGTATCTTAACTTAGGATCACTGACATTATAATATAGAATAAAAAATTAAGGACTGTTCAATGAACATGGCCTCAGCATTTAGAAAAGAGGTTAGAGATTCTTAACCAAGCTGAGCTCTATTCCACTCTCAGTGGTAAAATGGACTGATGGCTTTCATGACTTTGATTACCCAGAATAATTCTGCTTGAGAGAAGAATGGAATTAAAGGATTCACAAGGTTTTATTATATCTTGCCATGTCTTTAAGCCAAAGTGAAAAATTTGCAGGTGGGTTTGGGATGTGCTAACAGTCCAGGCAATTCAGGCCAAAAGCTCATAGTTGGGTTCCAAGTAGTTTCCATAGTGGCCTCCACTAACAGTAATCCATTTAGGTGAGGTCCATGGGCTGTCCACACTGTGCTCCCTGAGTGAATTAGATCCATTACGAGGGCATTTCTGTATAAAAAGAGTGTAATGCTTTAGGGGAACCTCAGGATGTGTCATCTGGAGCCAGTAAACAAAAGACTATGGTACCAACTTTTTTCCAGGGGGCACTGATCATTTGTGATAAATTAGTGTTTTATCCACCACACAGTTTGGTCCAACTCTTGAAATCTTCAAATACTTTTTTTAGAGCAAGAAGGAAAGGGGAAAAATGTAGAGGCTGGAAACATATACCACCATTTGATTTGTTAGACACTTTTCCTCCTGAAAGGGCAGTAAACGTCCTCACCTTATTTTATGGCCAGGTCTTTTTATGTTTGTGCAGCTCCGTTCTCCAGATCCCCCTTCACGCATCATTCCATTCCATCCTGCAGTAGCCAGGTAGTGCTGCTGGGAATGATGTTGCTGCTTCAAACATGACGATTTGGCTGCTGCATTTGTAGCACTGTTGGATGTTTTGCCTTCCAGAGAAGGGGTATTAAATGGGATCAGGGCACCACTCCAACATTTTATCCATCTTTGCATTTGGAAATATATCTCAAAGTTTGGATCTCCATTTGAATGTGGGTCAGTAACCTAAGTGAACACTTTTCTTTACAGTTTCCTTCCGAACTGATTGGACTTGCCATGCTGCATTCTTTTATTTTTGTCTTCCTGTTACCACAGAAACTCCCCAAGAAAATATAACCTGGAGAAGAAAAAATAAAACATAAGCATCAGAACCATGCCTTAAAAACAAAGGGTTATGGGATTATTTGCACACCTTCCATATAATGATGTTAGCATGTTACATTGGTTTAGATTGAAAGTATTTTCACTGTGTCACCTGCATTGCCTTGTGGTTTTAATTTAAGGGTTACCTGTCCAAACTCTCTCTCTCTCTCTCTCAGAGCTCTACCAAATGTCACCCATCTTTATACCATGACTGGTATTTTCATCCTCTGGTATGGATAATCATGTCGTAGGTAGCTAACATCTTTCCTTGGTGTTTAGCTCCCCATGCAACATAGGAAAAGTGTATCTTTAGGGCAGTCTTTTGCTCCCCATTTGTAGCCACTTTAAATCTATGAGCCAGAAGTTAAATTACTAGAATCTAGTATTAGCAGATATAGATTGCAAGCTTCATAAGGCCGTCGATGGACTCACACTTCCCCAGTTGCATGTATGTTAACATGGATTATTCCTAGTCTCCAGAATTGCCCTTCCCTCAGGGTCAGAAAGTGTTGTCATGGCCACTCTTTACCTTCCATTTCTACTTAAAATGGCTCTGTCCACCAATTCTACCCTGACACTCATCACAGATTTTCTCTTGGACTTAAAGTCCTCTTTGTGAGAAGAACTTTCCAGGGCTTTCTCATTCATTTGATCCTTTAGTTTACCAGGGATCAGCCAACTATGGCCCATGGGCCAAATCTGACCTACCACCTGCTTTTGTAAATAAACTTTTATTGAAACACAGTCATATTTATTTATGTATTGACGATGGATGCTTTTTCTCTGCCATGTCAGAGTTGAGTAGACTTGAGTAGACTACAATGGCAGAATTTCTAGAGAATTAATGGCTCGTGAAACCTAAAATATTTACTCTCTGGTCCTTTGCAGAGCAAGTGTGCTGTTGAACTATGCATTCATTTAAAACACATTTATTGAGTGTGTAATATTTTATTATGTGCTCAATGATATCGATCTAAGTAGAAAGGTTATAATCCTTTCTCTTAAAGAGCTAACAGTCTTGTGGAGAGACAGACACATCAGCAATAGCTTAAGCAGAAAACATAATACATGCTTTAAAAATGAATTTAGTAGATAATGAGTTTAGAATAAAGAACATGTAACTGCTGAGAGGAGCATAAGAGGTGGTATAGAAGAGGGCTTCATGAAGAGGCCACCTTTGAATTTTTGACTTCTAAGACAAAAAGAGGTTATCCAGGGAGAGGATGGGGTCCCCAGGTGATGTTCCTTGCAGAAGGAGAAACATGAACAAACTCACAATTAAGGAGAGAACAGGACTTCTTTGGGAAACAGTAAATAGTTCAGTTTGGCTAAAACCAAAAGGGCCGAAGGGCAGTCACCAGCTAAAAACCTTGTACTATGTGGAGTTATTGGTTTATAGAATGGTGTAGTGGAGAACAGGGGAATAGGAGTAAGAGTTGTGTAGATACTTGCTTGCTTGTGTAGATACTTATAGGGCTTCTCTATATACCCACCTTTCTAGCTTGGCTATCCTCTTTCCTTTGGGAAGCTCTTCTTTTTGGGGAAAGCAGGAGGAGAAAAATTTCCATTCAGGTGAAATCACTATCTTCTCATTTCAGCTTGTTATTTTGGAAGGGTATTTTTTTTTGGGGGGGGGTAGGTTTTGTTGGGTAGGTTTTCTTACTCTTTATTGCAAGGAGAAGGACAGGGTTATCTTCCATTTACCCCAGTAAGGACCTGTGCATTGTAGGGAATCCTGACAATTGTTCATGATTATTACAAGACATAAGGAGAGTATTCACTGGAAGGAATTAGTTCAGGTGGCAAGACTGCTTACATAATTGCCTGTTTTCTTAGTGTCAATTGGGGCTTTTTGATGCTTGAGATAAATCGCTTTTATGTGGCAGAAGGAATTAAGCAAAAAGAATGAAAAGAATAGGTTTTCTTTGCTGTGTGAGAACTATTCTGACTCTTTAATTAAAATATATTATTAATTAGTAGATAACACTAATGGAGATTAAAACCATCAGTCAATTTATTTCCTTTCCATCAGAAATGATGTTTTTAAACTTCTTACTGTGGTATTTATCTTTGTTCAACTTTAAATCCCTCTCAGCCCTCTTTGAAGTCTTAAAGAAAAGTGTTTGCTATCATACATCAGAGCTCAGAAATATTCTTCCAAATTCCTGATCAATTGGGTTATCCAAAGGGTAACAGTAACTAGCATTTACATAGAACTTTCAGCATAAAAAGTGCCTTTAACATGGATTATCTCATTTACCTTCAAAAACTTGTGAGGTACATGCTATCCTTACATCTCAGAAGCTGGAAATGGAGATTTCATGAAGTTAACTGTTATCCTCAAGATCTTATACTAAGTAAATGCGGAGTTCAGAATCAAAATGCTGACTTCAGAGACTGTGAGGTTTAAATTCTCCTGGACAGATTTCTTTCTCTCTCTCTTTCTTTTCTTTCTTTTTTTTTCTTTCTTTCTTTCTTCTTTCTCCTTCCTTCCTTCCTTCCTTTCCCCTCCCTCTCTTCTTCCTCCCTCCCTCTCTTTTTTTCTCCTTACTTCCTTCCTTTCCTTCCTTCCTTCCTTCCTTCCTTCCTTCCATCCTTCCTTCCTTCCTTTCCTTCCTTTCCTTTCCTTTCCTTTCCTTTCCTTTCCTTTCCTTCCTTCCTTCATTCCTCTGAAGTAATGGACACATGTGACCAGCAGTGTCAGAAGCAATGGCTCCTTGCCATCAGAACCAGTCACAGAGGAAGGATAGGCTTCTCAGATGAAGTAATGTGGACCATCTGTGCTCATTCAAGCAGAAGACTCACTGTAGAGATTTTTTTCTCCTTTCTGGCTACAGTCGACTTTTGCAGGCCAAGCACAGTCCACAAGCAGAGAGCACAGTTCTAAATAAAGGTCAACATTCAAACTCACATAACTCTCTTCCTCTCTCCTTCTAAATGCTGGCTGTATCTCTATAGCTGCAAGGTCCTGGATCCCCTTGGTTATTTCTTTATTTAAATGACCTCTGTAGGCTTGCCTTGTCAATTTGACAATTGTAATTAATTCAAATATTATATTTTGAGCACCTATGATGTGTTAAAAACTATGCAAGTGTCCCAGATATAAAATTATATAAAAGAATAGGCATATAGTAAACTCTTCCTATTCAGAAAACTTTCATCTTGGCTGCTCTTCTTGGTTCTTGATTCTTCTGGGCAACTTTGGTCTTTTGGAGCCCACATTCCCATGTAACGGTGTTGGTGATGATACCCGAAAGACTTGGTGCAGGTTTGATGCTGACAGCTGCCATGAAAACAAGGCTTTTTCAGATGATTTTGGATCAAATGTTTGTAAGAGTCTTAGAAATTACCTTCAAAGGGGCGCCTGGGTGGCGCAGTCGGTTGAGCGTCCGACTTCAGCCAGGTCACGATCTCGCGGTCCGTGAGTTCGAGCCCCGCGTCAGGCTCTGGGCTGATGGCTCAGAGCCTGGAGCCTGTTTCCGATTCTGTGTCTCCCTCTCTCTCTGCCCCTCCCCCGTTCATGCTCTGTCTCTCTCTGCCCCAAAAATAAATAACGTTGAAAAAAAAATTAAAAAAAAAAAAAAGAAATTACCTTCAAAGTCTAATGAGCATCATTTGGTTTTAGGGAAGGAGGATAAGAATGTGGGGAAGGGATACAAATGAAAATGGTCTCTCTCTTTCTGGCTTTCCTCTTTCATCATTTGACCTAACTTGTTAGCTCAGTGGTTTCCAGGTACTGCTTAATAGATCAATGTTTATCTGTGATCACATTAGCCAAGTCTTGAGAAAATAAGGAACACGCGTTTATAAATTTTCTTTTAGAAAATTATGGTGGTGATCAACAGTTTGAAAGGAAAACAATTGCTTGGCAAAATAGTTTTTCATTTTTTTTGTAGATTTATTACAACTTTTGGGGCACTTTTTATGGCTCATTAAATACAACTGTCTAGGCACGACTGCTCTAGCTTGCCAAGTTTTAGCCTCACTGACTCAGACAGTTTTCTCTGCCCTGGATGGATGCTAATGACCATTCTCCAGCCTTGCAGACTTGAGCCTATTACTTTGAGACAGCATAATTATTGTCAGGGATACCATGTATAGCAGGGCATGTTGTGTACTACAACGCCAGGTAGTGCCAGATACATGATGGTCTTAGTCCATGGAAATAATATCCCTGGAGCTGCGCAGTGCCCAACTTTCTCAACCTTATGTGGCAGTCTTAACACCATCGTCACTCTGGCCGTAATGTGACTTCCATCTTCCCCACGATTAGCTGCTTCTTCCCCCAGGCTCTGCTCTTTCCTTCTTTGTACTTACTGATGCCTTCTGAGGCCACTTTATTCCGATGACTTGTTTGTTCTCCATTAGAAGATGATCTGAGGCTTTATGTATAAGAGGAGATATGGGACTACAGTGTTGGATATGATAATCACAATGTTTATTTTCTAAGTGTTTAAAGGAGGCAGTGTGAAGATTGAAAAGAACTTGGCCTGAGGATTGCTAACTGTGTGACCTTTGGCAAGATGCTTAATTTCTTTAGTTTTAATTTACTTATATGCAGAATGGAGATAACAATGTGCATTTTGTAATTACTTTTCTTTGGGTAAAGATGAAAGGAGATAATGATGTAGAGTGTTTGAAACAGGATCTAGCACATATTAGCAGCATATATTAGCTGATCAAAAATGGAAGTTATCTTCTCCTTCTCATCCTTTTCATCATGTTATTGAAGCTCTGTTATTTGATACATTAAGAATTGTTGTGTCTTCTTGGTAGATTGACTCTTTTATCATTATGTTGTGTCCTTTTCTGTGTTTGGCAATTTTCTTTTCTCTGAACTTCACTTTATCTGACAGTAGTATAGCCATGCAGCTTTTTTTTTTTTTTTGATTGGTGTTTTCATGGTATATTTTTTCATCTGTTTGCTTTTAATCTACTATATTAGTATATTTTAAATGAGTTTGTTATAGGCAGGATGTACATGGGTCATTTAAACAAACTATTCAGATGATTTCTATTTGAAATTGGTGTATTTAAACCAGAGTGCCTGGGTGGCCCAGCTGGTTAAGCATCTGACTCTTGATCTTATAGTTTGTGGGTTCAAGCCCCACATCCATGTGCTTGGGATTCTCTCTCTTTCCTTCTCTTTCTGCCCTCCCCACTCATGTTCTGTCTCTTTCTCTCTCAAAAAAGCAAATCAATAAAAACAAATAAATAAACAAAATGTATATATTTAAACCATTTACATTAATGTAATTTTTGATATGTTAGGATTTAAGTCTGTCATTTCACTATTTGTTTTGTTCTCTTTGGTTTTGTTTTTCTTTCCCTTTTCTTACCTTACTGGTCGGTTACTTGAATATTTTTTGGTGTCACATTTGTCTTATCTGTCGTGTTTTTATGTATACCTTTGTACAATTTTTGAAAATAGTTTTCTCAGTGGTTGCTCTAGAGATGACCTTATATTCCCCTTTAGAGATACACTAATTTATATCCCCGAAGTTCAAGTCAGCATACTCCACATGTGCTCTCCATTCCCCTAACCTCCC
This sequence comes from Lynx canadensis, assembly GCF_007474595.2. Taxonomy (NCBI): domain Eukaryota; kingdom Metazoa; phylum Chordata; class Mammalia; order Carnivora; family Felidae; genus Lynx; species Lynx canadensis. Next base: position 21,534,511 of record NC_044311.2, on the reverse strand, counting down.
ATGGGGTTCTGGGAAGAAAAGACTACCCTTATAGTGATACTTCTAAGTCTCTTCCTCAAGTAAACATGTAAACAGTATACCTGAGTGTGCATCTTAAACCACAAAAATAATACGTTGTAAAAAAAAATGGAATTTCCCACCACTACTCGCCATCCCTCTTTATGTATACTTTATTTTTGCTGTTTATCTGCATATGAAACTATATAGAGATTTTCCAACCTTTTAAGTAAGATTTTGAACTTGATTCATTTTCAGTGTTCAAGACCTGAGCACTGGTGAGTTTATTGACCAAACTGAAGAGTTATGACAACTCAGGAAACAGCTTGTTCCCCCAAATACAACTTATTTAGAATCAGAAGTAACCTCTCCTGAATTGTGTTGCAATTATTTCTTTGTTTTTAAACATATTAATACCACCTACTTAGGTCTTCCTAAACAAAATTTAGGTTTTGCCTGGTTTTAAACTTTTATGTTTTTCTGTATCCTTCTGCTTGTGCTTAATATTACAGTTGTGAAATTCATTCATGTGGTGTTGGGTAGATACATATCAACAGGAAAAATATATACAATCCACTAAAAATTTGGAAAAAGGCATCAACAGAGACTTCAGAAGAGGAAATTCAAATGGCCAAAATTATATTAAAAAGTACACAGTGTCACTGGTAATCAGGCACATGCAAATGAAAATCACTAAACAGGACCACCATACACCTGCCAGACTGGAAAAAAATGAAAAAGTGTGTCAACACCGTGTGTTGTTGAGAATGAAGACCAGTAAGAATTTTCATATGCTGCTGGTAGGAGCAAAATTTAGTATGACCATTTGGGAGAACACTCTGACACAATGCTGGGCAATATACCAGCAATTCCTCCCTTATCTATACAACATAGAAACACTGGGGCGCATGTGAATCAGGATTCTTGTAAGGACTATTTACAGCAAGATTATTCATATTTCTTCAAACTGGAAGGAACCAAGTAAATCAATGGCAGTAGATTCATAAAATGGAGGACTATATATAGCAACAAAAGTGAGCACAGTGACATTCACGTTATATTTCAGTGAATCAACTTTGTTTTCTTCTTATCCATTTCATCAGTTTTTGACTATGTCTACTGACATTTTGGGAGTTTCCTTGAGCTAACATAATCTACAGAAATGTTTGGTTTTGCATGTGGCAGATCTGACGCTTCACCATAGTTATGCCCACTTCTTACTCAAAATCTAAATGGCGTGTGGCATTTTTTGTTGTTCAGCCCAAAGAACAAAACAAAGTAGAAAAGCGTGGTGCTCTCAACAGGTCAGCCCCGTGCAATCCTGCCTGTCATGCACTATGACCCCCGTTTTGAGAAAAGTCACTGGGAATTCTGGAAAACAAAATGCAACAGAGATCAAGCTAGCAGAAATAATTCAACTCAAAAGGAAAATATCATTGGGTGTTTATTTTGAGAGTCTCCGCCTGGGAACATTTGAAAAGAAATCATTTTTCAGCAGGCTGTGACTGGACATAAAAACTGGTGAATGAGTTTTGCAAGTTTAGAGTTTTGTTTTGTTTTGAAACCTTGAAGGATTAAGGAGGAATGGGGAAAAGATAGGGTTCCATCCTGAGCCCCTCAGTGTTCCGGTGGAGCACTAAGCATTCTACAGCTGGTTTAGACTTAGGAGATTTCATTCAAAGCCTATGGAAAGTAACCTGATATTATACCCTTTAGCATCAGTCTACAACTGCTCAAACAGCAGTATGTCTTTTCCAGGATGATTTTATGCAACTAGGCACTGCAGGTCTGGCAAAGCCCTGACACCATGCTCCCCCAGTCAGTTCTAACCTGTCAGCCGTGGGATAGCAATAGCAGACGTTTGCTCACCTGCTTTTGATAGCATTTGCTAAGTTTTCCAGGCATAAGTGCCAGACTTAAATGGCAGCATACCAGGATTATAGGTGCATTGGAGACTTTCAGTTATATTTCCAAGGGAGAATTTGGCTTTCAAACCCAAGCCTCCTTTTGCCTCCCGGCAATAAACCACTGCACTGCCGAGTAAGTATGTCATAGTGTCTTCTGAAAGGGAGGAAACAGACTATTAAGTGAAGATTCATAGAAGTGTCTACTGGGAGACACCCCAAAGACTGTCTGCCTACTCTCATTCTCTGTACTTTGACTGATCCAAGATCCGCCCCACAGTCCGCTGGTCTAAGGTGTCTGTAGCTAATCTGGCTTCACTTAGCATTCTTCTTCTGGAGAAGAGAGTTTAGCTTCAATTTACTGAGTCTGATCCCGATCCCTGTGGATAAGCCTCTTGCCATCTGGACCAAGTTTCCGTAGATCCTGAATGCTTGACCAATATTGCATTTGCAGCCATTGTACCCTGTTAGTCACTGGGTCTTCCGTTTTCCCACATGTAAAATGAAGGAATTAGACTAAATAGCTCATACATCTAGATTGATTAGCTTTGGCCCAAGCTTGTCTTTGGACACGATGTCCTCCATCCTTTCCCTTGCCAAGACAAATTCTTGCAATCAGGCTGGAACCTGTTGGCTTAGCAAAATATCCTAAAGAGCAAAATACCCTAATATTCTGCCTAAGCTTGGCTAAACATTATCATTTCATGAGGATCCAGCAAGTCTTGCACTAGAATCTATCCTGAATATTGACAGAGACAGCTAACATGTTTAAACAACTAGCAGCTAAATAACTGTTTAAACTGTTATTTTATAATATTTTTAATATCAAGAGTTCGGAACTTTAGGTTCATAAGCTCTAGAAGTGGGTGTGCATACATCCTCATTTCCTGTATGAAACAGGGTCCAATGCTTTGATCAGTTTCTTCCATCAAAGACTTGAGAACCTCTGATTTGAGGTGTTCGTTTCTTGCATATTAGAAAAACATCCATTTAGGCAAATTTTGTAAATTTAACCAGTGCACTGTACATTGAGCATATGGATGTATATGTTAAGCAAACACCTTCCTACTTGTTTCTTCTGAAACTTCAATATCTGAATTTTAATGCAGGATATCACAAGCAGACATCTCTGTGATTGCATTGATTTCCCATCAGCGCTGGTTCTAACTGCACTCCTTTCCCTTTCTCTGCCTTCCTCACATCTTTCTTCCTGTCCTTCACTGTTTCTTTTGTCTTCTTTCTCGTCTTCCCCCTCTTCCTCCTCTTTCTGCTCCCTCTCCAGTTTTCTTCTCTGTATCTCTGTCATCAAACAGTTTTAGGGTGGAAAGGATACCTTCTTCACCATTGTATTCTCAGCCCCAGAAGAGTTCCTGGCATATGGTAGTTACTACATGGATTTATTTAATGAACATATAAATGAAGCATCCAGAACGAATACTACTCTTATTCTTTCAATTGCAAGGCAGTCAGGTTTGATCTAGGGAATTGTGGAAAGTGCTCTTTGAGAAAAGTTCTGGGTAATCTGTGCTTCAGAAAAGTAAGATTTGCTAAAAGTAACCCAAATTCCCAAAATGAGCAAGTCCCTGGGTTTTGAAGTGTGTGTGTTGGTGGCCAGTTTCCAAAATGGCCTCTAATGATACCTGCCTGGTATCCATGCCCTTGTGTAGTCTTCTTATTGTACCAGACTTGGGCTGTGTGACCTAGAGCATATGGTAGAAATGATGATATGTCACTTCCAAGATTAAGTTATAATGCAGCTTCTGTCTTGGGATCTCTCTTGTGCTCTCTCTCTCTCTCTCTCCCCCTCTCTCCCTCTCTCCCTCTCTCTCTCTTTCTTTTTTTTCCCCTTTAATTCTCTCTCTCTCTTTTGGATCACTGTTTGCTCTGGAGAAATCCATGCCATGAGAAGCTCTATAGAGAGACACACATGTTGAGGAACTGAAGTGTCCTCTTAAAAGCCATGTGAATAAGGGGCGCCTGGGTGGCGCAGTCGGTTAAGCGTCCGACTTTAGCCAGGTCACGATCTCGCGGTCCGTGAGTTCGAGCCCCGCGTCAGGCTCTGGGCTGATGGCTCAGAGCCTGGAGCCTGCTTCCGATTCTGTGTCTCCCTCTCTCTCTGCCCCTCCCCCATTCATGCTCTGTCTCTCTCTGTCCCAAAAATAAATAAACGTTGAAAAAAAAAATTTAAAATAAAAAAAAAAGCCATGTGAATGAGGTAGGATCCTCCAGACCCAGCCAAGCCTTATCTAATATAGACTGCAACCTCGTGAAAGAACCCTGACCCAGAACCATCAAACTAAGTCATTGCTAGATTATTGACCTACAAAAACTGTAAAATTATAAATGTTTATTGCTCTAAGCTGCTAAATTTGGATTAGTCTGTCATGTACCAATAGATAACTAATACAGTTGTTGGGTGACATCTTTGGGCGGTGTTAGAGTTTAATGAGCTGCCGTTAGCTAACTAAGAGCATTTACTTTCTGTTTTGCTGATTAATATCCAGGTTGGAGCAGGCACAGATCTGACAGCTAGGTTATGACCTTGAGGAAATAATTTTCCTCTTTGGAATTCCATTTTATCATATGTTAGCAAAGAAATTGACATTCTAGCACTATGTAATTTTTCTGCATGAAATCGAGCAAGTCCTAGAAATCCTAATAATGCCAGAGTCAAATTGTTCCTTAAGGAGTACATTTCTTTTCCTTTAATTAACCACAGCTATATTAACTTTCTCACAAACGTAGAATCTATTCACCTTAGCGTAAGATTAAGCTCCTCAAATGCAGGAATGTCTTGTGCACTGCTATAGCTCCTCTTTTAGTATAATAATTGATACATGTGCAATTTAATAATTATATGTTGAAAACCGGAATTTCTGGAGAAGAGGAGCATCTTCTTTAATGGGTATTGTATCCATTGATACTGACTCTTAACTTTTTTTTTTCTGCCTTTTGCTGATATTTTTGACGGGAAGAATCATCCTGCTTAGAACAAAAAGTAAAGAATAAAAGATTAGAAAAAAGGGGGAAATCAGAACTGGGTGGATCATCCTTTTGTGAGTTTGATTCTTTAAAAAATTTTTTTTGATCTTTATTTATTTTTGAGAGAGACAGAGACAGCATGTGAGCAGGGGAGGGGCAGAGAGAGAGGGAGACACAGAATCTGAAGCAGCCTCCAGGCTCTGAGCGATCAGCGCAGAGCCCCATGCAGGGCTCATACTCACTAAGAATGAGATCATAACCTGAGCTGAAGTTGGACACCCATCCACCTAAGCCACCCAGGTGCCCCAAGTTTGATTCTTTAACGTATTTATTTCTATATCTATAACTGAGTGAGTCTGTGTCTGTATATCGACATCTAGTCTATTTTTAGGTATCTCTCTTTATGATAGAATTAGTATAATTGTAGGAAATTTTTTCTAATCTTCAGTAGATCTCTAACATGGATATGTTAATCTGCTACATTTTAGAAAACTTCATTAGAGTGAAACATCCATCCACTACTTACAGGTAAACAAATCAAAATGAGCATAACTAGTAACATCATTTTTTTAAACTTGGAAAGCCTTATCAATAAATGATATTGTTGTCATGGAATGTGTGCAGTGTAAATGCGTTTTCTTCCAGCTATACATTAGACTTTCACAAGGGCAAGGGAAATTGAAACTGTCTTTCTAATGGATCATAAATCTTGGAAATGATTTGAATTCATGGATTAAATGTCAGCTTTGAAAGTATTTGCTGATTTATCTTGGATCTTAAAAGAAATAACATTTCTATGACAAATCAAATTAGTGTATTTTCGTATTCTGCATTGTAGTTTTCCAGAATAATACTCTTCAAAGAAATCATATGGCATGCTGATAATTTTTTTCCTATTAGAGGATTATTATTATTATTATTATTATTATCATTAAGCCTCTCTGCTAATTAGAAAACTCTTGGAGAGGAAGAATAAGAAGGTAATTATTATATTAGAATGTAGAGATTGTGATGAAAAAAATAGTGGGTTGCCCCTCAGAAGTACCAAATTGAATCAGTTAGTAAGTAGCTAACTTAACTGGATCGGTGTGACTGGGGTAAAATCCGAGTTCCTTCATATTCCTCCCCTCTACTTATTACTCCTAAGAAGAAAATTGTGACTGTTTTCCTGACTTGGAATAACTTCGGCAGCTTTAACATGTCTCCCCTTGCCTATGTTCAAGTTAAAAGCATTATGTAAAAACAAGCAGCTTTCCTTTCGGTCCAGAGGATTGCTCTAGGCCTTGCCTTGTATCCTTTAACTAGAAATTTTTAACTCTCTCTGAGTTCCTGGCTTCTTTTCCGCTGCTTTACATATTTATACCATCTCTTCCCCGAGTCTCCATAGACAGACAACATTTCCTAGTGGGCATCCTGTTGCTCATCCAACTTTCTTTTTCCTAAGGATCTTCAGATTTCACCCTCCTTGACTCCCCCTTGCAACCTGAGGAAAAATGATACCCTGTCCATCCGGACACCTTTGTCTGAGCCACAGCCCACTGCTCCTCTCTGAAGCTTAAATGAGAGGACAGACTGAGCTGTCTGGGTTTGTTCCATGGCTTGATAGCCATGTGCCATTTTAAGGAAAACTTAGGCATGGTACATATTTCCTCCTGTAGTTCAAGTTTTAGTGGCAGTTCAAGTCTTTGTGATTACATATTGTCAGGGTTGTTAGTTTTTATAACATGCTCTTAGGCTCATGAAGTTAGATGCTCTGTAGGGTTTTAAAGAAAAGAAGTGGGTTGCGTCTGAAATTGGTTGTAAAATACCACATTGAGCTATATGATACTTGGCCCTTTGGTCAGACTTTCATGGCAACTAGGGGTATGATAAGCTGCCTATTCTTCAGTAGAATTCTCCAGCTCTCATGCTCCCAGAGGGAGTAGTTTCTGTTACTTTTTAAGTAACACTGTCTTAACTTGTCCAGTGCCTTTTGACTTTCATATATATGATCCCTTGATCTTATATTTCTACCTGCCTGTGCATAGAGGAGCATGATACTGATCTCCATCTTCATCAATCGAGAATGGCTCAGCTAAATCAGGCTTATAATTGATGGCTCTCATCTTTTCAGTGGAAGTGTGGGGAGGAGTGGGTCCTATAAATCACTGTATTATCCTTGATACCTGAGTTCACTTCCTGATGTTTAGAAAATTGTGTGCGTTGTCTCATTGGTTCACTTGAAGATTAGACCATCATGACTAAATTTCCTTGTGTACCTACATTGTTAACAATATCTGCCATTTGACAATTTATCAACAAGATCATTTGTTAACTAGCATTTATCCTCCATTATGGTACAAACTGATTTTCAAGTCAAATTTCCTACATCTAGTTTTTCTTCCCCAGTATCTCTCTACCTCTATCGCTACTGCTTTTATTCATTCAAGACTATTGTTTGAACACCTACTCTATCCCAGGCACTATTCTAGGTTCTGTAACTACAGTAGTGAGCAAAACAGATGAAGCCACCTGCCATGATGGAGCTTACATTTCAGTGGCAGTTGGGACTCCTTGACCCCATTCAAAGCAAGCCCTGCTCCTGTTTTCTCTTTTCTGTCTTGCCCTGTGGGTTTCATGTCATGGGATTCTCTCTCTTCCTGCAGCCTGGCTCTGCCACAGGCCTGGAGTTAAGTTCAGGATCCTGGATCTGTCACAAGAACGCAGGAGACATATTCCTGGTGTCTCATTTTATGGATTTAAAACACACTTTCTTGACAGAAGCATTATAGTGATGTGAAAATGATAGTGGGGATCTTTAGTATGATTAGTAGTTTTTTTCAATGACATTATGGGTTAAATTTTTTTGTGTGGGCTGCCCTTGGGCCCTAAGCACTATTACAAATGTACCTCTGGTTTGCAATCAGAAATTTTACAAGCAGGTTGTTGGAACCCAAGGTTGTCAGTTGGAAGTTTCTTATGCAAGAATTCAAGATTCTGAAGATGACCTTGAAGCTCTTTAAGATTCAGAAATGGCCTCTGAATTAACGAAGAGTGATTACCTTTCCTTTAATCTATTTTTAGATTTATTTTTCCATATTCTATTTCTTTGAAGAGTGGCAATCTACTATACAGGGTAGATATAATAACTCAATTGATCTCTCCACTCCCCAATAAAACCTCTATCATTTGGCCAGATGAGATAACAAAAAGTTTACTATACTCAAGAGCCTCCTTTGGTAAAATAGAAACCTATGATTCTAGGTTATCTTTGAAGCCTGGGAAAAGTAACAGAGATGAATTGTTTCATTTCTCTGACCGAACAGCCTCTCAAGAAGAAAACACTTTTTGAAAAATGAGATAAAATGGTGTCCAGTGAGTCATGATTTCAGGTTAGTGCAAGCCCAAAGCACCCAGGAGGGTCTACCTTGCGTGTCTCAATTAGCAGTACCTATTCATGGGACTCCTTTAGTTCCCTGACTGTGGCCCAATTATGTGTTACCTTATCTGTCCCGTGGCCTCACGGGGCACACAGAGAGGAAAGGAGGTACAGGAGGTTACGAAGGAGGTACAGCCAGCTTGAGAGAAGCACTCTGAGCATTTTGGACAGCTCCTACCTCCTGAGCTCAAAGCTGCACACCTTTTCCCTCTGACTTCCATTTCCCTCTGTGTTTAGATTATGGGAATGTAGGCAGAGAATACTTTTTAGGGGATTGTGGACTGGATGAGTGAATGCGAGTTGAACTTCAGGAGTCTCTTTGTTTTTGCTAAGCTTTTCTTGGCAAAGGCTCTGAAGGAGAAGGAGGGGCTGGAAACCCCTTTTACTTTGACTTATCACTTGTTCTGTTTTTCCTTGTAGACTGCAGTCAGGTGTAATCTGAAACAGAATTTCAGATCTTCCATGAGGGTGCCTTGGAGTATTAGGTTTGGGTTGCAGGAGCTGTGGTTCTTGTACAGAAGCATTAGATCTGGAGTTGGGTTCTGAGCCATTCCATTACAAAAATTTAGCCATTCCATTACAAAAAAGAAGTAATGCTGATGAAGGTTAAGACTTAAATGTAAATCTGTGGAAACACTGCCAGGGGCAGAAATAGAATGCAGTGATGAAGTGTCTCCTCGTGCTCGAACCAGAATGTCCAGGTTCAAATCCTAGCTCTGCAGTTTACTGGATATGTGACCTTGAACAAATTATTTAACCTATTTTTGACAGTTTCCTCAGTTTCTAAAGGGAGGACTGTCACTGTATCTGTTTTGTGGAACTGTTATAAATATTAAATTAGTTAAGAGGTATAAATTTCTTAGCACAATGCATGTATAAGCACTTGAATAAATATTAGCTATTATGTTATTATTATTATGCAGTGGTTTATCACAGCATTGTTTATAATAATGAAAAATTGGGATGACATAAATATCCATTGGTGAGAAACTAATTAAAGAAACCATTATAGTTCAATAAAATCTGAAAGTATGCAGCTAATAAAGATGATGTTTCAGAAGACTCACTAATGACATGGAAAGATATTGCTCAACGGAAAAAACAAGTTACAAATATTGCACACAGGGCAATTCTGTTCGTTAAGCATATTATATGTATATATGAAGAGAAAGAGGACAGAATTTATACACACACACAGGATCACAGATGATTTTTCTCTTTGTCCTTAGCTGTGTGTTCCATCATGAACAAGTATTACATTTGCAATCAGAGAAAAGCATGTGTTTTGTTGAAGCAAAAATGATTTGGTGTCGGTAATTTAATCGTTCTGTTTATAAAGTGGGAGTAAAAGCGATGCCCATGTCAAAGGATTGTTGTCATTAGGCTTTTAGCACATTACCTCTTCTTCTCCCTGGCCTGCCCTGACCACATGAGAGAATTAACCCAACAATCCAATTTTCTAGTGCATTCTCCTGCCTATTTGCTTCATATCATTTATCCCCCTCTGAAATTAGCTTGTTTATGTATTTGTAGTTTTTCTTCTTTTTATCTTTCATCTCTGGAATGAAAACTATCTGGGGACGTTGCTGGTCTTGTTCACAGCTCAGGTGCCTAGGATATTGCCTGGCAGCCTAGGTATTTAATAAGTAACTGTTGGATGAATAATGAATATCAATACATTTTGCAAAGTGCTCCAGATCGTGTTAAGTGTTGTTATTAGAGGCAAAGATGTAATTTCGCTCGAAATGCCTGAAAAGTAAACTAAATCAGAGCGAGATTGTCTCTAGTCAATGAGCATGTAGAATATCATGTTAAGAGCTAGCACTTAGATGGGTTTACTAAATGCCTGGCCTCAGTTTTCAGAATTAATTAAAGTAACTATCTAGCTTAACTAGCTATCTCGTTGTCTTGTTTAATTCTCGTAGCAATACCGTGAGGCTCGTTACTTTCTTGTTTTACAAATTATTCTGGGGATTTTGCAGATGAGGTAAATAAGGCCCAGAGGTTAAATAATTGCTCAAGTTCACACAGCTAATAGGGCACGAAGCTAGAATTGACTCTGTGGAGTCTGGCTCTCCAGTCTGTGCCTGTAACCTCTGCCTTACGGTACTAATGCTAAGGGATCTGAAGTTTACCTGTAAATGGAATTGTGTATACATTTGTGTATGCAGAATACTCAGGTGATTGCCTGAGGTAGAGTTGTTAGTTAGGTAGAGTTGTTCAGTTATATCAAAAGAGAAACAGGAAAATTGCACAAATCCAACATTTGAAAAACTAAAAAATTAATAAAGCAAACATTTCTCTAGCATTTGATGCTTAGAAGCAACTTTCACATTCGTTATCTCATTTTATGGACCCCCAAAATCTTGAATCTGAAGCTAATCTTGGCAATATTTTATACTCAAAGGTTAATAGCCTAACTATATAAAGGAAACTTAAAAATCAATAGAACCATGATTATATTAATATACTAATAGTACTGTATAATTAATGTGACTACATAAAGACTTTAGTATTTTAAATAGAAAAGTTAAATGGGCATAAGAATTCAAACAAATATAGATGCAAATGACTCTTAAATATGAGGAAATGCTTACGTTTATTATTAGTCAAAAAACTAAAGCAAATTAGTACACCACTGCAATGTCATTTTTTTTTTTGTCAAACAAATTGCTAACTAAGCATGATAAAAGGTATAATTCTCCAGACTGGCAAAGAATAAGGAAATGGTACTCTCGTAAACATGTAGTAGTATAAATTAGGATAGACTTTATAGCAACTAATTGGTTTGTTATTTTAAGAATCCTAAAGCATCGATCCTTTGCTTCATTAGTTTTTCTTCTAGGAAATAATCAGAGATGTGGAAAGTATTTCCGCTCATCCTAGTGTTATTTATAACCACAAAAAAGAGAGCTTTCAACCTACAAAATAATAGAATAATTATATAATTGCATCCATTTTTAAAGAGATTTTCAATCTTCTAGAATAGTGCTCGTGATTAAATGTGGTGTGAAGAAAAATGCAGGTGTCCTAAATACTAAAATCATATTAAAATGCATATGCATGCCTGAAAAAAAGTCTGCTTGGATTTTCAGCAAAGTGACCATCTCAATTTATTCTGAATATGAGATTGGGTATTTTTTTCCTTTATGTTTTTTCTGTATTTCCTATAATTTTGAACAATCAGGAAAAAAATTAAGCATTCCTAAAAATAAATATACAGCCCCAGAAGACAGTGTAAGAACTTAATGATTTGCCTCATCATAAAGATGGTTTTAAGACTATCACTGTGTCAAACAGTGGAACTTTTGCGGATACAAATTTGAAGACATCAGACCTTGACATGCCCTTTAATTAAAACTTAGTAATTCAGGCCCTAAAAATGGCAGTTAAATTAAAATATTCCACATGCACTCACAATTTTGTGTAAGTGTTACAGGGGAAATAAATGACCACAAACACCAAAAAAATAGTCCTTCTGGAATCTGCAGAGAGTTTTATCTTGCAGTCCTGTTGGATTACCAGATAGTCACTGTATTGAGGGGAAAAATGCTTTCAGACTATTATTAAATCTTTTTTTTCTGCCTCATTGCCTTTCTTTTTAAGGTTCATTGCTTTTATGCTTATAGTTTTAGCTGCTATTGTTACCTCCTTTCTGCCAAAAATGAATGTCCCATTTACACACGATTTTATCCTATGGCCTGTGCGGGCCACACATTCTTCTTAACTGCAGCTCACATGAGCAAGCACATGAGCAGATGGCCCATATACCTGCGCGGGTTCAGCCCATCACTTCTTTCTTTCTGGCCTCCAAGGAAGGGCTTCCCCGTTCTGCTCCCAAGGTGCTGGGTTTTCATTTTCTGTTCTTCCTTTTTAAATCATTTGTGTTTATCCCTTGTTGCACTAGTCATTACTGTGTTAAAAATGATTTGGTGGTCAGGGTAGAGAGAATAAGATCTCAGTTTTGTCCACTTTCCCATCTGGTAGGAGAGGTTAGGTTATATTGCGGTAACAAACACCCCCCAAAGCTCAGTGGCTTAAAACAACAAAGCTTTATTCCCGCTTATGTCTCATGTCTCTTGCAGATTAGCAAAGGCTTCTGCTTATACCAGCTTTAAGCCCAGATCCAGGTTGATGGAGCAACCTCTTTCTGGGGTACTGTTGTTTGCTCTGGCAGAAGGAAAATAAAGTCCTGGAGTATCTCACACAGAAATTAAGTGCTCTGGCCTTGAAGTGACGCTCACCCCCCGCTTCTGCTCGCATCTTATTGAGCAGAACTAGTCCTATGACTCCAACCTACCACTGGGGAGTGGGTCAGGAATAACCCAGCAGATAAATACCTGGGTATAATTAGGAAACAAAACCAATTCACTTCTCCTAAAAGAAATATTATTTACTTTTGGTGGTTCTTGAGAGTCAGTTGTCCTATTTAAATAAGCCTGTGTCTATCCATTTAACTGAATCAACATTTTTGATTTTTTGCTGCGTGTCAGATACCGTGCCAGGTATGGGAGACACACAAACGAACATACTGGGGGGTCTCAGCTTCAATGAACAAACGGTCTAGTGGGGGAGAGAGACATAAAACTACGTACTTATAAACATACATGTCAAACGTGATGAAAGAGGTAAGAGCCAGCTTTTGCAGTAGCAGAAGGTGCAGTTGGAACCCACATGCACCCCATTCATTCAGGCGTTATTATCAATCAAAAGATGGGTACATCAGAGAGGGCAGAGCACCTTCCCCGACTACATTCACTTCACTACCACCACCCTACAAATATTGTGCGCGCATCAACATGTCACTTGCAAATCAGCTGGTATCCCTTTGCAAAGTGGCAAAGTTTGACTCAGACCCAAATTTCATGTCTAGTGGAAACCCCAGCTGCAGCAATTTTTCAGGAAGCCTGGGTTCTCTTAGTCATCTTTCCGTGGGTTTCTCTTTTCCACACTGTTCCATGTTGTATCATTCCCAAATGTGATCTGGAGACCATTTGATTTCCAAAAGAAGCAACACATAGTGAATCTTGTTTGCATAATAGGCTTCACAGAAGGTTTGGTGGGAAGAATTGGGGGAGAAGGAAGGCGATTGTATGTTGCAGCAACATAAGTAACTTCAAATAGAATGCTAAACCATTCTGAAAATGCCCAGAAGCCAACACATCAGAGAGTAGTTTTTCACCCCATTTGGTCTCTGCTTCTCCCCGTCTTGGGTTCTTTTTTCTCCTTTTTCTTCTACTTAATTCTTTATACCAATTATGATAGGCTAGATTATGCTTTGGTAACAAGCAAGCCCCAAATCTCTTTGGCCCGAAACAATGAAGTTATTTCTTGCTCAGGCTACAAATCTATTGCAGATTATTGGGCGCTCTGGTTCCATTCTCCTCACTATATCTCAGGAGCAAACCAAATTTTTCTACTTATACAGTATAATTTAGTGCTCATCTTTTGATGCCTGGGGCCTAGTAAACCATTATCCCTAAAGATTTACTTGATCCTGACTGTACTCTCATAGCATTTTTGCAAACAAGGATAGTTCTATGTCTGAGAGAACCTGTGCTTAGATAATACATAATTTTCCTTATAGCAAATATAATTCTATAATATATACATACTTGTCAGTAGGACTAGTACAGTTCCCTCCTCTGGAAGTCTGAGAGGGGGACTTAAACTCTTCTAGCAAATTCAGCAGGTTAGGTCATGAAATACACAGAAAGATCCATCCAAGTATATGTCTTCTCAAGTACAAGGCCTTTTCTCTTGGAATGCCCTTTAACTTGATTGTTAACAAACCTTATTTTGGTAGTAATTTCACAATTTCACAATGATATGTCATATCATCACTTTGTACCCCTTAAACTTATACAATGTTATTTGTCAATTGTATCTCAATAAAGCTGGGAAAAACCTTGACCATTCTTATAGTTGGCTATTTTTTATAAGTGAGTTCAGCCTCAACTCAAACTTTCCTTGTACAGAGGAGTTTCTTGTGGCTACTCTATCTAAACAAAAACAAAAACAAAACTCTCTTCCCTATACGTCTAGTATTCTTATATTACTGTTACTAAGGCTCTTATTTCTTTTTTTTACATTCTTATTCAAATTCTGGTTAGTTAACATCCAGTGTAATTTTAGTTTTAGGTGTATAATATAGTGATTCATCACTTCCATAAAACACCCAGTGCTCATCACAACATGCACACTCCTTAATTCCTATAATCTATTTAACCCATCTGCCCACCCTCCTCCCTTTTGGTAATTATCAGTTTGTTCTTCACACTTAAGAGTCTATTTCTTGGTTTGCCTCTCTCTCTCTCTTTTTTTCCCTTTACTCATTTTTCTTTGATTTGCTTGTTTGTTTCTTAAATTCCACATATGAATGAAATCATATGGTATTTGTTTTTCTCTGGCTGACTTATTTAGCTTAGCTCTAATACACCCTAGCTCTATTCATGTCATTGCAAATGGCAAGATTTCATTATTTTTATGGCTGAGTAATATTCCATTGTATATATACATATATATACATATGTACATACATATATATATATATATATATATATATATACACACACACACATACATACACACACACACACACACACACACACACACACGGTACCACATACCACAGCTTTATCCATTCATCGGTCAATACGCACTTGGGCTGTTTCCATAATTTGGCTTTTGTTGATAATGCTGCTATAAACATTGGGGTGCATGTATCCCTTTGAATTTATTTCTATATGAAATTATCTTGTTTATTTATGTTTCACATATTTACTATTTGTATCCCCTACTAAAATAAACTCCACGAAGGTATGAATCTTGTTGTTTTAACATATTTCTGTGTTCTTAGCTCTTTAAACTGTCATTGGCACATAGTAGGCATGTGATATGATTTGTTGCATAAATGAATGAGTTTGTAGGCTCCTGTTAGCAGCCCTCCCACCAAATGCATGTATCATGACCTTTTGTTTTTATTGTTTTAAAATGTAGGTTTCCCTGAATTTGAGTATCTGTGTGAACTTACAGGAAGCATAAGATGCTTAGAAGACAGTGTATAGCCTAAGGGGGCTAAGGTACTCCATTCACTTCACAAAACCAAACCTCAAAAGTAAAGAAATCAAGGTAAAAATCTTTAAAAGATTTCTATACAATTCCATCCTTAAGACAAGTCCCCTCATCATGCCTTCTAGCTAGATTGTCTTCACTAGACTATCCCTTCCTCCTTCCATCCATCCCTCCCTTTCTTCCCTCCTACCTTCTATTCCTTCTTTGTTGTCTTAATTTATTTCTCTCTGGGTATCTTCCTCCTTCCATCTTCCTCCTGTCTTTCTTCCTCCTTCCATCCTTTTCTCTTTCTCCCTTCTTTATCTACTCATCTATCATCTATCTCTTGTGAAACAGTATTTTTTTTAATCTAGGAAGAAATAATGGCTCCTTATTGTCATTACCAGAAAATTGATTCAAGGGAAGAAGCTCTGTGTAGAAGACAGCCTGTAGGACCGGCACCTAGGAATTCTTGACTTGGAGCGAATGACTCTCTGGGCCGCAATTTCCTCCTCTACAAAAGGAAGAAAGGCCTTCAAGGCCTTCTATCTCTATGAATCTATAAGTCTGTGAACATTTTAACAATGAAATGATTAATTTTTATATTTCTGACTTTAGTATCTTAAAATACTACACCTACAGGTAGCTCCAGTAGAATATTATTTTGTGTTTTCTTTACAAAATATGTAGAAGATGACACAATGATACACCAATGTGGAGTCTGCAAGAATCAGTCTTTGTGCAATGTGGTCACCTGTTGCATCCACACGACTCCTGAAACAGAATGCTACGGGCACCAGTGACAGTTGCAACAAAGTTTATTACAATGAGAGGCAAGGCTGACCGATCGGGACCAACACTCTTGATAAGAGTGCGGCCCCGAACAGCCGGGGTACAGAGTTTTTATAACCAATCACATCATTTTATCATTATCTGGGAACAGAACAGAGCAACAGTTCCCAGATGAGTTAGAAACAGTTGCCAGATGAGTCAGAAACAGTTATCGAATGAGGTGATTATTTTAGATTTCTGCTGCTAAGTTGCAACCAGTGGATCTCCTTGACCTTGTCTCTGATGCTCTTTTTTTGAGCTTTTGTTTCCTTCATTGGTAAAGCCTGATTTACAAAAGTATGAAGTATGATTTACAAGAGTAAAAGCAAGGCTGTTATCTTTTGACCTTCAGTGTCAGAACAAAGTTGTTATCTTTCAAGCTAAGCATTAGCCCTACACTACAATTTAACCCTTACACACCCTTCGTATCTTTGTATTTAGGAAAAGAAAGTTACAGACGCTGGCCTTAGCCCCCCTGTCGGCAGATTTTGAGCTTGCAAGCTTTTCAGTGAGATGGTGTGAGAAAGAGTCATTGGTGGCTTATAATAACCAGAATGATGTTTTTTGAAAAACACATTAGGCTTTCCTTGGTTATGTGAAATAGCCTTAGCAATGGAGATGATTTTGGTCACGGGGAAAAAAATACAGCGAAATCGCCAGTGAGAACCGTCTCACAGCAAACAATGGCAAATATCAGTGGCTGCTGTTTCACAACTAAAACATTTTTTTTTTAACATTTTTTATTTATTTTTGGGACAGAGAGAGACAGAGCATGAACGGGGGAGGGGCAGAGAGAGAGGGAGACACAGAATCGGAAACAGGCTCCAGGCTCTGAGCCATCAGCCCAGAGCCCGATGCGGGGCTCGAACTCACGGACCGCGAGATCGTGACCTGGCTGAAGTCGGACGTTTAACCGACTGCGCCACCCAGGCGCCCCCACAACTAAAACATTTTTCCTAAATCCTGGCATCAGTCAGATATGCCTTCACGTGCATGAAAGAAGGAGCAGGACAAATAGAGAGATGGAACAACAAGCAGGTCCACAGAAGCATCAGTGCACAAGCAAATTCCTGGCAGTTCTATAAGAAAGATGGGCTTTTTTCCCAGAATGAACAAGTAAAGAAAATTCATTGTTATCAGAGTGTTTTGCAAAGCAAAACTATCTTTCAGCCTTTAAAATTTTTTTTTTTAGTTTTTAAAAGTTTATGGATTTATTTTGAGAGATGGAGAGAGAATGAGAGCGTGCACACACACAGGAGTGAGAACACGCTGGGGAGGGGCAGGGAGAGGAGGAGAGAGAGAATCCCAAGCAGGTTCTGCGCTGTTAGCGCAGAGCCTGATGTGGGGTTTGAGCTCACAAACTGAGGTCATGACCTGAACTGAAATTGAGTCAGATGCTCAACCGACCGATCCACTCAGGCACCCCTTGTCTGGTAATTTTAAAACTTAGCTGCAAATTCTTTCACATGCCTTTCATTGAGAGGTAGTGGCTGGACAGGCCTGAACTGCCTTAACTAACAGAGTAACCTGGAAGTAAAGTCATGTTGTTTGTAAGGCTAGATTATAACAAGCCTTGCACCTTCCCCTTGTTTGTTGGAACACTAGCTCTGGGAACTTTGAGCCACTATGTAAGAAACGCAAGTACCCAAGGCCCTCGTATTGCTAAAGAACCCCAAGCTACATGGAAAGCCTACAGTCAGTCTAACACCGTTGTTGGCCGAATCCTGCCTTTAGTACATCCCTGCTCAGGCATCAGATGTGTGAGTAAAGAAGCCTCCCTATTATTTTAGCTCCCAGTCATTCTAGTCATCCACAGCCAGTGAACTCTTCCCAGTGGAGGCATCAGATGATGTGGAACAGAGAAAAGTCATCCCTGCTGTGCCCTAACCTAAATTCTTGTCCCGCAGAATTCATGAGCATAATAAACTGATTGCTGCTTTATGCCACTAAGTTCGGGTTGGTTCTTGATGCATCCAAATTTACTGTAATTTTTTTGATGATATGTACTTCTTCATTCTTTCATTATAGCATATACTTCTAAAATTCTCAGACTGGCAAGCAAATTAATCACATAATAGGATATGAAATTGCAGAGTGATGCTAATTAGGCAATCCAAGCCATCTCCAAATCTACTTTCCATCTATATTTATTAAAATATATATCCCTAATATATCCAGGGTATAAAAAATTGCATTAAAAACTTTAGTGTCTCTTTGAATGTTTACACTAGGAATTTGGAAGAGCATGTCAGTTACATGGATAAGTGGACGATTGAAAAGAATGTTCAAATTCAGTTGCGCATATTTGTGAAATGGTATAAAAATATAAGATAACTGCTTGGGCTCATCATCGGTTCCATCCTCACACTTATACTTATATTGACTTTTGTGATAATCACATCCATTATTTTACCAACTTAGCCTTCAAGATAGAATAATGAATGGATCATTGACTGAACTGGTCAATAGGCTATTATAATTTCCCTTAATACAGCAATATTGAAGAATCTCAGTTTGTTTGAAAGTTTACAGTTGCTGAATAACCATAAAAATGGATATGTATAATAATGAGGATACTGAAGAAATCTAAAAAATTGGGAGGAAAAGACAGCAAAAAGTCATGAAACAAGAAAACTATTTTCGAGGTTATTTCAGAATTTGGCTAACTTTGCAATGCATATATTTCAGTTGTGATTTAGATTTTTAATTCAGCCAACCTTTAAATCATGTTAACTGTATGCCATAGATAGATTATATGTTTTCTCTCATATTATTTAACCTCTCCAGACTTGGATACTTCTTTCTTTTCTTTTTATTTTTTAAGAGAGAGAGAGAGAGAGAAAGAGAGAGCGAGCAAGCATGAGTGGGGGAAAGAGGCAGAGGGAGAGAGAGAATCTTCAGCAGGCTCCACACTCAGAGCCTGACGTGGGAACCCATCTCATGACTCTGGAATCATGACCTGAGCAGAAACGAAGAGTCAGACACTCAACTGACTGAGCCACCCAGGTGCCCCAGACTTGGATACTTCTAATCTCCTTTATCAGAAATCACTTGTATTGGGAAGTTATTGATTGAGTGAGTGAGTGAGTGAGTGAAAGAGTGAGCGAGCGAGTGAGCAGGGAGGGGGCAGAGGGAGAGGGAAAGAGAGAATCCCAAGCAGGCTCCATGCTGTCAGTGCAGAGGCCGATACAGAACTTGAACTCATGAACCATGAGAAACCAAGAGCCAAAACCAAGAGTCAGAGGCTTAACCAACAGAGCCACCCAGGCATCCCAGAGCAGAATCTTCTTACAGAATGTTATTTCACAAAAAATTGGGTGACCCAAGTTATTTGTAAAGGAAATTAATGCCTTTTATCTGGAAAGTGATTCTTAAAACTTGTCATTGACTGGGTATTATCAACAGAGTCAAGCAAGCTAGTACCTCATACCTAGAATAAATTGGAAAGAAAAGAAACTGTGGGAGTATGATATAGTTAATTTGCACTTTTAAAAAGTGCCACTTTTGGGTTCTTGGCATTTTTCTTAGAATTTAGGGCCTTTGAACACCTTTAAAATTGTTTAGAGTAGAGGGCCATCCCTCTACCTCTCTGGGAGAACACCTTTGGTTTTCTCTCTTCTCATCTGAAGTTCTTCTTGGCTGGTGTTCCCCGGCCTATGAGGCTAAGTGTGTTAGGGGTGAAGTAACTCAGCATTGGTGGGCAGAATATCCAGGAGACAGAACATGTGGGCTGGGCTGGAATGGTTTAAACAAGTGTGATTTGGGCTGTGTATGAAGAATTGAGGCAAGGTGAGTGTCAGAGCAAGATACATGTCTCAAGATACATATTTACACAAAGGAGGCAATATTGGATTCCAGAGGCAGAAATAGTAAGGGCAATCTTAAGAAATGAAGTGAGTGCATGGATAGTTGAAATGAAACATCTCTGGATGACACAAAAACAGGGCACTGGTGGTTTCCTTTATTTAGGTGCATGGCAGAATGTCTTTGCCATTTTGTTGTGGTCTTCCAAGTTGAGAAATCGCCAGCATCTTTAGTTGTTGGAAACAAAGCTGTACTGAGGCAGATCACACTTAAATGCCCATACTATCCAACATCCCCATTTCCTCCTATCATAGATCGTGGTGATGAAGGAAGAAGCCCTTCCAGCTGATGCTGGAACAGAGCACCTACTCAAAGTATATTCACTAAATAAACACAAATAATTTAATGTTAGATAATCCATGTGAGCATGATTTAATCAGGTTTCCTATCCGTTATTGTTACAAAAGAATAGAATCATATAAATGTAAAATACAAATACGCATAAACAAAAAAGTCAATCTAAATTTCTATCTTGTGCATTATTCCAGTCCAGGAATATTTAATTTCAGGCTGTTTTCATGTCTACTATATTTTGGGGATGGTCAAATTATATATATATACATATATTTTTTTCTGAAATGGAAATTTATTGTAGCATTAATCCCACAAAGAATGATGGGAAAGGTTAATAGTCCTTGAAAACTAGTCCTTGCCTTATTTTTACCTCCTTCATGGTAGTCCCCTTGTCTATTGCAAACAAAATGAAGGTTTCTTCTGAATGATATTTCTTTCTCACAATATGTGTAAGAATTTTTCTGCTCTAAGTGGACTATGTTTTGTCCTTTGCAGGGCAGACAGTGGAGACCTTCAAAGGGGCAGAAACTGCCCTGTGGTCCCTGGGGTGTAGATATAGTCCACTCTGATCCTGCTAGCTCTCCTTCTGCTAGTCTTACAGCAAACTCTGACCTCTCCTATCTTTGAGTTGAACTTTTGAGGCATGCAACACCTTCCAAGGAGAGTGAAGATCTTCCTTTCCCAAGACCAAAGGGGCTCAGTCTCAGATCATGGAATTTACAAGTGTCAGGAAACCCTACCTTTCAATTACTTCTGAATCATCTCTTTCTTTCTATCTTATCCACAAACATAGCCTTCAAGCAATTTATTTAAAATGCCACTACTCAGAGAGGAAAAGACTTATTTCAGGAAGGTAGATGTTAGTTTTGCCACTGATTGTTGAATAAGTCTTGGGAAAGCACTGCTGTTTTAAGATTAGTAAGGCGAGGGTGGAAGAGAACCAGGGAATTTTAAAAGGCCTGTATGTTATTGCCTATTTTTGCAAAGTCTGGCCAAAGGGCTGGGGAGTCATATTACAGAACTTTAAATCTTGCAGAATTAATACATTATCAACCCTCTAATAACTAAGGATCCAGGCTGCAGATACTATAACAAAGTTTAGCTGGATATTGTAGTATGTTTGTAATTTTTTTAAATATTTATTTATTTTTGAGAGACAGAAAGATAGAGTACGAGTGGGAGAGGGAGAGAGAGAGAGAGAGAGAGACAGACAGACAGACAGACAAACAGGATATGAAGCAGGCTCCAGGCTCTGAGCTGTCAACACAGAGCCTGATATTGGGCTCAAACTCATGAGCCATGAGATCATGACCTGGGCTGAAGTCACTTAACCGACTGAGCTACCCAGGCACCCCCATACTGTAGTACGTTTTAAACTGTGATATAACATTCATATTAGGAAAAATGGACTAGCACTGTAATTTACAAGACAGTATGAGTATTGTACAATAATTCATTCTATGGGAAAGATTATTAACTTATAGGTCCAAGTTCTCCCCAGTGGAAGGGATAATTTGAAAGTTAAATAAAAGTATAACTTGCCAATCTTCCTAGGCTTTTGACCTTTCCAACTGCCATATGCCTATGTGAATACCACCAATAAATCCTTTAATTCCTCAATTTTGTCCATGTGAGAAGAATACAATCTAACCATATGGCCATGCTTTCTCTCACAGTGATCTCTATCTTATCACACATGAAATAATTGGGTTTTTCTTTGGTAATAAGAGTATTGTACCAACATATTATTAAAGCATATATGGATAACGACTTCTGATAGGGTCTAGAGAATAGATGTATGGATTTATGTTTGTTAACCAGTTTGAGAAAGGTTTATCACTTAATTGCTGTTTTAAATATAGTATTTTTTTTATCACACCCCTTTCCCACATTCTGATGATGTATATTGATCCTCTCTGCTAACATGAACACACATGCACTCACACACAAACCACATGCACACGATTTTGCCTATAATATCCAAGGTATGGTCTCTGATACACAATAACCCATAGGTCTTTGGCAGTCCATGAACTCTAGATTGAGAATCACTGCTTTATGATAGCTTGATCCTCATATAGATTTTCTGATTAAAGATGAATTATAGTATTCCTTAGTTTTTAGAACTCATTATTGTGTTTATACTTAGTAATGTCATCAGAAGAGTAGGTAGACATCCGTTCATTTGGTATCAACATCTTCCTATTTACTAATGTATTGAAAACATTGAAAACCCAAGCAAAACCTTTATGGGTATGATTATTTTAAGAGAAACAGATTAAACACAGCTGATGTTTAATATGCAGTTGACATTGGTGCTATCATTCAGTCTGCCTATTATGGGAATGGTTGTGTACAGGCTTGCTCTTCTCCAAATTTCTTTCTTCCTCCTGGCACAAAGCTGAGTATATTGCAGAGATTCTCATAGTTGGGTGTGGCTATTTGACTGAGTTCTGGTCAGCAGATTATGGAAGTGAGTGATGCACGTCATTCTTGACCTGTCTCATAACGGTCCTATGCATGGTCTTCATGACTTGGTGGGGATGAACACAGAGACCTCGAGAGGCACATGCTGGAGATCACAAAGGCATAAAATGGAAAGGACCTGGTCCCTAAATCACTTCGTGGAGGAAAGCTGATGCTGAACAACCATTTTGGGCTTTTCTGTTAAGCTGCGTAAGCTTTGAGGTTTCTCTGTAACAGCAGCTAAAAGGGTCTGAACTACTACACATTATTCAGTGAATAATTCAGAGTAGAAAACTACAGGGGCATTGCCAAGAGTGTTCTCATTCAGTTAATTTTCAGTGTTTTGTGCCCTGTGCTGTTTCCTTGTGACTAGTTACAGGGAATAATATCTGATATTCTCTAGTTTCAACTTGAACTAACCTCAGTGATGGACAAATGGCTTAAAAGCCATTTTGTCCTCTAGACAAAATATGGTGTGAAGAGTGTTCTAATCGTGCAAGCGGATATGGAAATCCCAAAGAAGCACAGATGCTACTTCTCTGAGCTGAATGAAGTCTTCAGCAGTCACATAGATGGTAAAAACAATAATCTGATAACATGTTACCAAAACTCAACCAATCAGAAAGGCTATTTGAATTACAGATACACACCCATCATTAATAATAATAAGCTTTTTCCAGGGACACCTGGGTGGCTCAGTCGGTTGAGCATCCGACCTCGGCTCAGGTCATGATCTCACGGTCCGTGAGTTCGAGCCCCGTGTTGGGCTCTGTGCTGACGGCTGGGAGCCTGGAGCCTGCTTCAGATTTTGTGTCTCCCTCTCTCTGACCCTCCCCTGTTCGTGCTCTGTGTCTCGCTGTCTCAAAAACAAATAAACATTAAAAAAATAAAATAATAATAAGCTTTTTCCCATATTGTACCTTGGGGTGTTAGGTAGTAACAGCAGCATGTATATAAAATATGGGAAGGGCATGTTCAATTCAAAACTTTGATAAAGGTACCAAATCAAAGTCCTTTGGAGAGCACTGGTCTAGAAACTCAGGATCCTATATTCCACTCATTCAGAAGGGTATGAATTTACCACAACCATTTGGACGGTATAGTTCCAGACACAACTTTGGGATTAGCCTGATCTAAAGTTAGTATTCACAAGGCTAAGGCTATCCTACTGGTGATCCCCCCTGCCCCTAAACCAAAGTGTTATCCATCTAGTTATAAAAAAAAGAAACAATAGGAAAACGTTTCCTCTTTTCATGTATATATCCTAGGTTGGCTTTTATAGTGATTTATTCATTTGAATATAGTGAGCCTTTGGACCAGCTGGAGTTTGGGGCCGCAATAGCCTGAAATTTCAGTTTCAAAATTAGAGATAATACTTTTCTATTTAATCATTGAGATTTATGCCAAATGATCTTGAATTAATTGGCAAGCCTGTTATAGAATAGAAGTGATGGAGGGCGGAAATTATTTTAAGTTTCAGATTTCCCAAATTTAATGACATCAGCATAGGTTTTCAGATGGCTTACCTAATGTCTATTCACTCTTGTTTCTACAGAAACCACAATGAACATGTGTTTAGGAAATCAGCCATTCTTTGTAGTGAGAGGAAAAGTAGCTTGATTTTTTGAGACGTTAACCTATTTTTTTCCATTGTAAAAATAGTGTATTTACATTAAACAAAAACCTTTAGAAATGGAGAAAAATATAAAGAAAAAACACAGTTTATAATCCAGAGATAGCTTCTTATACTGTATATTAGGTGCACATTTTGTATACAGAATTGTATCCCATTCTTTCACATTAATATTATAAAAATATCATTTGTTCTAAAGTATGCTATTCCATATTGTGTGTGTGTGTTTTGTAAACTTAGTTGATAAAGCAACAGTAGGGTTTGATGCTATTCCATGTTTTAAAAGTTAGGTGTGATTATTATTATTAACGAATAGCTAATATTATGAAGTATCATAATTCTTTTAAATATTTCCTTATTGTATGTTTAAATCAATTCCAGTTGTTTTCCTGTTGTAAATAATGCAATGATGAACATTGTTGCACATTAATCTTTAATTGAATTTCTGTAGTTCCTTGATAAATTCCTAGAAGTAGAATTATATTGAGTCAAATTATATGAACATTTAAAAGGTTCTAATAATTTTACTATAATGCCACCAATATTGAATATTATTATTTTTTAAAGGATATATTACTTTTGTTATTTGTATTTCTTTGCCAACTGGTTAAGTTGAAATCCTTTCATACATTTACTAGCTTTGTGTTTCCTCTCTTGGCATATCAGTTGTACTTCTTTTGGTTTTGTTTTTGTTTTTACTTTTTTTATATCTACAACAAATCCATGTCCATATTCAAATAACACTATGCCACCGACAGGACACCAGCACCAGCTGGGCAGTTAAACTTGAGTCCCAAAGCCCAGACATCAGAGGCACCGGAGATTCGAGAGGCTTCTCTGGAGTTTCCATCATCAACCCCTCAATGGCAGGTCTGTGTCCCTTCCATTAATAACAAAATAATCCCAATTCCTTCCTCTTGTCTATTGTGTCATTGCTGTCATTCATTTCACTAATATATAAGCAGACATAAGCATACATAACTATATATAAAATATATTCATAAGCATACAACATTAAGTTGTTGCTATTATTCTTTTAGACACACTTATCAGATCAATTAAGAATAAGAAAAATAAAAGTTTTATTTTATGGTCACTTACTCTTTCTTCAATGTTTTTCCTTTCTTTATGTAGATCTGAGTTTCTGGCCTTTATTATTATCTTCTTTCTAGAGAATGTCTTTTAACATTTCTTGTAAGGCAGGTGTATTGGTGACAGACTTTTGTTTTGAGAAAGTCTTTATTTCTCCCTCACTTTAGGAGGATAATTTCACAGGGAACAGAATGCTAAGTTGGTATTTTTTTTCCTGTCAACACTTTATATTTCCCTCTACTCTCTTCTTGCTTGCACTGTTTGAGAAGTTGGATGTGGTTCTTATCTTTGTTCCTCTATATGTAAGATATTTTTTTTTTCCTTCTGGATTTTTTTCAGGATTTTTTTTCTTTATTTCTAATTTTCTGTAGTTTGAAGATGATATACACAGGTGTAGTTATTTTTTGTCTATTTTATTTTATTTTATCTTATTTTGTTTTATTTTATTTTATTTTTGTATTTATCCTGCTTAGTGTCTTCTGAGTTTCTTGGATATTTGGTGTGGCTTCTAAAATTAATGTTGGGGAAGTTCAGTCACTATTGTTTCAAATATATCTTCTGTTTCTGTCTCTCTTCTCTTTATGGTATTCCCATTATTTATATGTTGTATATTTTGTAATTGTTCCACAGTCCTTGTATATTTTGTTCTGTATTTTTCAGTCGTTGTTTGCTTTTGGTGTTTGAGGATTCTGTTGATCTATCCTCTAGCTAAGGGACTGTTTTCAGCTGTGTCTAATCTACTAATAAGCCCATCAAAGGCATTCTTCACTTCTGTTAAAATTTTTTTTTTAAAGTTCATTTATTTATTTTGAGAGAGAGAACAGGGGAGGGGAAGAGAGAGAGAGAGAGAGAGAGAGAGAGAGAGAGAGAGAGAGAGAGAGAGAGAGAAATACCAAGCAGGCTTCATACTGTCAGCACAGAGCCCCTTGTAGGGCTTGAACTCACCAACCCTGAGATCATGACCTGAGCTGAAATCAAGAATTGGAGCCACCCAGGCTCTCCTGGTACGTGTTTTTTTTAATCTCTAGGTTTGTTTTTTCCCTTAGGATCTCCATCTCTATGCTCACATTACCCATTTGTTGTTGCTTGTTATCTACTTTATCCATTACAGCCCTTAGCATATTAATCATAGTTGTCGGAAATTCCTGGGATGGTAATTCCAGCATCCCCAGCATGTCTGGTTCTGATGCTTGCACTGTCTCTTCCACGCGTGCTTTTTTTGCCGTTTTGATATGTCTTGTAATTTTTTCTTGATAGCCAGACATTACATACTGGGTAAAAGGAACCACTGTAAATAGTCGTTTAGGAAAGTAGTGGTGAGGTGTAGGGGGGGAAGGGAAGTGTTCCTTAATCTAATGATTAGGTTTCAGTCTTTAGTGGGATTGTCCCTCTGGACTGTGAATTTCAAAAATGTTTCACAGGGGTTTTTTTTGTTTTTGTTTTTCCTTCCCCCTTAGATGTATCAAATAGCCAGAGGAGGCTGGCCCCTTTCCGGGGGTCAATTAGCCCCTGATGATACCCCAGCAGGTGAGGCCCTGGTTAACTAGTTTCCGGTGAGGGCGGTCCTTGTTAAGAACAATAGGCTCTAGCGTTTATAAAAATGGCTCTATCCCATTCCCGCTGCCAGAAGCGGAGGAAGCCCTCCTGTTTAGTGGTGGGGGAGTCTAGCCGAGTTTCTGGAGGTAAATCCCAGAATCTTGTGAGGGCCCTTCTATGCCTAGGTCCCCTTGGAGGTGTTAGCTCTCAGCGTCGTCCGCACTCCATTTCCGGCAACTCATCGGCTGCAGCTCAGGGTTCCTGCCCTGGCACCGGTTTCGGACATGCTTTCTGCTCTGCGGTCTCTGCTCCGGTAGGTAAGTCCTGACTGTAGTTGTTTGTGTCTCTCCAGTCTCGGAGACAGCGGTTTGCCCTGTGTCCTCTCCTTTCTTTGGACTAAAGGAGAGTTGTTGATGTTTTTTCAGTTCAGCATTTTACTTGTTGTTAAAACTGTGCGGCAACTTCTAAGTTTGTCATGTGTGGAACTGGAAGCCCTCTTTTTTTAAATCTTTTTCCCTTTCTATTTTAAATAATTTCAGGGTGAAAACTTGCTTGAACAGAACAAGGAGAGCCTATATTCCTTCTCTCATATCCCCGATATACTGACATTTATTCTGTTTTGTATGATTATGTCTTTCAGAAATGTTTAAAAAAAGAACTAATCGGGGGCGCCTGGGTGGCTCAGTCGGTTAAGCATCCGACTTCAGCTCAGGCCATGACCTCACAGTTTAGGAGTTGGAACAGTTTACAAGTTGGAGCCCCACCTCGGGCTGTGTGCTGACAGCTCAGAGCCTGGAGCCTAATTCAGATTCTGTGTCTTCCTCTCTCTCTCTGTCCCTTGCCCACTCATGCCCTGTCTGTCAAAAATAAACATTAAAGACAAAACAAAACAAAAAAAAACTCCAGAATTTTGCTGAAATAGGATTGGCTTCCAGAGGACAGGTCAAATTCACTTCCTTTATTTGACTTGTGTTCCTATTTCCATTTGCTCTTCTGCAGTGACTTTTCCAGTTGGCCAGTGCCCTTTTGATAGCTGATTAGCTCCTCGAGCAGTCTCGTATGTGTTCTACTTTACATTCTATATTTTGATTATGTTATCAGTTGGGTCATAGATGCAAATATTTTTCCTTCTCCAACTAGTTGAGTAGTGACATTGATGACATAAATCTGGACTGTGGTGATGGGGAGAAGAGGTGGTGAAAATAACTTTTGCATGGAACAATCTGGGTAGTTAGATTTGAAACCTGAAAACTTCCTTATAGTTCTGTTTTCTTCCCTCTAGCTCATTGAAAAATGCCTGAGTTATGGTCATGTTTTCCATATGTGCTATAAAAAATTTAACACTGGTATGAGGAGAACATACATGGTTTTGAGTAAATATCACTAAATGCCAGAACTTTGGAGGCTCAGACCCAGGTGGTAGGCTTCCTAATCTTGATTGCCTGGAACATTCCAAGTCTATTAGGCCACCCACAATGGGGAAACATCTGAGGAAATACTTCTAACTTGGGAGAAAAACCACGTTTTCAGAGTTGTTTACTCTGTCGTCTTACAGTGTCTGTTAGTGTTTATTAAAGGACAAGTGTTGCTATGGTGATGGGAGAAATAACAGGAGGGAATTGGGGAAAATGTTGGGACTTGAAGGATTTACTGCTTATACAGTGGAAGTTGACTTTTGAGCTACATTTGAGATCTCGTTACCTTTCCCCTTATTTATACATCACAAAACAATTAAAAATATTTTACGTCCATTGCTGTTTCCATGACTTTATTCCAGTGACTCTTGAAAGGCTTCAGCTACCGGAAGAAGCGGGGGCGGGGAAGGAAGGGGGTGGTGTGGAGCCTGCCTCGCTCTCCTAGTTCGTGGATTTCAGGTTTCCTGAATCAGACCGTCAGGACTTTTGGTTTTTTTAAATTAAGAATTCAAAAGCACATTGCTTTATCACTTCTGTTACCTGCTTTCAGATTAATTTCTGTTTTCCATCTGCTTTTATTAATGATACCGGCAATTCCCCGTCTCTAGATGTCGGGTGATAGAAAAAATAAACCCTGTTTAAGCCCGTTTTGTGAAGTGTTTTCTTGATCACACCCAAATGCTGTCTTTAATTGATACACCTGGAGTTGAATGTAGTCTCCTTTTATTTCATTAACTTTCTATCTGGTTATCACTAATTTCAGCCTCCAATGCACAGGTGTCCTCCTTTTAGTGAAAACTCAGCTTTGGGATATTGCTTGACAGTAAATCTTAGTTTTAATTTTTTCAAGGTTGGTTTATTGTCCCTTAATAGCTATTCTATCATGAATTTATAAAATCTGTATTAGGAAGTATTAGCTAGATATCACTTAATATCCCAGGATGTGCTAGTCAGTGAATATTTTGTCTTCTGCATTTACTTTTAAACTTTTGTATATAAATCTATTGATAACTGGATGTCAGTGTATCAAGCTTCCAAAGTGCCTTATCTTTAAAATCATTTGAATGGTTTTTCAGTATTAATAACTCAGCAAAAGTAAATTTCAACCAAGTAAAAAGTTTGGGGGCAAACACGACACTCCTTGGACCTCTGTAGAAGTAACATGAAACTCATTGAATTACAGACTCTAAAAATAAGTGCTCTAACAAGCAGCAAGTGTTGTGGGGGGGGGGGGGCGGTGCTGCTTGTTTAGAAACTGTAAGCCACCTTAGCTACCCAGACACAGCTCTCTCTGCTTTTGCCTGTGTCTTTATGATCTCTTGCGTTTGGGACTTGGCAAGATGGACCCTAGTTGGTGCTTATCTTCCCTCAGTTGACATTTGTAGTCCAGGAGGACTGCAGACTTTGCAGCCAGAACACTAAAAATGTTTATTGGCCCTACTCCCCTTTTCTGACTTTATTCATAATAATTAAGAGAAAATTTGACGCAAGTTCTGTAGGTGATGGGCTAATCCAGTGGTTCCCGAAGTGTAGTTCCTGGACCAGCCGCATGAGCATTACCGGTCAGCTTATTAGAAAAATAGGTTCTCGGGCCCCACCTCAGACCTGCTAGATGAGAAACTGGGGATGGGGCCCCACCACTTTTTTTTTTTTTTTCTTTAAGCCCTGTAGGGATTCTGATACATGCTCAAGGTTGAACAACTGACTTTAATCATTAGGATCAGGTTAGGAATAAACTCCAATTAGCCCAGGAATGTTAACTTCAGCTGGAAATCTGGGGGGGGCAATAGATAAAAAAGGGTGTTTGTCTTCAGTCAGCAAGGACAGCTGCTGCTGGCAAACAAAAATCGCTGATGAAATAGCATTGGTTGCACAACGTGAGGAAAGATGGACAATAGCATCACTTATTCATTTATTCCTTATTTGTTTTTTAACAGTCCACTCATAGGGATTGTTTGCCGGGCATTGAGCTATATTTTGAGAAAGGTGCAGGGTGTTCCCTGAAAGAATGAATATTCTGGGGGTCGGGAGGAAGAAAGTACAAGTGGAATGGGAAGAAGGACCGCGCAAAATACGTTAAGTGCTTTAAAGAGGGACAGATGATAGGCTTTGGAAACCTACATGAGTGAGCCATTAAAAATGAAAAGACAAAACCTCACTTTAGTTGAAACGAAGGTACAGAGTTGGGCACTGTAACACCTTAGTGACACTTTCCATCCTTACACTGTTTTGTGAGACCGGCAAAAAGAACAGAGGTCTGGAGGCACACGAATGGGGACACTGTGCATCGTTTCAGTAATAATTTATGCTCCAGGGAAGCTGCAGTAGAAAAACATGAACACAAAAATAATCAAAATACTCAGCGACAGTCTTTTCATTTTGTGAGGCTAGTACACCTCAGCAGGGAAAACAATCCACTTAGACACGAAATAAATCGACATGACTTAGAAAACGTCTGTGACCCTACAAGCGAAATTGAAGGGCACAGCAAAAACTACTTCTTGGGAAACCCAATGAGATCTAGTCCATGTGGATTTTGTCCCACCATTTCAACCTGATCAAATGCAGCTCACTGCATCCTAATTGTTAAAAGGAAGGATTGACTGAGGAGAAAAATCAACTCCCACTATTGTTCCAGAGACATTTTCCAGCCAGGAAAGAATTCAATCTGAGATCTGGCAGAGGCTACTGTGCGGGAATTGCTTACAAAGCTCTCCCTGTGATTTAAAAGCATGAAATCACCTCATTTCAAAGTTGAGAGATGACAAAAAAAAAAAAAACAACCCACCACACACACTCACACACTCACTCTTATCTGCCCTCACAGCCTGAATTTTGAATCAGGCTTGGGCTAGAGTAGAAGAGTGTGTGTGCTCAAATATCTGTTATCGAAAGCCTGATCATTCTTCTCAAAATTCATGGCAAATACTATTTTTTTTTCCCCCAGTACTATGTTACCATCCAAAATAGACCTTGAAGGGCATTCAAATTTTAGAGGAATTTCTGTAGCGAAACAAAATGAAGTCAGAAGAAATACGTTTGTACTTTTTGTATGGAGTCCTGGGATAGTCAAGTCAGACTGAGGAGGACTTGTTCTTAATGGCTGGAGATAATTGTGAGATCACAGGGTGGGATTCTAAATGATCATTTCGTCTCTATTTTGTTTCTCCTCTAGCTATGCGACAAACTAATTTATGTCCATTTTATTTGACGCACCAGGGCATTTTTGGCTTCTTTGGGTAGCCACAACTTTTGGCTATCTAGGTAATTTGTATGCCTACTTTCTAAAGGCAAGTTCATAAAACTCAGTAAGAAAATCTCTTCACACATCATGTAACTGATGTGCTTGAGAGTTGCCTCCTGTAAAGTAAATAAAGCCATATTGATTTCTCCTGGGCCACACAATCTATTTTGTGGAATTTTCTCTCCTCCAGCTCAAATCCCTGCATGGATTTTCAGTGTAGTTGTTTTTCAGCATCAATGAGAACTGGACTAGCTGACGGGAAATTTAGGTAGCTACCGCGCAGATAAACCCCAACACTGAGCTTATTTTTTATATTTAGGCCTAGAGTCCGAGAAAAACTGTCATCCGTGCTTGTCATTATTGCTATTAAGGCAAAAGCTTCCAGATTCCAAGAGTAAGGAAAATGTAGAAAGAGGTGGAAATAGGAGTGTCTGAATTATCCACACACATCCTAGGTGATGAACTTTCTAACGAGGGCCTCAGGCTAGCTATAGCATTTAAAAGGTTGTCCTAATCCTTGGCTGCTTGCTACCCTGCGTCACACACCGTATACCCTTGGGTCCCAAGAACCGTGTTAGCAAGGCAATAATTATGTTAAAAAAATACAAGGAATAATGTTGTGTTGCTTAATGCCCCTGTGCTTGTGCACCTATTCCTTTATTGACAGCTTAAAATGTGTCCGGCGTTTCCTGGAATTCAAGATGCAAGTACATATTCCTTACTATGAAGAATCTCAAAATTTAGTAGGAAAACTATGGCCAGACACCAGTATTATAGCACAGGTCACATTGTAATAGATAGATACAGACTGGATGATAGACAATTCATAGTATTCATAGCAGATCTCAAGGCCTACATGGTCTAGCTTCCCGCTATCCTTTGACACCATATTCTCCCATCATTGTCCTTCCTTGTTTCCTTTTTTCCTTTTTTCCTTGACTGAAAGAAACTGTCTATGATACATCTATACATGAGCTTGAAAATAAATATGCATCTATTGATGAGCTTGAAGATAAATATGCATTTGTGAAATTACCACAGTTTAAGCCATAGCCATAAATGTGTCCTTTACCTTTGGAAGTTTCTTCCCACTCTGTCCTTTTTATAGAACACTTATGGTCTATCCTCTTAGCAAGTTTTTAAGTCTATAATACAGTATTGACTATAGTCATCATGCTGTACAATAGACCTTTGGGAATTTCACATCTTTTATGAATGAAACTTTGCACTATTTGACCTCTACTTCCCAGGCCCTGGCAACCACTATCCTAGTCTCTGCTTCTAGGAGTTTGACCATTGTAGCTTCATCGTGAACAGTATCCTGTGTCTGTCCATTTATGGCTTGCTTCACTTGGTGTAATGTCCTACGTGTTCATCTATGTTGTCACAAATGTTAAGATTTCCTTTTTAAGGGCTGAGCAATATTGTGTAGATTTCCCACACCTTATTCATTCATTAATAGACCTTTAGATTGCTTCCTTGTCTTTGCTGCTGTGAATAATGCTAAGACAACCATGGGGGTGCAGCTTTCTCCTTGAGATTTTGATTTCAATTCCTTTGGATATATATTCCCAGAAGTGGGATTGCTGGATAATAGGGTATCTATCTTTCCTGTGTTGAAATTCTATACTGTTTTACAAAATGACTGCATCAATTTACATTCCCTCTAACAGTGTACAAGAGTTC
Source organism: Lynx canadensis (assembly GCF_007474595.2). Lineage (NCBI taxonomy): Eukaryota > Metazoa > Chordata > Mammalia > Carnivora > Felidae > Lynx > Lynx canadensis. The sequence continues at coordinate 21,501,096 of NC_044311.2, read as the reverse complement.
TTTCCTACATATCCTTGCTAAAACTTACCTTTTCTTGTTTTTTCTGATGGTCATCCTGAAAAGTATGAGGTAATCGCTCATTGTGGTTTTGATTTGCATTTCCCTGATTAGTGATATTGAGCACCTTTTCACATATTTATTGGCCATTTGTATATTGGAGAAATGCGTATTCAATTCCTTTACCTATTTTTTTTTTTGCTATTGTATGAATTTTTTGTTTTAGGCATTAACCCTTTTATAGATATGATTTGCAAATATTTTCTCCCATTCTGTAGATTGCCTTTGTTTTGTTGATTGTGGTAGGACTTGTTTGTTTGCTTTTGTGTGTGTGTGTGTGTAGAGGGTGGAGAAGCTCTCTAGTTTGTCATAATCCCACTTGACTATTTTTGATCTTGGTGTCCTAGCCAAGAAATTACTGCCAAAGCCAATGTCCAAAAAGCCTTTCTACTCTATTTTTTCTTGTAACATATTTAGTCTTCTGCTTACAGACTAGGTTTATAGGGGTGCCTGGGTGGCTCAGTTGGTTAGGTGTCCGACTTTGGCTCAGGTCCCTGTCTCATGGTTCATGGGTTTAAGCCCTGCGTCAGGCTCTGTACTGACAGCCCAGAACCTTGAGCCTGCTTCTGATTCTGTGTCTGTTTCTCTCAGCCCCTCCCCTGCTCGTGTGGTCTGTCTCTCTCAAAAATGAAATAAACATTAAAAAATTAACAGACTATATTTTTAATAATTTTATATTCATCTATAAATACATATTTTTATTATATTTATTATCATGTAATTTTTATATTTTACTATTATTCGTTCCCGTTATATCCATTTGGAATTGGGGTTTTTTTTTTTGTGTGGAGAGATATGGGTTCAATGTCTCTTGTTTGTGTGTGGTTGTGCAGTTTTCCTAATACCACTTTTTGTGGAGACCATCTTTTTCCCCCCACTGTGAATTCTTGGTACCATTGGCAAATATTAGCCTATATGTGGGGTTTATTTCTGGGCTTTCCGTTCGATTAATGTGTATGTCTGTCTTTATGCCAGTACCATACTGTTTTGATTACTGTGGCTTTGTAATATATTTTAAAATCAGGAAGTGTGCTGCCTCCAGCTTTGTTCTTGCTCAAGATTGCTCTGGCTACTCAGGATCTTTTGAGGTTCTATGTGAATTTTAGGACTGTTTTTTCTATTTCTGTAAAACCTGCTATTGTGATTTTTGTAGAGATCACGTTGAACCAGTAGATCACTTGAGGTAGAATGGCTATATTTAACAATACTTTGCCAATCTGTATTCATGAATGTTTTCCCCTTATTTGTGTCTGCTTTATTCTACCATTGTTTTATATTTTTCAGCGTACGTGTCTTTCATATCCTTGGTTAAGTTTATTCCTAATCATTTTTTTTAATGCTTATTTATTTTTGAGAGAGAGAGAGACAGAGTGTGACCAGGGGAGGGGCAGAGAGAGGGAGAAACAGAATCCGGAAGCAGGCTCTAGGCTCTGAACTGTCTGCATAGAAACCAATGTGGACTTGAACCCATGAGCTGTGAGATGATGACCTGAGCTGAAGTTGGACACTTAACCAACTGAGCCACCCAGGTGCCCCAGGAATTTATTCTTTTTGATGCCATTGCGAGTGCATTGCTTTGCTAATTATCTTTTTGGGTAATTCACTGTTAGTGTATAGAAAAGCAGTGGATTCTTTTTTTTTTTTTTAATATATGAAATTTATTGTCAAAATGGTTTCCATACAACACCCAGTGCTCATCCCAAAAGGTGCCCTCCTCAATACCCATCACCCACCCTCCCCTCCCTCCCACCCCCCATCAACCCTCAGTTTGTTCTCATTTTTTTTTTTTTTAACGTTTATTTTTTTTGGGACAGAGAGAGCATGGACGGGGGAGGGGCAGAGAGAGAGGGAGACAGAATCGGAGACAGGCTCCAGGCTCTGAGCCATCAGCCCAGAGCCCGACACGGGGCTCGAACTCACGGACCGCGAGATCGTGACCTGAGCTGAAGTTGGACGCTTAACCGACTGCGCCACCCAGGCGCCCCTGTTCTTAGTTTTTAAGAGTCTCCCATGCTTTGGCTCTCTCCCACTCTAACCTCTTTTTTTTTTTTTTTTTCCTTCCCCTCCCCCATGGGTTTCTGTTAAGTTTCTCAGGATCCACATAAGAGTGAAACCATATGGTATCTGTCTTTCTCTATATGGCTTATTTCACTTAGCATCACACTCTCCAGTTCCATCCACGTTGCTACAAAGGGCCATATTTCGTTCTTTCTCATTGCCAAGTAGTATTCCATTGTGTATATAAACCACAATTTCTTTATCCATTCATCAGTTGATGGACATTTAGGCTCTTTCCATAATTTGGCTATTGTTGAGAGTGCTGCTATAAACATTGGGGTACAAGTGCCCCTATGCATCATTACTCCTGTATCCCTTGGATAAATTCCTAGCAGTGCTGTTGCTGGGTCATAGGGTAGGTCTATTTTTAATTTTCTGAGGAACCTCCACACTGTTTTCCAGAGTGGCTGCACCAATTTGCATTCCCACCAATAGTGCAAGAGGGTTCTCATTTCTCCACATCCTCTCCAGCATCTATAGTCTCCTGATTTGTTCATTTTAGCCACTCTGACTGGCGTGAGGTGATATCTGAGTGTGGTTTTGATTTGTATTTCCCTGATGAGCGACGTTGAGCATCTTTTCATGTGCCTGTTGGCCATCCGGATGTCTTCTTTAGAGAAGTGTCTATTCATGTTTTCTGCCCATTTCTTCATTGGGTTTTTTGTTTTTCGGGTGTGGAGTTTGGTGAGCTCTTTATAGATTTTGGATACTAGCCCTTTGTCTGATATGTCATTTGCAAATATCTTTTCCCATTCCGTTGGTTGCCTTTTAGTTTTGTTGGTTGTTTCCTTTGCTGTGCAGAAGCTTTTTATCTTCATAAGGTCCCAGTAATTCATTTTTGCTTTTAATTCCCTTGCCTTTGGGGATGTGTCGAGTAAGAGATTGCTATGGCTGAGGTCAGAGAGGTCTTTTCCTGTTTTCTCCTCTAGGGTTTTGGTGGTTTCCTGTCTCACATTCAGGTCCTTTATCCATTTTGAGTTTATTTTTGTGAATGGTGTGAGAAAGTGGTCTAGTTTCAACCTTCTGCATGTTGCTGTCCAGTTCTCCCAGCACCATTTGTTAAAGAGGCTGTCTTTTTTCCATTGGATGTTCTTTCCTGCTTTGTCAGAGATTAGTTGGCCATACGTTTGTGGGTCTAGTTCTGGGGTTTCCATTCTATTCCATTGGTCTGTGTGTCTGTTTTTGTGCCAATACCATGCTGTCTTGATGATGACAGCTTTGTAGTAGAGGCTAAAGTCTGGGATTGTGATGCCTCCTGGAAAAGCAGCGGATTCTTGTACTTTTTTTTTTTTTGTATTCTGCCACTTTGCCGAATTCTAATAATTTTTTTTCTTGTGATGTCTTTAAGGGTCTCTATAATATTATGTCCTTTATAAACAGATAAAATGCAAATAAGAAAGAAAAACAAAACTTTTTGCCTAGATGCACTGGATAGGGCTTCTAAATAGAAGTGATTGTGGATGTCCTTGACTTGTTTCAGATCTTAGAGGAAAAGCTTTCAGATTTTTCACCATTGAGTATGATATTAACTGTAGGATTTCCTACGTCATCTTTATTGTGTGGAGGTAAGTTGCTTTATCTAACTTGAGACTTTGTGTCATAAACAGGTATTGTTTTGGCAAATGCTTTTTCTGTATCCATTGAGATGATCATGTGATTTTTATTCATTTGATTAATGTGATACATCACCTTCATTGATTTGTATATGTTGAAGTATCCTTGCATCCCAGAAATAAATCGTGCTTTCATGCTGTTTGATTCATGATTGTTTTATGTGCTCCTGAGCTTGGTTTGCTGATAATTTGTGGAAGAGTTCGGCATCCATGTTCATTAAGGATGTTAGCGTATGAGTCTTTTCTTGTGTCTTCATTGGGTTTTGGTATCAGGGTGATGCTGGCCTCAGAGTTTGTCCCCCCCCCCCCCCCCCCCCCCCCCCCCCCGTATATTTTGGAAGGGCTTGAGGAGGATTATTTTTCGTTTAAGTTTTGGGTAAGATTCACTTGTGAATCAAGTTTTTGTTGTTGGAAGGATTTTGATTGCTGATTAAATTTCATTTGTTGATCTCATCAGGCCTCTTTCTCTTTGATTCAGCCTCCTATGTTGCTAGGAATTTACCCATTTCTTGGAGGTTTTCCAATTTGTTGATGTTTAATTACTTCTAATAGTCCCTTATTATCTTTATTTCTGTGGCATCATTTGTAATGTTTCCTCTTTCATTTCTGATTTAGAGTCTTTTTTTTCCCTTAATCTAGCTAAATCGTCATCAATTTTGTTTTTCAAAAAACCAGCTCATTGGTCAATTTTTATATTCTCTGGTTTATTTTTGCTTAAATCTTTCCTTTCTGCTCACTTTGGACTTAGCTTGTTTTTCTAGTTCCTTTAGGTGCAATATTAGGTTGTTTGTGCTTAGTTGTTAACTAGTGTAGGTATTTATCACGATCAACTACCCTTTTAGTACTGCTTTGGCTTTCTCCCACATATTTGGAAAAGTTGTGTTTTGTTTTCATTCATTGGTCTTCAGATACATTCTAATTTTTCTTTTGATTTTCTTGGACCCAAAGGTGGTTCAAGATGTGTTATTTAATTTCCATGTATTTGTAAATTTCTGACCCTTTTTTTCATTTGAAGGTTTACTCTGTTGTGGTTCGAAAAGATATTTGAAATGACTTTAATCTTTTAAATACGTTAAGACTTGTTTTGCGACCTAGCACGTGATCTAACCTGGAAAATGTACCATTTGCACTTGAAGAATGTGTGTTCTGCTCTTGAGTGGGCTGTTCATTATGTGTCTATTAGGTGTCTTTGTCTATGGTCTAGTTTTAAGTCTGCTTTTACATTATTGATCTTCTGTCCAGACACTGTCCATTATTGTATTTGGGGGTATTGAAGCCTGATACTATTGTATTGCTGTCTCTCCCTTCAGATCTAAAGGGGCTCTAATTTTGAGTGTATCTGTATTTGTCATATCTGCCTGTTGAACTGATCATTTTCTCATGATGTAATGACCTTATTTGTTTCTTGTGATGGTTTTGACTTTTTTTGTGATAAAAGTATAGCCATTCCTACTTTTTTTTTGGTTCCTACTCTTTTTTTGCTATTTGCATGGAATATTTTTTTCTATACCTTCAATTTCAGCCAATGTGTGCCATTAAGTAAAAAATGGATCTCTTATAGACAGCATCTGGTTGGAATTGGGTTTTTTTTTTAATCCATTCAGCTATTCTGTCTCTTGGTGTTTAATGTAGTTTTATTTGCATTGATAGCTATTGATTAGTAATTGACTTGTTATTTTATAAATTGGAATATTTTTTTCTATACCTTCAATTTCAGCCAATGTGTGCCATTAAATAAAAAATGGATCTCTTATAGACAGCATCTAGTTGGAATTGGGGTTTTTTTTTTTAATCCATTCAGCTATTCTATCTCTTGGTGAGTTTAATGTAGTTTCATCTGCATCGATAGTTATTGATTAGTAATTGACTTGTTATTTTGTAAATTTGTTTAGTAGTCATGTTTTTCCTTATTGTCTTCCTTTGTAATTTTTTTTTTTTTTTTGCCTTGATTCTTAGTGTGTTTCAAAATACCAGCTTCTGTGCTCTTGCTGAAATACATTAGTATGTTCTACCCAGGGTTTTTGCATTTTCTGTTCCTTTGACTGTGTACGGACTGAAGGTCCTTGTTTTGTTAAATGTTTATTTTGAGAGAGTGAGCACGAGCAGGGAAGGGGCAGAGATGGAGAGAATTCCAAGCAGCCTCGATGCTAACCATGCACTAACAGCATGCCACCAGCCCACTTGGGGCTCTGTCTCACAAACCATGACAAGATGACCTGAGCCAAAATTAAGACTAGGACTCTTAATGAACGAAGCCACCCAGGCACCCCTCAAATATCCTCTTATTAAAGGAGTGTTCAGTGATCACCCTATTACCACCACTATTTTCTCTACTCTTATCTTGGTTCTTCATTGGTTATCACTGTCCTGTTATGTTTGTTGCTTTCTGTCTTCTAGAATGTAAGCTCCGTTAATAGTGTGAACGTCTGTTAATCACTATATCCCCATTGCCAGAATAGAACCGACATGTAGTAAGAACTTTAATGACTGAGTTAATGACTAAATTGAGGTAAAGGCAAACTGTAGGGGACCATACAGAGGACTCTGTATGAAGGAATCTAGTCTTTATTAGGTAGCTGTATCATTTAGCTCCTGCCACAAAAATACCATATCCTAATAGAACTGTAAGCTTCTATTTCTTTGTATCTACAGATCAATGGCTGATGTTTAGCTGATTTAAGCTGTGCTCAGGGGTGATTGCGCTGTTCTCACTTGAGCTCACTTTCAAACACCTGTAGTCAGGTGGGTCTATAGCTGATCTTGGGCTGCACTCCACTTGGGTTGGCATGGCTTCATGCTTCATTTTCCCCCTGGGACCAGCAAATCAACCTGGGAATCTTCATCTCTGGGTGATGACAGACCCAAAAGAGCAACGTGACGTAAGACAGCAGTTTGAATCCTCTGCTTACATCATGATTGCTAACATTCCATTGGCCAAAGCAAATTACATGGCTAAGCCGACGAAAGAAGGGCTAAGATTTAAAACAAATTTACCATAGTAGGCGATGTTACTTTGTGATTTTTGGCAGTTTAATGCTCCTTTACAGATTACTATAACATTTAAAATTTTCCAGTACGGAGATATTATCTGGAGCCAACATTGAATTAATGATGGGTAACCATTATGCAGTCTACCAGTAAAATAGTTTCTAAGACGCTTATGTTATATGTATGTCCTAATCACAATATGCCCATTAAGTAGGTCAATAAGTTGGACTGTTTAGAGATAGTTTGTCTTCTACAGAATTTCCCAGCTTTTATCCTAGAAACAACAAGGTGCTCCCTCTGCTCCCATCCAATTTCCCTTTCGTGGGAATTTAATTTATAAGACTGCTGACTTTAATTACAGATGGAAGCATGAAACTGTTCTATCAAAAAGTAATTGACTGTCATAATAGTATAGCTTTGAGATTTTTCTTATTTTCCTCTCCGATCTAAAAAGAGTAGGCTCTGGAGATTAGAGTTAATGATGCTGATGGTGTACTGATTGCTGGGTTATTTGTTTTCTTTCTTCTTGCATTTGGGACTAACCTGATTATTTTAAAGACACCTGCAATTCTTTAGCAAACGTCTTCGGAGTTCCAATTTGGGTAATTTGCCTTCATGTGTGGGTACTGCAATATTACAGTGTGCTCCCAAAGATGACAAGATGACAATTGTGTGGTTTAATAGAACCAGCAGAGAATAATTTCAACACTGGACAAAAATCTGGGAGTTGAGACATTTGTCACTAGTAGGATTTGGTTAAGCAGAATTTCTAGACTGTCTTCCTAGTAAAACTGAAGCCTCATCTACATACAAGAGGTAAAAAGGTAGAGAAAGTTAAATTTTTGGAGGTCGTTTGCCTGTGTATCTGGCCGACCAATAAGTCTTTAATGAGTGCATACTCTATATTCCAGATAGTCAACCATAAGCTAAAATCCTTAGCACTTTTATGAGTTGGAGCCTGAGTGGAGTCAATTACTGACAGTTGAATCTTATATTACAAACAGTGATGTCTGTTGCCTTTGTCTCAGTTAGAATCTACTACTTTAACACTCTCCAAGGAGGGCTCTGTGCTTCCTATGCTAAAATGGAACAGACTTGCTTGTCTTTTTTTCTTTTATTTACCATTTTATTTATTTTTATTTTTTTATTGACCATTTTAAAAGTCATTCTCTCCTAAACATCTGCCTTAGTTCTTAGCTTTGCCAACTTTCTGTAAATGATCTGGTAATTTTATAATCGGTTTTATATTAAACATAGGATGATAGTAATTAAAAGGTGAACAAGTCGATACGAGCATGCACAATCCCACAAGGATACCCAAAGATGGGAACAATGAAACAAGTCTATTTTCTTAGTATGTCATTAAAACAACCTTTTAAAATGGTCTCCATTAAAGAAGTTTAATGAAATAACTAGCATTTAAATCTGTTTCATTTGCTAGAATAAACATGATTTCTCACCTCTAGATAATCCCAACTGGACTGTGATGGAACCATGACAAATTTCCAGAAGACTTTTTTCACTAGACAGTTTTATCTCAAACTTTATATAAAACCAGGTATATTTTGGAGAGTCTATCACCCCATACCTGTGACATTTCACATAATGACTCTGTAAAGATATATTCTGACACCTTCTCATTAGCAAGTTATATAGGTTGCTTATTAAAGTAGTGGAAATTACTTTGAATGAACTCTGCAAAGCTGGGTAAATGACTATGTGAGAATGAGTTAATCAGCTGTCTTTGTTAAATGTTTTTCTAAGTGTGGGAGGCCTTGGCAGGTAATTTGGCTTCCTCTGATTTGCGGCTGCTGTCATCATTGCTATGTGTGATTGATATGTCTGCCTGGACAGATTTACAACCTGACACTAATGCTGATGAATGGTTTAAAGATACTGAATTATTGATAATTTCAGAAGTGCCACTGGAATTGGATCTAAGAAGCTGGTTTCCAAGTTACAACTCCGTATCGTGGTGATACCGTTGAGGCAACGTTTCTTGGTGGGGAATTTTGAGTTAAACTTCATATCCTACCCTGTGCAGTAAAAATGCAACTAATTATGCTATGGCTTTTCTCTAGTAGAACAAATTCCAGTCTCTTCTTTGGTACCATGGTAGACGCATTCTTACACAAAACAGATTTCTTTATAGTTATCATACCCTACTTTTACCTGCAACTACTTTATAAAGGGAGATACCATTTTTTTTGTCTTAACAGCTGTAGCGTGTTTTGCCAGAGATGTAGAATTTTCGACTTAAATGGAGCATTTCATAACACCTGGGCCACTATTTCTCAAAACCTCTCTAATGTCAGAGGGGGGTGCATACATGCATCCTGGACCCTGGGGGCAGAGCATAAAACAAATCATTTGAAGTCCTAAGGTTTGAATTGTCCTGATCTTCCCATGTCCATTGAACCAAGAATTCGGCTCAGCTGAGCAACCTTGTTCCTAAGAATTAGCTAAGGAGCCTCCTTACTTATCCTGTGGGAATTCTAATGCCTTTCTTGAGATGTCTGGAAATTCCTAAAGACTTACGTCCTCTTGAACACCCGATTTCCTATTTCCACTTCAGTCTTGCTGAAGTCCTCTTCAGTTATTCTCTGCTCACTGGCCCTTGCGGGTGGAATGGTTTGTTTCCATCCTTTACTCATGATGCAACCCCTGCAAGGTATGTGGAGGAATAGCCAACCTCAGTAAAAGTCTTGGAGTGGTCACGGCCTGACCTCACAGCCAGGTGCATGTTAAAAGTAAACTCGGTCATCTTCTGATGGCCACCTTTGTTGCCCCTGACGCCAGCATCATCTCACTGGTTAATCTAAGTGGGCTCCTCTCCTGCCATCATGTGGCTTGTTTCATAACTTAATGACTCTTGGTCCCTCCAGGCCCCATTCTTCAACTCTAAATTTTTGCTAACTTCTTATTCAGAACAGGTTAGCTAGCTCTTTGTCTAGCCCCAGCAAGGTAAGGCTATTCCACTTGGCACCTTTTTATAATTAAACATTTATATCAAGGTGGTTCTTGGAACAAGATTGTTTTATTCAATAGAGAAATTCCATAAAGGGTCTCCTTTTTTCTTTCAGGCTATATTGATACTAAAACAACTTGTTCCCCTTAAATCTTCAGTATATTTTCTGCTTCAACAACATGTGCCTATTCTTTTTTTTTTTGGCGGGAGGGGGGGTGGTTGAAAGTTGTATCTTCTTTTTCTATAACTTTGTAAAATTTTTAAATTTTCAAATTTACATCCAAGTTAGCATATAGTGTAATAATTTCAGGAGTAGATTCTAGTGATTCATCCCCTACATCTAACACCCAGTGCTCATCCCAACACGTCTTCCTTCATGCTCCTTGCCCACTTAGCCCATCCCCCCCCACTCCCACAACCCCTCCATCAACCCTCAGTGTGTATTTTAGGAGTCTTTTATGGTTTGTCCCCCTCCCTGTTATAACATTATTTTTGCTTCCCTTCCCTTAGGTTCATCTGTTTTAGGTCTTAAATTCCACATATGAGTGAAGTCCTATATTTGTCATTCTCTAATTTCACTTAGTGTAATACCCTCTAGTTTCCTCCATGTTGTTGGAACATGTGCCTGTTTTTAACTGATAATTTTGGGCTTCCCCTTCAGTTTCCTGACAATCGAGTTGGAGAAGAATGGGTCTGTTTCCTGGCACATGAGTATGGATCTATTTCAGCCTCTCCCCTATTAGAAATGAGTAATGAGGGGCGCCTGGGTGGCGCAGTCGGTTAAGCGTCCGACTTCAGCCAGGTCACGATCTCGTGGTCCGTGAGTTTGAGCCCTGCGTCGGGCTCTGGGCTGATGGCTCAGAGCCTGGAGCCTGTTTCCGATTCTGTGTCTCCCTCTCTCTCTGCCCCTCCCCCGTTCATGCTCTGTCTCTCTCTGTCCCAAAAATAAACGCTGAAAAAAAAATAAAAAAAAAAAAGAAATGAGTAATGAAATCCAGGGACATTGTGACCTACTCCATGTCTCCAAATTGAGAACATTTAATAGGGACTACAAAATTCTGTTACTCAAGATCGACAAAGTTACTCATTATTAGTGAAATTATATTATGTAAGTGCATCTCTGCTTTCCAATAGGTGTTTCTTAACAGTGTTAATTTTTGAAGGAAAATGTTCTATTCTAATAAAAAACTGTAAGGGGCACCTGGATGGCTTGGTCGGTTGGGCATCCACCTTCGAACTCTGGTTATGATCTCATGCTTTGTGAGTTCGAGCCCTGCGTCGGGCTCTGTGCTGACAGAGCCTGGAGCATGCTTTGGATTCTGGGTCTCCCTCTCTCTGCTCTTCCCCTGCTCATGCCCTGTCTCTCTCTCTCTCTCTCTCTCTCTCTCTCTCTCTCACTCAAAAATGAAACATTAAAAAAAAAATTAAAAATGTAAAATCTTCAATGACGCGAGCTTTCTTTCCATTCGTACCTGCACTGACTGGTTTGTGATAGCTTTTGGAATATTAGCCCCAGAAAATTTTAGTTACACTAAATATGTACCATGATGTGGGAAGGTTTATTTGTCAGATTCCCTCCTGGTAAATTCTTCCTTTGCCCTGTTGGTGAAACACTTGATTACCAAAGTGCAGCGAGACCTTGAAGAACTGCTCTCTCAGAACTGAGGACAAGGTTTCGATTTTGGTTCTTTCCCCCAGGGATTGTTTTTTCCTCACATGCTTTGGGTTTTGTTAATTTGCAGGATTGTCCACACATAAGCTTGTGGGTACAGCTACTCATCAGACACTTATTTTCTGAATTCTTTGTGCTTTGAACTATGCACATTTCAATCAGGGATTAAATATATATTTACCGTGGCCCTTAAAGTTTTAAAACCTATTTAGGGAGAAGAAACCCAGATCAGTGCAAATAAGTAATGTGAAATTTCAAGTTTGAAGAAAATAATGGAGGAAATAGAAAGCTGAATGTTACATTGGCAAATGGGAGGTATATAGACAAACATGTTTGTTCCTTTTAGTCCATCTGTCAAAGGCTATGAACTCTGTAAAGGAAGACACCTTATGTATTTACTAAAATTTCCTTGCTGTTTCCCAGGATTCAAGCTTAAGGAAACCCATTCCTAGGGGATCTGGACCTCACGTGAAGAAACCCTAGGACAAACTTCGAAGTACCGGTTAAAAGGCATGGATGGTTCCAGATAGAGTGACAGGAGATGTCAAGGAGGAATTGGAGATGGGTCTACAAAGATGAGCAGAAGAGAGGGACAGGGCTGAGGTGGGGGTTTTGGCAACTCCACTCCAGATAAGAGTGAAAGGAATAGGACAGTAGGAGAAAAGCTGCAAAGATTGGTTCTTACTGGGTTGCAGATGACTGCAAATAAGGGTACAGAGTATTTTCATCCATTTATTATAAAAGTAATAAAAAGGCGCCTGTGGGTGGCTCAGTCGGTTAAGTGTCCAACTTCAGCTCAGGTCATGATCTTGCGGTTTGTGAGTTTGAGCCCCGCATTGAGCTCTGTGCTGATAGCTCAGAGCCTGGAGCCTGCTTTGGATTCTGTCTCTTTCCCTTTCTCTGTCCCTCCCTCCCCCCAAAAAAATAAACATTAAAAAAATACAAGTAATAAATGTAAGAAACTCCAATCCTATCAAAGTATAAAAAATAAAAAATGAAAATCTTGATTGTATAAAGTTGAATTTGCACGAATATGCTTAGAACCTGCTTTTTCATATAAGCTGTGCATTATAGCTACCTTTCCATGTCCCCACACAACTATCCATCTTGCTATTTTAATTCCCTCAGTGTGGTCTTTTATAGATGTACCATAATTTGTTTAACCAAATTCCCTGTTGAAAAGATTCTCTTGATTTCACTGGTATACACATCACAACACCTATCCTATTCGTATTTTGGGGCATGGCTCTGATAATCTTTTTCTTACAGTTTATCTTTTGAGAAAGAGTGCACATGGCAGGAGGGGCGGGAGAGAGGGAGAGACAGCATCTCAAGCAGGTTCCGTGCTGTCAGCACAGAAGCCGATGTGGGGCTCAATCCTACAAACTGTGAGATCATGACCTGAGCTGAAATTAAGAGTTGGATACTTGACTGAGCCCCTGATGATATCTGGATGGATACATTCCTCCAACTTGCTAGATCAAAGTGTATACTTCCAGGGACTGCATATGTTCCCCCATTCATATGTTGAAAGCCTAACTCCAGTGTGATTTTTAAGAAGTAGGGCCTTTTGGGAGGTGATCAGGTTATAAGGGTGGAGCCCTTGTGAATGAGACTAGTCCCTTTAGAAAGAAACCCTAGAACTCTCTTGCCCCTTTGGCTATGTGACGACACAGTCTATGAACTGGGAAGAGGGCTATCACCACACAGTGAATCTGCCATTACTTTGATCTTGGACTTCCTAGCTTTCAGAGCTGTGAGAAACAAATGTTGTGTAAGGTGTTCAGTCTATGGTGTTTTTTTTTTTTTTTTTTCTTGCTGTAGTATCCCAGAGACTAAAACACTCTCTTTTTTTTTTAATATATATGAAATTTATTGACAAATTGGTTTCCATACAACACCCAGTGCTCATCCCAAAAGGTGCCCTCCTCAATACCCATCACCCACCCTCCCCTCCCTCCCACCCCCCATCAACCCTCAGTTTGTTCTCAGTTTTTAACAGTCTCTTATGCTTTGGCTCTCTCCCACTCTAACCTCTTTTTTTTTTTTTCTTCCCCTCCCCCATGGGTTCCTGTTAAGTTTCTCAGGATCCACATAAGAGTGAAACCATATGGTATCTGTCTTTCTCTGTATGGCTTATTTCACTTAGCATCACACTCTCCAGTTCCATCCACGTTGCTACAAAAGGCCATATTTCATTTTTTCTCATTGCCACATAGTATTCCATTGTGTATATATACCACAATTTCTTTATCCATTCATCAGTTGATGGACATTTAGGCTCTTTCCATAATTTGGCTATTGTTGAGAGTGCTGCTATGAACATTGGGGTACTAGTGCCCCTATGCATCAGTACTCCTGTATCCCTTGGATAAATTCCTAGCAGTGCTATTGCTGGGTCATAGGGTAGGTCTATTTTTAATTTTCTGAGGAACCTCCACACTGCTTTCCAGAGCGGCTGCACCAATTTGCATTCCCACCAACAGTGCAAGAGGGTTCCCGTTTCTCCACATCCTCTCCAGCATCTATAGTCTCCTGATTTGTTCATTTTGGCCACTCTGACTGGTGTGAGGTGATACCTGAGTGTGGTTTTGATTTGTATTTCCCTGATAAGGAGCGACGCTGAACATCTTTTCATGTGCCTGTTGGCCATCTGGATGTCTTCTTTAGAGAAGTGTCTATTCATGTTTTCTGCCCATTTCTTCACTGGGTTATTTGTTTTACGGGTGTGGAGTTTGGTGAGCTCTTTATAGATTTTAGATACTAGCCCTTTGTCTGATATGTCATTTGCAAATATCTTTTCCCATTCCGTTGGTTGCCTTTTAGTTTTGTTGGTTGTTTCCTTTGCTGTGCAGAAGCTTTTTATCTTCATAAGGTCCCAGTAATTCACTTTTGCTTTTAATTCCCTTGCCTTTGGGGATGTGTCGAGTAAGAGATTGCTACGGCTGAGGTCAGAGAGGTCTTTTCCTGCTTTCTCCTCTAAGGTTTTGATGGTTTCCTGTCTCACATTTAGGTCCTTTATCCATTTTGAGTTTATTTTTGTAAATGTTGTGAGAAAGTGGTCTAGTTTCAACCTTCTGCATGTTGCTGTCCAGTTCTCCCAGCACCATTTGTTAACGAGGCTGTCTTTTTTCCATTGGATGTTCTTTCCTGCTTTGTCAAAGATGAGTTGGCCATACGTTTGTGGGTCTAGTTCTGGGGTTTCTATTCTATTCCATTGGTCTGTGTGTCTGTTTTTGTGCCAATACCATGCTGTCTTGATGATGACAGCTTTGTAGTAGAGGCTAAAGTCTGGGATTGTGATGCCTCCTGCTTTGGTCTTCTTCTTCAAAATTCCTTTGGCTATTTGGGGCCTTTTGTGGTTCCATATGAGTTTTAGGATTGCTTGTTCTAATTTCGAGAAGAATGCTGGTGCAATTTTGATTGGGATTGCATTGAATGTGTAGATAGCTTTGGGTAGTATTGACATTTTGACAATATTTATTTTTCCAATCCATGAGCAGGGAATGTCTTTCCATTTCTTTAAATCTTCTTCAATTACCTTCATAAGCTTTCTATAGTTTTCAGCATACAGATCCTTTACATCTTTGGTTAGATTTATTCCTAGGTATTTTATGCTTCTTGGTGCAATTGTGAATGGGATCATTTTAACACTCTCTTGTTTTAAATTTTGACCCATGTTGCTAGATTACCCACCAGAAATCTCATCTCCATCAAGGGAGAGAGAAGGAAATGATTTGTGCTTATCTCCCTTGGTGTTCTCAGAGATGTGTATTGGCTGAAGGACGATAGCAGATTCTGTAACAATGGTGAAACTGATTGTAATGGTGCAGATGATCCCAGGGATAGAAGCATGGGGAAGAAACCTGTAAGAGGGAAGAGCCTGCCGTGAGGGTGTTACACTGGTTGAGTGACAAGTGGATGGGGCCATGATGAGAGCAGTTTCTGAAGAAGTTGGAGAGGAGGAGGACTTAGAGAACTGGAAGGGTGGGTGGATGTGTGGGTCTGAGAGGATCCTGGCTTGGGTACTTTGTATGCCAGTAGTGTGCAGACCTGATTGGAGGCAATGACCCCACAAGGATCCTCTAGTTACACTGCTGCTAGACTGCAGCCAGCCTGAGGAATGGTTGTCTCAGCAGAGTTCAAGTGTAGCCACCCGAACAGCAGCACTCAAAGACCTAGCTTTTTTGGTATGGGGCAAGGTGACTTGTAGCACTTGGCTTTAAAAGATCTACCGGTTGCCCCTCTCTGAAACCTAGATTCTGTATGGGCAGCCAAACTTGTCCTGTCTACGCTTGAATGTAAAATAGAGACCGAGAGCAAATTTTAAGGTTTTTTTATTTTTATTTTTCATGCTTATTCATCTTTAGAGCGTGAGCAAGCCAGAGCCAGAGCTGAGGAGCAGGGAGAGAGGGAGACACAGAATCCGAAAGAGGCTGCAGGCCCTGAGCCATCAGCACAGAGCCCTATGTGGGGCTCAAACCCATGAGCTGTGAGATCATGACCTGAGCCGAAGTCAGCCACTTAACCGACTGAGCCACCCAGGTGCCCTGAGACTAAGAGCAAACTTAATACAGTTTAGCATTTCTTATGAGAGTAATTTGGCTTTTATTCTCACTGATTTCTTTCTTGTGTTCACCAATGAGTCCATACTGTGGTTAGCTCTTCGAGAGGTGTGACATTGAGACATTGCTTTCATGATGGGGCATCTTCCTTCCATTAACTTCCTTTTCTGCCTCTTTTTCCTGCTTCTTGGCAACTCTGCCAGTTGTGATGTTGGCCAGCGAACTCCGCTTCCCATTGATGATACCCCTTCTGTGAAATCGGTGCCTTTCTGCTACTTCCCTCTTCCATCGTTACAATTCAGGAAAGGCTGTTGTGTGAATACCTCATTGTAACCTGCAGTCCATTTCGTATTTCCCAGGGTTCTCTACAGCGAAAACCTCATCAAATGTTGTGGTCTAAGGCTGGGGTCAGCAAACTTCTGAAAAGGCCAGGTGGTAAATATTTTAGGCTTTGTAAGCCATGTATTGTCTCTGCGGTATACCTTTTGTGTTTTGTTTGAATTTTTAATGATCTAGAGAAACCTAAAAACCATTCTTTGCTCTCAGGTCATGCTAAAAAGGGCTGGAAATTTGGTTCCTAGCCATAGATTTCAGACTCCTGGTCTAAGAGGTGACATTGTGAAAACGAAAATTTTCTGCTTATAACACTTGTCTAGGAGGTAGTGACCCCGAATACTGTTATTTCACTAAATTTTTTTGAACAGCAAAAGATGTTCAAGAATCATAAAGTTTGACTTCAGTACCACGGACCCTTAATGGATCTCATTTGAAAACTGACTTTTGGCCAGTGAAGTGGGATTTGCTTTAACCAATTATGTAGACTTGGGGACACATTCTGTGGTCTCTCCAGAGTACAAATTTTCAAACCCACTTTTTCTGAAACTCCTGACTTCTCTCACTCCTTCTCCCAAGGTGAACTACCCATTGAGTTTTGACATTGTTGTATGTTCTCTTGTTGATAAACCTAGTTGTGTTTTTTCCTCTTCCTAGTTTTTGTTGTGGTCTTGGGGAATTCCCTATGTGAAAAATTCAGGTATAAGTCAGTAGGTGGGGAATTTCTATTGGATATTAGGTAAGGGGAAGTTTTCGTAGGATTGCTGAGATTCTGTTTAGAGCAAGAACAAAAATGTTAGCAGCTTGAGAATAATAGGGGAATGCACAGATAATGCTATATTTTTGGTATGCAGAGGGTGGGGAGATACTGCTTCTTTATTTAACAAAATGGAGCAAAGATCTTGTCTTTGAAATTGGCCAAAATGACTAGGTTACCCTGTAAATCGTAGAAAATTGACAATGATGCAAATATTACTTGTTCATAAAAATGCAAATGACTGTGTCCAGACTAATACAATTGTTATATTCACTAATTTTTGATTGCCTATATAGGCTTATCCTTTGAGCTCTCCTGTGGACCAGTTGTAACATCTTTCTGGTTTCTTTAGTGATTTAAACAAAATATTTGTCATGGGCTCATTCGTATTTATATGACCTTTCCTGATTATAAAAATTATCTTTTAACCATCTTCACATCCTACAACGTTTGTCATTATAATATGCATGTGTATTTGTGTCATCCACACATATACTTATATAATTAGAGTATGGTTTGTATCCATGTTTTTCTCATAGACGATACATACAAGCAAATTATTTGATAATTATCCATATAATTCAAGCTCAAAGAAATTGGACTCCACTTGTCTGGGCATTTTGCATGTAATAGCCCTTCTGCCTAAAAAGATCTCATCACAGTAATTCATCCTTTTACATAAATCTGTCAATCTGTGATACAACAAATACTAAATAGGCAAGGGCCAAGCTGATTGGAGGTTATGGTTCTGCCCATAATTGGACATGTGGTGACCAATTCAAGCAAACCTGAAACTATGAAGAGAGCCCCAAATTCCAACTATATACACTATTGTCCTTTTTTTTTTCATTTTTCTCACTAAAAATTTTTTTTAATGCTTGCTTATTTTTGAGACAGCATGAACAGGGGAGGGTCAGAGAAAGAGGGAGACACAGAATCTGAAACAGGCTCCAGGTTCTGAGCTGTCAGCACAGAGCCCGATGCGGGGCTAGAACTCAAGGACTGTGAGATCATGACCTGAACCGAAGTTGGACGCTTAACCGACTGAGCCACCCAGGCGCCCCTCATTTTTTTACTTAAAACTTTTTTATTTTGGGGCACCTGGGTGGCTCAATCGGTTGGGTGTCTGCCTTCAGGTCAGGTCACGATCTCATGGTTCATGGGTTGGAACTCCACGTTGGGCTCTGTGCTGACAGCTCAGAGCCTGGAGCCTGCTTCAGATTCTGTGTATCCCTCTCTGCCCCTTCCCTGCTCATGTTCTGTCTCTCTCTAAAAAATAAACATTAACAAAATTTTGTTTTTAATTTTCTTAGAGTATGCACATGTGAGGGGGAGAGGGGCAGAGAAGGAGGGAGGGGGAAAATCCCAAGCAGGCTCCACGTACAGCACAGAGCTGAACACAGGGCTCGATCTCATGACCATGGAATCATGACCAGAGCCAAAATCAAGAGTCAGATGCTTAACTGACTGAACCACCTATGTGCCCCTGGAATCTATGTTTTTAAAGATCAATTTCGGTTTTCAGGGGAAGAATGCTGGTAAAATTAAAATCTATATGCCTGGTTTTGTATTTGGCAAGCTGGCTTGTAAATGTTTTAGGTATTTAGCTCCATTAGATTCAGTGACTATGTCCTGATTTCCTCTCATGTGGCAAGTATTGTACTAGGTATTTGGAAAAGCAAGATAAGTAGACTCACCTGCTGAGCACAATGTCTAATAGAAGGAGCCAAGAACTGAAGTGAGTACAGGGTTCTCTGTAGTAACTGAAGTCTGTAAAAGGTACACAGCATGTAGGAGAGAATGATTATCACTGAGCAGAGTAGAGCGTGGAACTCTATAAACTATACCAAATGCTAAAGGCTACGAATCAGGAAGATTAATTCAAAGAGCATATACTGAGATCTTAAAATTGGAATGCGAGGTGAAGTGCTCTCGATCCATATACACACCAGCACAAATAACATACAGACCATGACTCAAGAATCTCATAGTCTGTTGGAGAAAACAGAAAAGTGAATGTGTGATAATCATTAAAGTGGTGCCTTGAAGACCTGAATCAAAACCTGTAGGAATTTGAGAGGCACTGGGGAGATAAGGATCTATCTAGGAAGGCTTCTGATGGATAAGCTGGAGTCAAGTCTGGAAGGAAATGTGAGAAGAGACCAGGAAAGCTAATAAGGGTGTGGGATGAATGTTCTAGGCAGAGAACAGTAAATGCAAAGGCCCGAAATCCTAAGAGATAGTCCAGCACATTAGGGAAGTGTGACCTGAGCTCAAGGAAGGAGAATAGGTAAGATTCAGTGCTGTACAAATAGAAGGTCCTAGAGGAAGGGCATTGTCTGTCCTATAAGTGGTGGGAGGAATTTTTGAAATGTTTAAAATGAGAAGAGCACCAGAGTCCCTTTATAAAGTATCACTCTAAAAACAGTGTAGAGAAGGATTAGAGCAAAATAAAAGACAAAGGGACCAAATAATTTCTCTCAGGAATCTGGATGGGAAATGAACATGGCTTGAACTGAGGCACAGGCAGGGGATTCAGAGGGAAAGATAGTCCAGACATAATAAGAAAGAACAAAGCTTAGTGACCTGGGGAAGACCCAGAAGGAGATGTGCAGGATGGCACCTGTATTTCTGGCTTGTAGTTGATAGTGCCATTCCAAATGGAAATGATGGCAGAGGAGGAGAGGTAGGAAAGCTGTAACCTGCCCCAAACAAAACACAATTAAGATGTGTGTAGGATCCAAATAAATATGCCAAGGAGGGCAGTTGGAAAAGTTGAGTTCAAAATTCAAAAGAAACAAGAGTCTAACATTTGGGACCTTTCAGCGTATAGTTAGAGTTGAATAACTGGATGAAGTCACTCGGGAAAGAGTGAGTAACATTGGAGCAGAAGTGGATGCCAACGAATCTGAGTACATAACGCATGAAATGGGGGCACTGAGGAAGAAGACCAGAAGCAATATCAATAAGTAACCAGTGGCTGGTGGAAACCAGAAGTACCACAGAAATCAAGCAGAGGTTCCAAGATGATGCAATGGCCACCATTAGAGTGCTGTAGAGAGGCCATGGGAGGGCAAAAGGAAAAACCATATGCAAAGACCTTAGTACGTACTGGATTGAAACAAAAAGTATGTGAAATTAAAGCCAGAGTATAGTAGGCTATGGAGTGAAAGAGAAACGAGGATGGTAGTGTGTGTGTGTGTGTGTGTGTGTGTGTGTGTGTGTGTGTGTGTGTGTCTCTAAGATGCTGTGAAGGAGAGATCCAAGAAGTGGAGGGGAATGAAGTATGGCTTATTTGTAAAGATGCACAGTTCATGAGAGCAGACCACCTTGGCTTGGTTGGCTGCTGTAAACTTTTTGTTGTTGTTGTTTTTAGTTTATTTGTTTTGAAAGCTAGAGCAGGGCAGAGAGAATCCCAATCAGGCGCTGTGCTGTTAGTGCAGAGCCTGACGTGATGCAGGGCTCGATCCCACAGATGGTGAGATCATGACCTGAGCGGAAACCAAGAGTTGGAAGCTCAACCGACTGAGCCACCCAGGCACCCTGGCTGCTGTAAATTTTTGGAAGAGTGTGTGGCAAGTAACAGGCATTTGTTGAATTCATTTGTTGGTTGAGTGCATAAATGAGAGGAGGAGATACTTGAGGATGCCCATACATGAATGGAAAAAACAAACAAACCCCTTTGTGTAGATGGTGGCTTCCACCAAAGGCAAGAAAACTCCAAGGGCACTGGATGGGAGGAGAGGCCCTGAGACTGAACATGGAACATCGCCTTGGTGTGAAGGTTCTCCTTTACCAGACCTGTACCAATAAGATGCGCAATAATGTTAGAGAATTTCAAGGCAGTTTCACCATGATGAGGAGTAGAGACCTCTTCAAATTTCAAGGATGTTGTGGTTAAAAAACCAGCATGTCTTCACCCCAGGATACCCCTTTAAGAGTGACACAAATAATTCAGTTAATTATGCGTGTAAGTGAGGTGCAAGGACTGAATTATTTGAAAGAATAGCTTTGATTCTATACCCGACATTCTGAGTACTGGTGTTCCTGAGTACTGGTGTTCGTTTACAAAGTGCCTCACTAGTCTGTTAATCTCACCGATGGCTCCTTTTAATAACACTCTGGGGTAAGTTAACTCCTCCATTAACCCTAATAGTCCATGTCCGCAGGAAGGACACTGAATGAGAAACGGAATCCCATTCACACTTTACAGCCCCCAACCCAAGTCCCTCTCCAAAAGCCTTATTCTTCATACCAGATGAAGAAATATCAGGATTGACTCAGCATAGAACTTGTCGCTAAGGTTTGAGCAGCTAGAGTATAGCTATCATGTGATATATAACATGATATTTTCTAGAATGAACATACATGCTATTCAGGCTACTTTGATTTGTTTTTAATGACTTGTTTTAAAACACCTAGCAAGCTCAAGAAAGCTGCCCCTGCCTAGCCCCTATGCTAACTCTAAGTCTGTTTCTAAAATGTGAGAGACCAGTGATCACCGCATGTGAAATAGAATATTGTATGTGAATGTGGATATAGTCTAACTCTCCAGCCCTAACTTTGAGTATCTACAAGACAACCCCCAAGCAGGTTGTAGCTCTTGACTACACATAAACTATACTGGAGGGTGCTTGCAAGAGGCTGAAGTTCTGCACTACCTAGTTTGGGGAACAGGCTGCTGGAATTAGAATTTTATCATTCATGTGACCACATTTGCATTCCCAGTGGGACTGGAGAAGTCCGGCCACGCTCCCACTTTGTATAAAACCTGGGATCTTTCCTGTAAAAGCTTGAGTACAACTCAAGGTACCTGGCTTCATAAAGTAAGATACAATGACAAGGTAATCAGAATTTCTCCCCTGTAAACCTTTTCCCCCAGTTTTATTGAGATAATTAACATATAACATTATATAAGCTTAAGGTGTCTAACATAATTATTTGATATATGTATATATTGAAAATTACAAGAAATTTAGTTCATCACCTCACATAGTTTTTCTTGTGATGAGAACCATAAAGATCTGTGTCAGCAACATTCAAATATACAAAATAGTATTGTTAACTATAGGCACCATGCTTTACATTGTATCCCCAGGACTTACTTATCTTATAACTGGAAGTTTATACCTTTTTGACCACCTTTGCCATTTTTCCTGCCCCCTACCCCCACCTATGGCAACTACCAATCTGTTTCTAGGAGTTCAGATTTTCAAACTTGATGTGAGTGAGATCATACAGTGTCTATATTTCTGACTTATTTCATATAACATAATCTCAAGTTTCATCCATGTTGTTGCAGATGGCAGGATTTCCTCTTCAATGGCTATATAATCCAGTGTGTGTATCACATTTTCTTTACCTGTTCATCCATTGATGGACAATTATGTTGGTTCCCTGGCTTTTGTAAGTGTTGCAATGAACATAGGGAAACCGTGATTTCACTTGCTTTTCCTATACAGCCGGAAGTGGAGTTGCTGGATCAGATCATGGCTGTATTAATTTTGAGGAACTCCATACTATTCAGAGTGGCTGCACCAATTTACATTCACAGCCACAGTGCACAGGATTCCTTTCTATTCCACATCCTCACCAACACTTGTTATCTTGTCTTTTTGATGATAACCATTGTAACAGGTGTAAGGTGATATCTCATTGTGGTTTTGATTTGCATTTCCCTGATGATTACTCATGATGAACAGCTTTTTATATCCCTGTTGGCCATTTAAATATCTTCTTTGGAAAAATATTCAGGTCATTTGCCCACTTCTTAATTGGATTTTTTGGTTTTGTTTTTGCTCTTGAGTTAGAGTGTTCCTTATATATTTTACATATTAGCCCCTCGTCAGGTGTACGCTTTGCAAATATTTCCTCCTTCTATAGGTTGCCATCTCACTTTGAGTGTATCTTTTGCTGTTCTTTTGTAAGCCTTTGGGGTGTTTTTCTTTACTAGTGAGTAATCAGACAAGTAAGGTGAGTCACACAAGTGCAAGTTTGGATTTGTTGTGGTTTACTTAAAATTTGATACTTTGTTCATTACGGAAGTTTTTACGTCGATTTTGGATTTTTAAAAATATTATATAATCACATTATTTATCTTGATAGTAACTTTTTGAGCCCTCCTTCTCTTAAATTTTGTGCTTACCAAAGTGCTTTACTCCCCTTACCCTGCCCTGCCAACAAGAATGTATTTAATAAAACTGTTTTCCCTTTTACCACAGTTTTCTTGGCCGGTACTATGAGCTTAGAACCACTACGCAGTCAGTCTGTTTTGAGACAAGAGCAAGGTGGCAAATTGTGTTCCAGGATGAATTTTACTTTTGGAAAGTGACAGATGCTATTTAACACAAAGTCTGGTGAAATCATGTTAGTGATTAAGCTGGATAACTTTGGTGAAGGTGAAACTTAATTGTAAAGATGGCTTTTGTCATGTGGTTGTGCAGAAGGTCTGAGGGTAATTCCGAAGAAATAGTTTTTGAGCACAGGAGTATCATTGAATAATAGAGCCTCTCTAAAGTTGGTACACTGAGAAGATCCATGTTAGTGATTAATGTTGAAGTATGTCTGCTCAAAAGGCCTCATCTAATTTTGTGCAGTATATTTTTGAAGTAAATTTGAACTTGAGCAATTCACATTATGATGAAAAACACATCTCTTAAATGAATCTCTCTTGTGTTGATCTTTAAGCCAGAAACAGACTTCTTAAGGGATAATGTCTGGCACACGGATTTTTCCATTTGTTACCCTTGTTAAAAAAACAAAACCCCAAAAAACACACCCTACAAAGATTCTGTCTTCCCTCATTGCACTGTGGCCATACACCTTCATGTATGTTCTTGACTTGTCTCTACTTGCAGACATCTGTTAATTTTCAAGTTGGAACAGTTTATGACCGAATGCAGTTTAGAATTGCCGTGACTATTTTAAGATAGCTAAGTGTTGCAGACCTTCTTGGTTCTGTTGGCGTCTGCTACAAACTACCGTTCTCCCTCAGTCACAACTATACGTGATAGTACTAATCTAAAGTATGTTCCCATTTCCTGTGGGAAGAGTTCCCAAGTATTGGGATTACTGTGCAACGATGGTGACTGTTCATAAGAGACTCTATCTAAATGTCTTTGAAAATGTGTGTACCATTTTTCATTCCCACCAGAAATAAGTGAGAGTTCTAGTAGTTCCAGATGCTTGCCTGCACTTGGCACTGTTTTTCTTTTCTGTTGTTTTTGGTCATTGTAGTAGGGATGTAGGGCTATTGGTCATTTCACTGTGATTTTAATTATTTCCTTAGCCACAGAAGTGGAGATTTTTGTTTAGTCAAGAAAATGGACTAATGGAGTAGAATATTGAACTAGAGGATATTTAAAAAGTGTTTTAGGTTTATTTTTGAGAGAGAGCACGAGTGGGGGAGGGGTGGAGAGAGAGGGAGACACAGAATCTGAAGCAAGCCAGCAAGCTCTAGGCTCTGAGCTGTGAGCACAGAGCCTGATGCGGGGCTTGAAGCCACAAACCATGAGATCATGACCTGAATCGAAGTCGGACACTAAACCGACTGAGCCATCCAGGTGCCCCAGAGGATATTTTAAACTTGTCAACATGATTCTTCTAAGATCATCTAACACATTATTCTTCTAAGATCATCTAACACATTATACGTGAAGTGATGTAGATCAGTTCGTATCAAGAAAATAACACTAGTTTGCGCTTCATGGGTAGGCGTACTGCAAGTGGAGATACATGTTACTTAATTTCTTTGAAGTTCATTCTGTACTTTAAATTTTCAAATCATAATAGGTATTGGATAGTGGTTTCGTTTTCTTAAAAACAATAAGCTAAAAATCTAGCGCCTGCATTTCATTATGATTAATTTATATACAATATTATGAACTCCAAATACTACCTTTGTATTACTGCACATAAAGAAGTTATTGGAGAATTAATTGACCATTATTTTTCATGTGGTAGTCAAATCTATTGCTTTGTGATTTTAAGTGTGCTTGGCTTGAAGTATATACTGACTGCCTAGGAATTGGCCTCTTCTTACACTTCAAAACCCTGAATAAATGGTAAGTGCTTTTGAAAATAGTCTTCTGTGCATGTTCTGATGGCTTGGGACTAGTAATAAGTTATGTGCCTGTGTCAAGTGCGGGTCTGGTGTGGCATTATTATCAACTATTTTGACAAATGATGCAATTTACTGTACTCTCCTGATTCTTTTTTTCTTACAGCGTTACACAGCCATGTAGAATACTTGAACTGTTTTCTTCTTCCTGATGGAGTAATTGACACTCCAGAGTAGATACACATCAAGTTGAAGAGGCTCTGGTACATGATGCTTGATAGATTGATAATTTTTGATAATTCTAAGTCCCTAATATTCTTTTTGCCTTAATTATAGAGATAGATAAGATGAATATAATTTTTTTCCTTTGGCTTGAGTATACATGTTACCAGGATGTATCCATTTCATTTTACTTATGTGGACTGCAGCCCATGTACTCCAAGTAGATAATTTCAAAGAATTCTAAGAATGGTGACCATGCATTATTTTAACCTTGTTGTATGATACAGAATATTCTATGAAAGTGCTACTCAGAATCTGGTTCATAGATAGATGCTGGTCCAAAAATTTACTGCTCTGCAATGAAATTTGTACATAAATTGAGAGGACACATTTGGAAACTGACAAAGCAGTCTGACCTTGTTATGATTTGTAGTATAGCAGTACAGAAATGAGTCCATGATGGCTTTGGTGGGTAGGTTAGGAGGGGCGATCAGATACTTCATCACAGATGTTTTGAGAAGTACAGATCTGTAACATGGTACCACTTGTCTGTGTTCTTTGACTTTGAAATACAGCTTTTGAATGATGACCGTGCATCAGATACTAAGCTAAGTGTTTTACAGCATATCTTACTTACCTTCCTAACATTCCTGCTATATGCCCTTGTTGGATCCATTTTACAGATAAGAACAAAGTACAAAGAAGTATCTTAAGGTTACGCAGCTCATTATGCACCAAGAGAACTGTAAGAAAGAAGATGGCTATGGATAAAATGAGAATTCTTTGACAGTAGTTAATTTCAGTTCTTGCATGTGCAGTTGTAGGTGAGTAAGTGATGTGTATGTATCCTAGGACTTTTTGAGTTACCCAGTGCCTCTGGCTTCTGGATAGATGAATGGACAACCAGTGCAAATAAATAACATCCTTTCTATTTCAGCAGTGAAAGAAGTCTTCTCCTGCCCCAGAGAAAACAGTTCAGATATGTGTTAACACAGGA